>NC_139349.1:92445543-92673043 GCF_055883805.1 Amblyomma maculatum | reverse complement strand
TGCCTATATGAAGTTATGGCATGAATGTACAGTATGAGGCTGGTTTCACGGCCGAACACTTTGCTTTGTTGCTTAAGCAAGGCTTTAATAGGCATCGCTGTATCACTCATTTGCCGATGAGCCTAGCTCTACTTATTTTCGTTTATTAAACAAGACATTGTGCAGCAGATCTAATTAATATCGTCTCTTTTTCTTTACCTTCTTGTCAGGATTGACATTGGGAGCAAGGAGCTCGCAAGCGCTGCTGGTCGCTGTGATGTGCGCCGCCTTCTCGGTGGCAAAGTCAGCGTCTCCGGGCTCACGGGGCTCGGCAGCCAACAACGTCGAGCCGCCGGAAAAGGTATGCGCCCTCACGTCCCTCTTCTTGCGTTCTGTAGAGAAAAACTCTTGTCATTCAACGTGGCGTTTCGTCTACATGCACCAGGCACGACAAGTTCATGGGCCATGAAAGGTGCATTAAATACGAACGCCATAAAGACCACATCGTCAAGGTGCAGGCTTGGTGAGACTATAAGCGTGAATATTTTTCGCTGGTGTAGGAACTTAACACTGAGGATCTTTAGTTTAACTGAGGTGTAGTGGCACATAACCGCTTACCATATCGTATATAGGTGCCTACTTCACATGCGTAGTGGCAGTTGCACTACAGCGCATTTCTTGTCTCTATAGGAAGCTTGCATGAAGCGATGCATGCTGAGTAATCCGCCATGATGTTGTCGTTGGCAGCAGACGACGCAGCACGGCGCTGCCACACAGCCTCGTCTACATAGTCGCGTAGTGCGCGCAGGCAATGCTGGCGCGATCGGACAGGCGGAGTTCGGGTTCTTCACGATTTCAACAATACGTTTGCATGAGGGCGAGAATTGGCAAGTGATTCCTCTAGTGACGCCGACACGAATGGCTCGCACCGACCAACACACGCTAGAACGACACCAATCCAGGCAAGTATAGAACTACATACTTGCTAGAACTAGAATCATGAGTGCCGGTGATGTCGACGGGAGGCCATGGGTCCAGACGCATAGTGCAATCAGTCGTTGTCGTGTAGCTAGAAGAATTCCGCGTCGCACTGCAATTGTATTTTTTCATAGCGTGCCCTATTTTTCGGGAACAGCGTAGACGCGTACGGTCTTCAGGAATCTGCTAACAATTGCACGCACGTAAGAGCAGCGCTTGAAAAGCCGCGCGTTGCTCGGTGGATCGTCGAAAATACAAGGCACTTGCTCAATTCACCCTGGCTGTGCTGCCCGCCGTCTGCTGCCAGCGACAACATCATGGCGGATTACCCGGCATGCATCGCTTCATGCAAGCTCCCTATATCTTTCCGGCTTCGCTATCATCGAGGTTTACTTCAGCCTGTGCGTCCTGAAAACAATAAAGTTAAATCATTGCCTTTCCTGTAATCGAGGGAAGAGGTAAGCGTAAAACTGGTTGAATACGGGCCTAGTGCAGAAAGTGCGCTCACCATCTCTCGTTCTGTTTTCACCTTGTCACGCTGTCGAGAAGGGACATCGTAGTAGCTCGCTATACCGCAGTCATGGCGGTGGATGACACCACGAGACCCGTGGTTACATACAACCTCGCCCAGTGAGCGCGTTGCGTAATGGCAACAATTAATGCGACATTGTCGCCTCGCTCGCCAAGATTCATCATAAATTCCCATGCGCTGCTCTGGCTGCAATACAGAGCTTCTCTGGCTTTCTTTTTCACGGGACACATACGCTGCTCTGTTCAGTGGTAGCCCATCTTGGAGGCAATTATAGGCATGACTTAAGAAAACACAAACGCTCCTTTAGCTTTGCTTTCGTATTCTCCTCCTGTTCAACACTGTGTTCGTCATCCCCAGCACCGAAAATGGGTGATAAAAGCGCTTCATGGTTAATTCAAATATACGTGCGGCTATCGTGGCATGTGAATGCTAGTCGCCGGACGTGCTCAAATATTTTATCGCTTTCGTAATTTTCAGTTTGAGGGTCTTTCTCAGTGAAATATGAAAGTCTGAAGCTCCATAGAGCCAATCGAAGAGGATGATGTGCTCAAATATAGTTAACAAGGCACTAAGGAAATGACGTAAAGAAGTATAGTGGGCTGAAAATCGAGCCTGCGTTCTATAAATAATGAAGCACTAGCCTAAAGACATTCAAGAGGAAAGCACGCATAGGCAAAAATCACAGGTACTCGTTTAGCAACGAGCAGGGCACTTTCATTATCGATATGTACAAGCTAATTAACGTAGCCGAGACGTTATTCACAGGTCTCTAAAATATTCAATGTAGCCAGGACGATTGTGAAAGTGGTAGATTGCAGAGCAGTTGGATAATCCGCCAGTTACGAAAGATGAAGTGAATAATGCCCCAGAAAGAGGGCCAAGGGGGAAATAATTAAGATGCTGAGGACCAGGAAACCACAGATCTCCAGAAAGACGGTGAAGAAGTCGTGTTAAAAAAAAAAAAAGAAAAACCACCTAGTATACGCATTGCCTCATGCCCTCGAGCGTACCGGGGTCTGGTAAGAGCACTAACATTATATGAATCTCAATAAATGATGCATGCACAATTAATGGCTAACCAGGGACCAAGCAGGATTCCTTAACGGCTACTTAATAATTGGTCATGTTCACGCTATCAGCCAGGGGACAGAGAAATTCGCAGAATTTTTTTCAACCCCATTATGAACGTTCAATGATTATGACAAAACATTCGACACAGTATTATCAGTCACAGGCATTACGAAACCATTGTGTAGAATAGCCTCAGTAAAACTACTCGGAAGGTATCCTTGGAGACTGCACAGCAACAATTGTCTTCTGCAGACGCATCCAAGGCATAGCGAGCGGTGTTTGCTGAAGGTGTACATTATGTAGAAATAAAAAAAAAGCATGGTGCATCTCAGACGTGTTTTTTTATTTTTTGAAACACTACGGTGTTCTTCTGTTCGCTGATTTTCAAAGCCTTTCCCAGGGAAGTAATTTTAAAGAAATGTCACATTTTCAAATAACCGTTGTTGGTAGAGCCTTTGCTAAAGACGTTTTTGTAAAATGGGTGTCACTATATATGCTTAGGATATGTCACGTAATGACAATTGTCTGCGTGTGTGTGCGTTGTTTGTGCCTGCCAGTCAAGCTGTCTTCCTAAAAATAAATCTCCAGTGTTGCTAAAGGTACCTTATCGCGTAACAGGGACGGCAGAAAGTATAGCGGATGGATGACGTTTGGAAGACTGCTATTTAGGATTGCCGCCACGGATTTATTTGAGACATAGCAGCATGGCCGTAACAAATCTGATATGGCGCGTTAGAATAACTATATATATCGACACTAGTTTTATGTTTCTCTAAAATTAGAGCGAGAAAAACAATGAACTTCACCATGCCTACTAACGCTTTTTTGTTCCGTTGAAGCCGCCCATGCCCTAAATACGAAATAATGATGCAAGCCCATCTTCACGACTTGCTCCTCGAATCTATGGGGTTACGTCACCTCTACAGGCTAATGAATGTTGACGTTATAAATTTTCCCAGGAAAAACATAAGGCCCTATCATGATTAGCATTTTTGTTTTGCTGTTCTCCGTGTGAAGATGTTCAACGCAGTGTTAAATAGAACTAAGTAACCACTCGTCACCAACTCATTAAAGTTGCTTAATTTCTAAACTCACTTTGTTTATATATGACCTCATCGTCACGTCGGGAGCAGTCATCACATATCGAGAGTATTTCTTGATGTGCTGTCAATCAAGTGCACAACCATTTAAATATTGGTCACCTTGCAATTCAGGTGCATATTGCAAGGTATGGAGTCCTATCTCCTTTTGGTTGAATCAGTTTAATTGCGACGCGGACGTGCCTAATTTTATTGTTTTTGCTTCATTTTAGCTGGTAAGCTTTGAACCAGCATGAAGCGGAAGCTACGAGATGCAGAGCAGGAAAACTGGTGCATAAAATATTAATATTTCATGCACTAGTTTTCACGTTAGTGCTTTAATGTCTTACTCTGACCTATAAGTCCGGCGTAATGTTAGTGCTGGGTTGCCCTGCCCTTTATTGCCACGAAGGCAAGCGGTGTGCCCAAATTCCTTAATAAAACTGCTTGAACGATCGAATCCGGCACGTAATAACTGAAAGGCGTTGCCTGGTAAGACCGCAGATGCGGTTTAAGCTACGTCATTATTGCACCGAGTTCCGCAGAAATAACGCTTGCGTCTAGGATGCGTAAATAAAGTCAACAGTAGGGCACGAATTTGATGTTATCACGGCGCTCTTTATAAAGGAACAAGCGCCTAGTTAAGGGTGTTTTGCGGATAGAGTAAAAACTAGATTTCTGATTACTTGAGGCTTCTTATTACCTAAAAATGGCCACGGCGCAATACGATTTCGGCATAAGCTGAAACGAGAACATAAGCTAAATGAAGCCTCAAACGTATCAACGTGTACTTCGGCTACGCTCAAGTAGGCTTGCTATGGTCCCGGCATAAATAGTTCGCTAGTTCCGCAGCTAGATGCCTTTAAAGAGCAGATACATCAGTATTGGAAGAGCCCTTCATTTCTATTTCATTTCCATAAGCCTATGGGCCGTAGTAATGCCCGGCTGCTGCCTGATGGATTTCTTCGCCTTAGTCGACACTCCCCAGCGGTCTTCTCTATCGATTTTCAATCCGACATCTATTACATGGCCCTTTTTTTCAGAACGAGGCTGGGTGGGAATTGACAACGTCCGAACGAATGTGCGAGAAATGAATTTGCTCGCTTGCGAAGAGCATTACCACACGCCGTGGTACTGATCATTATGAGCATGAGATCAATAGTATAAATAGTGAAATTATTCTCAACTACGTCCTCTCTTTTGGCTTAAAAAAGAAAACTCGTAACGCAACAATATTTGCATGCTAAAATACGACGGGCCACCAACGAGTCATTGCATAAAGGATGCCATTGTGCATCGCTGTTCGCAATGATAGAAAAGAGATTAAATTTTATTTACGTGCCGAAAGGGCCACCTAACTTTAGGGATATGCCACCTTGGCAATGCAAATAAAGTAATACAAAAATGCAATACTGGAATGAACTCGTAATGAATAATGGTATCAGGCAACATGAAATGAAAATGAAATGAAATGGTGCGATAATAAAGGTAAGGAGACGCGACGGACATGAATTCTACGCCAAGAAAAAAGGCCAGTAGCACATTGAGTGAGTGAAAAACGTTTATTTCCTGACGTGGAACAGTCGCCAGCAAAAATTTACTAGTCGCCTGTACCCGCGAATAAATGTATTGTAGCGTAGGTTCGTGGCCCACTCATCGGCTGTAGATAGTAGCCGAGAGAAGATGCGCACGCCCACCCTCCCCTAATATATAATAGTTTTTTATCTAAACTTTATCGTTTTCCCTAATTCCCTTCCCCACGTCCTCATAGTGTCGAGTAGCAGGCTAGGGCCACGTTTTCGCTGGTCAACCAACCTGCCTTTCTAGCCATTGAAATTTATTTCGTTTTCTTGCACTATATGTTACTTCTCGCTCAGGTTTGACGCGGCAACAGTATATTGAAGCAATGTTTCCGCGCACTTCCATTTCCCATAAACCTTCGCTGCGGTTCTTTTTAACAAAGTAATAAACAAACACACAAAACAACCAGACGTGTAAACAAAAAAAGCAAAATAATCGAGAAACGGGAATACTGCGGCTCTGTACAAGGGCAAGCAATGTGAGCAATGTGTGACACGCTTAATTATAGTGGATGGCAACTATGCATGCAACAGAAAGAGTGTTTTCGTTGCACACCGGCAAGGCTGGGCGTTTCTGCAACATAGACTCCGAAATGCTCAAATGTGAATTGTAATCTTCTCAAAGAAAAAAAAAAACTTGCATGATAAAAAGATAAAGGTGCTAAATATTTCTGTTGCGCAGCGACCCAGTGGTTTTTATATCTGACGAAAACGCATACTTTACGACGTCTTTCTGCATAACTTCTATATTGCATCTACTTCTACTGCAAAAAAAAAAGGAAACACCGGTGGACGCCTGCATACAAAATCCATCTCGAGAAACCTTAATTTCTACCTAGTGTGCAAGGAGATCCCAACTTCATTTGTGGAAATAAAAACAGAAAATGAACCCATCTCTGTCTTTCAAGCCAGATCAATAGGACGAGATACAACTCTGCGTGTTGTTCATAATTTGTATCACCTTTGAAAGCTTTAATTGTGGAGCTTCATCTTGTGATCCCCTGAGACGCGCAATGCTCCTGTCCTTATTGCACGACCAACATTAAGGGCACGAGTAGTGAGTACGCACGAATGTTGTTGAATCTATTTTGAGACGGCTGCATGTCTTACCACATCGGACGAGAAGCATTTATCTAAAGTAAACCTCCGCACAGAGTCGTGCTTATTCTAAGGTCGCTGCATGTTCCGAAGACAAACAGCACAGCTGAAGGCATAGAAATACACGATGCTGTTCAACCAGTGGTATAACAAGTCAGGGCATTCTACAACGCTGAAGCGTGGCTGGGCAGAAACAGGTGATAAAGAGCACCGCTGCGTCACTTTCAGGTTCTACCTCCGCAGCTCCTAAAGCACAGATAGTGGTCCGAAACAGCAGCTCTGTATAAGCGCAGAAAACACATGAAAACGGAACCTGAAAGGAAAAGCATCAAGATGGCGGTGTGTTCCGAGTGCAATCTCCCTCTTTTATCGCCCTACTACATGTCTAACATGGGCCGAGAGCTAGGCTTCTGGGTCGGAGTTAGACCGTGACGCGATGGGGATCGCAAGGCGTCGGTTTGAGTGAGAGCACTTACCGAAACGAATCTAGGACCCTGGAAGGTTCCCCGCACTGACGACGCAATGGCCGCAACACGGTGCACCTCTTGCACAAGGCATCCACATGACTTCCACTATGCCGGTCAAAGCAGACCGTCTGTACTTTACCATAACGTGTGTGCTGGAGAACGGAATACCCCAACACAGACGAGTGTTTCATGCAGGTAAATAAAAGCGTGCACTCTACGAGAAATTAAGTTCGAATGAGAGATGTTGGTGCTTGCAGCGTGTTTGACTGTTCCTAATGTACTGCATCACCGTCAGCGGATATCTTCTTCATCCTGACATCATCCATGGGCTAACCATCTATTTCTGTTTCGCTCTTACTTATCTCAGAATAATTTACGGTGACTTCTCCTTTCCACGGCCACGTGTCCAAGCCAGTTAATGCCGGCTGTTTGTTTCTTTCTACGCGTACACCTTCTGTGAAAAATAAGAGAGAAACACGGAGCCCAAGGCGGATTTCCTCCGAGCCGCACTTTGGAGATCGTAATGGTTCAGCAGTGTTGTAAATCTCCTGGTGTTAAAAAGAGAATAATTGGCCCTGACTTCTCCAATGGGAGTTGCGCGAATGTTGCTACACAATTTCGGCGTTAACGTGTGCTGATCCCCAAACTTTTGTCTACATTTCAACGCCATCGCGTAAGTCCCCTCACAGTGAAGCTCTGCATTTTGGTAAGATTGTGAAAATAAAGGCTTCACAAACGAGGGTGTGCCTGTTCGCTTCCTTACCCGTTGTTTCAAAAGTGTCTTGGTATAATAAAGCAGTTTCTACCCAGAATGCAAGAGAATAAAGTTGTGGGCCTGGCATAATTCTCATTCGGAGGCGGCATTTTTTCAAGCGTTGGGTAGCGTGCTAACGTTTGCAGCGGTAAGTGCTGTCAGACACTGAAAAATAGGGGGCTTTTTAAATGGAGATATACCGTGGAGACCTGCCTAAGCGGAACGAAGTGTACAGTGCCTGATAAATTATCTGGCAGTCAATGATGCATTGAAGCCAGCTGTGGCATCCCCTGCATGACACAACGGCTCTCAGTTGCGGCCGGTGATATCACATGCATACCTTATCTTATATCGGACTTAATGAGACATCTTAGTAAGGTGCTAAATTACGGCCACGAAGTAAGACGACATAAGCCGACTGTAACGCCTCGCGACACGCCGATAATATGGCGCAGCAATCACAGGTTCATCGTTCTCCAGCGGTCTCTCCCTCCAGTGTTCTTCTCCAGCATATAGCGCCTTTGTACACGCTTTCTATAGTTCACTACCCCTCCTCGCATATACGATTAGGCCAACACAGTGTTTACTGACGTTGCTTGCGGAAATAAATGCAGTGGTGATAAAGGTAGATTCATACTACTGACCATCGATCCTTGCATGCCCGCGCACCAGATGTCACGTGACTTTCCATTTCATCTCCTTGAGTTTGGCCTCTGAAACGCAATTGTTGGTGAACATATATATCATGGCAAAATACTACATGCATGCTTAATTGCCACCCGCAAAGACGAAGTACGGAGTATAGGAAATGAATCGAATTGGACAGGAACGCGGTGTTTCCTTCTAAGCGCGCTATGTGGGCCGGCCGCGCCCACAAAGTTGGCCTTCTGCAAGGGCCAACTTTATGCGACGCGACGATAGCTCCACGGTCTAATAGTCCGTCGTGGGTGAGGGAAATATCAAGCTGAGCAAGACACACTAAAAATGTCGATTTTGCTTGTACAGAATGTTCGCTGCGTTGCTGAGAAAACTAAATGGTTATCTCCCGAAACCCGTCCACATGGAAAGCGATTTCTATGACGCTTTCGTAATAGAGCTCTCCGGCCAGGGCCGCAACCGAAACTAACCTGTCGGCCCAGCAGTCATGGGCAGTATCGAAGATACATGTGTCTTCGATACTATCTTTAGGTACATTTTGTGTATCGGTATTAAGTATCAAGTGCGGAGAAGGAAAGTATCGGAGTATAGGTATCGAAAATACATTTTATTGTATTGTGTATTTTAACGATATTCGATACTAAAGAAAATTGCAAATATTGAAGCCGCTGTGAAACTTTCGGTTGACAGCGCTAACTCAGGTGGTAGTACAAGTACAGAAACAGCTCAGCTTGTAGTACAGCCTGAGTTCCCTTCTGCTCTGAGTTCCCTCCAAATGCCTCGTCACCTCAGCATCAACGACATTTCCTGATTCCCTTCCTTTAAGACTAAAGGAGCCAAAGTCGATGCTCAAGAGGTTCCTAACTTTGTGAGCATTACGTGCATACCACAAAGCCGCTATGCCGTTAACAGGCACACAGAAAGAAAGGAACAAAGTGAAAACGCAAGGAAGGCGAACACGCAGGAAGGACTATACGCCTTGCTGTACCCCTAGCCGCTATCACACCATTTGCCCCCCCCCCCCCCCCCCCCAATTGGCCGCTTCTGCGGCACCCGATTCTTGTCAAGCACCGTGCTCAGTGTACTGTTGAACGCAGTAAATTATGCCCCGCCCTTTTCCAAACCTAGGCCTGCGCGTGTCGCCTCTGCATGGCGGCAAGAACACGAGCTTTTAAGACATCATTCGGTCACGATGCTGTCGGCTAACCCCCGTTCTTACAGCGTTTGATTGAAAACAAATTCATTCTTTGTAATTCCGCACTAGACTTACACTAGACTTTGTTCCTTGAAAACCTATTACATCTAACATTTTACGAAGTACACAATATCAAAATTATGAATGAAATTTTCCAGCAGATAAGTTAGAATAAAAAATTATGCGTTGTCAAATTACTTTTCTTTGCCAAAATTCTTTCAGCAGACCTTCAGTGAAACTTGTAAACACATATCTGTGTACTAAAAGAAAAAAAACGTTCACATTTTTTAAAATAAAAATGAGAATTGATTGACACCACATTAGCCACTCTGCAAAAATATACTTCTAAAGTATAATATATCTCTTGAGAAATAACCAGCCGTATCTCAAGCGACGCTATTAAAACTTGAGTTACCTATAGCTGCCTTAAGGGTCTTTGAGTCGACGCGACTGCTATTCACTCTTATCCGCTGATAAACGTCATCTTCGTACAATATAACACTGTGGCGTGCTCGTGTGCGTATGTAGAGAGGCTTTCTCATTTGCGTCATTTTAGTACGCCCAAATCGCGCTCTTTCTGGACTAATGAAAACGTTCAGCCATTTTATTTTTGTGTCTCTCATAGCTTTAGTCGCTTTGGTACGTTAAACTCCACGAACCGAAACAAACCATTTTATATTTTTTGTTTTCCTTCTAGCTTTGAACAATAAGTTTGAAAGTTCGTTGTCACACTAATGGCAAAATAATTGCCGAGATCTCTAAACGCACAAGGTTGCACCTTTACACAGGGAAAAAGCAGGAGCCATCGGGTAACATGCAGTATGAAATGAAAATCAAGAGAAGAAGTTAGAGATGTATTTTTATATATAGCCAGATGCCCACTGGTTGGTTTGTATGACGAGCATTACTTTAAAGAATTTGTTCAGTAGGCTGCTTGTGTAAGTGATCACTTCATTGTAGCCATGGCTTCAATTCAATGTGAAGTCCTTACAAGGCCAGCTGACAAAGAGAGGAGCTTTAATAGCTCCGTGTTGTCGGATTCGTTTTTAAGCCCTTTCTGAAAAACTACGCTATAGGAATGCACTAAAGATTGCAGACAGCACGGTACAATTTTCTAAAGTCGCAGCTTTATTATGTTGCGATTTCAGTGATGTATCGTAGTATCGACGATACAGTGCAGAGCATCTGTATCAATAATCCATTTCGATTCTGTATAGTGTATCGGTATCGGAAATACATATTTTCTGGGTATCGAGTGCCGGTATCGAAGATACTTTTTTGAAGTACCTTGCCCAGCTCTGCGGCCCAGTGACGGGTTAGTTTTGGTCGGGCCGACTCGCGGAAGTGGGATGTCACGCGGAGTTTTGGTCCAAGGCACTCGTCCGTTCCCTTGTATGAATGAACGGTTCGTGAGCTAGAATAGCAGGAGTCAACCCAGGGTGGACCGACGACGAGAAACTTTTAAAACCGGCTTATTTACACGGTAGGAGTGGAAATAGGAGCACGCGCTTCAATAAGCTGCATGCGGCCCAGGAAATTACTTCGCCTCTTATGGGGAAAAGTCCAACATTTTTAAATATCGCGTGACACTGTTCGCTGCCACACGAAGCCCCGCTACTTCACACGCTGACACGTCTGGGTATAGCATGGGAGAGATTGCACGCCTGCGACCTTGCTGACCACATGACTTGCGACGCATCCCTGGTATTTCCGTGGTTTGTCCGGCTCCGATGAGTTGACTTCTGCTGTGCAGAAGCCAGAGTTTGCGAATAGGTTCTGCGGGCCTTTAGTGAGTAACAATTGTCGTTGTACACCGAGGTTCTTGCGAACAGTCAACGGCACAGTACCGCATCGCCCCGGGTCGTCTAAAAGCGTCAATACGTATTTCGGCTCTAAAGCACTTCTTAAATCTGCCGAAAAGGCGAGAAACACCCCTGGGGACAGGTGGTTTGAAGGAATAAGTATGTTAAAAGATTTCTTTGCGAGCTTAAAAAGGCAGATTTGTTTAAAAGCGTGTCACAATGTGCGCTAAAAAGCAGCAAACTCCAAGGGATAAAGGATCAATTACCTCCATTGTGCTAATACCGAAAAAAAAAAAAGGTATGATCAAAAGGGGGATTCTAACTGCTATTATATTCCTTCTAAAATACAATGCTCTCCGACTGCTCCAAAGTAACGACGATGGGCACTGCTAATTTTGTTCTCTTCCGTTCACATCAGAATTCCATTTACCGCTCTGTGGCAGACTTGACATCCTGCAGTGTACCGTTTACAATTTTGATAGAGTAAACAAAAATAACAGTAAAAAAAAAGGCTTTTGTGGCTCTGGAGACAATTCGACGTTGAGTACGACGGGTGGATGCCTTAGTCAAGGGCTGTAGTGACCGCGGCTGCTGACCATACCAGGCCGACCTAAAACTCTATGATACGAATATATATAATTAAGTTCCTCGCCATTCTGTGTGCGTAGGACTTCTTGTGGGATAGCATTACGCTCATGACAGTTGGCAAGACTGCGACGCTGATACGGAGAAAGGTTTTCAGTGGGTCTTAAATAGTTTCAAGGTTTTAAGTGGCCCGACAGATCAAAAACCCTGTTGCTGGGAAGGATTTGTTTTTTACACTTCTGACTTTTTGCTTACATTGGGACCATTTTCTTCCGCTTAACGAGCACTGTATGGTGTCCTGGTGCAGGTTGTGAACCCCGGCGAGAGCCTGAGCATTCCGTGCTTCCTGGAGACACCCGGCGGCAGTGTGCAGTGGATGCGCAACGGGCACCCCGTGGTGCTGGACGTGGGAGGCGCCGGTGGCGCCAGCCGACGCCAGTGGAACATCTCTCGCGATGGCACCGCGGCGCTCACCATCACTCAGGTGACGCGCGCCGACGACGGACTCTGGGAATGCCGAGAGTTCGCTGACGACGACTCTGTGCGCCGGGTAACCAAGGTGCTCAAGCTGGTCGTCACCGGTGAGTGCTCATGGCACAAACTTGGAGGAAACATCACGATATTTACATCATTGCAACGCGATTTCTTGAACCACTTTACTGACAAGGCACTTCGCGGTACATTGAAACCAGGCTTCGATTATAGCGCGAAGTTTCTTTTTGTTTTTTGTTTTTTTTTTTTTTGTCTTCCAGCCAAATTTCGTCCCAGAGAGCTATTCCTTGCCTCTTTCCTAGAACACTTTCCATTACAAAAACAAGACAAAAGCAATACAAAAACAACAGCAAAAGCAGAAGCATGATCGAACGATCGTGAAATAACCGGCGAACCCAGCGTCTTGCTTGTCCGGAGCTGTCTCTGCCATTTGAAGGGCCCGAAGAAGCCAGGTTGTTTATTGCTTCCGTAGTCTCAAGAATCGACGCCAGCAGCTTGTGCTCACTGCTAAGTAACGCTCAAGCCACGGTGGCTCACGCCACGGACCCGTCCGCCTATCTCCCCAATCCCAATCCTCCCTTGCGCCGTGGTGACGAGTGTAGCCAGGCAGCCCTAGCCGACGCAACAGGGAGTGCCACTGCGCCGCGCTCCCAACTAGTTTTCAACTCAGGCCTTCTTCGGTACTGCCTTGACGCCTTGTATCATGCTGCTTGAAGTACGGTTGCCGTGGGATAACCGCACTAAGTCACTCTGCTACATACGAGGTCTCAGACACACTGTTCTGCTCAATTCTGTTACCTTTTGCCGACCCGTTACGCTGGCTTCGGCTTGCAGCACGTCGTTCCTGCTTTCGCGGCACTTTGCTTTGTTGCCTATTGAAGGAGTAGTGGCGCACTTTAGTAAAAGTAATTTCAAAAGGAATGAATTACTTTTGCTGCGAAACTATTACCAAAAGTAATTCATTACATTACTAAATTACCAGACCGAAAAAGTAATTCGTTACATCAGAAATTACCAAAAATGGTTATAAATTGCAGTAATTTCATTACTGTAATTCAATTACTGCCATGTCTGCTCCAGATGTACGCGCGAATAATAAATAGTGAAACGATATCGTGCGGGCAGCTTGTGAGATGCCACGTCACGCTTGCGTGTGACGTTCGCTGCACTAGTTGGATGGGTTGACTGTAGCGAGGTGCGCAATGAATAAAAAAAAAAAAAAGAAATTACGTTATAAAGGTATGATGAAAGGTAGGCACGTGAAATTTAGCGGTGACATGGGAGGAATATATTGTAACTGGGATTTCAGGGCAGAGAGGCTAGAGGGCTTTTCCAAGTGGCAAACTGACAATGTCAACCAAAAAAAGCAGAAGCCTTCTCCGGTTTCTGCAAGAAAACTGTTGACACGATTGCTTATGTATGCCTTGTGGCACGCTTGCCAAAAAAAAAAAAAAATCCGATTAAGAGTATGAACCAATTGGCAAGACTCTTAATAATTCAAGGGCTATGATTTGTGTGGATCGAAGATAGCGCCGGCATATTCAAGCTTTGGTCGTACACGGACTTATAAGCAAGAAGTTTTACTAAGAAAGATACCGCGGACTGGTAATGCGGAGGTATCCAGCAGGTTTTCTAGGAGAATTAATTGTATGCTTTTCGGGTCAAGGCTATTATAAATGAATGGTGCGGTGAATACAAAGGTACTACTAGCAGGAGCACCTATAATAACATTATAATCAATATATAAATTACGTAGTAGTAAGTTCCGAGGAGCTAATCTATTCTAGCATTGGACTGTAGAACTCCGTCCGGAAAGCCGACCAGGCAACAATACACAGGAAACAATTATGTACACTGGGGAAATAGAACAGCTCTGATGTAGAACCTATTTAATCTCCCTCGTCAACAGTAATCAGTTGCCAGTGAAAAGTCTGATACAGGGAAGTGAATTACA
The DNA here is from genome assembly GCF_055883805.1 of Amblyomma maculatum. NCBI lineage: Eukaryota > Metazoa > Arthropoda > Arachnida > Ixodida > Ixodidae > Amblyomma > Amblyomma maculatum. Next base: position 92,658,820 of record NC_139349.1, on the reverse strand, counting down.
GGATATACGCATCAGAAAAATAAAACACAAACAAGGAGGTATGTTGAAGAGCGTAGCGCTCAAAACCACGGACAACACGAAAACTAAAACTTCAGTAAGAAGCACAGCAACAAATTTGTTGACTTTATAGAAGAAGCTCTTTGTTCCCTGCCTCTGCTTGGGCTAAATTTATGTAGGTCAAACAAAATGCTTGAAATGGAATCTGTTCGAACACTGTGTACAATGCAAACCATGTGTATGCACTCCTGACTAATGAATGTCGAGTAATTAACAAAGATAGGGAAGGGCTAACACGGGAGATCATGGAGGCAAGATAGTGAGCATTCCCTCATATATTTATAATGTGTGGCCCAAAGTGACTTGCTGTGTGATAGGCTTTGCGGGATATTTTATAATGCGTTCACAGTGTATAAAAATGTGTGCGCGCATTAAATACAGCACCAGTCCAAAGTTACAGCAATTTGTGTCTCCTTCGTGCTGTCTGTGTTTTTGAGTGATACAGCCATCACAAATAGCCTACTCGCCCAATCAGCTAACCTATGCGGTATGCGAAGTAAGCTTCTCAGGATTCGATAGAGGTTGCCTGGTAAGTGAAAAAAAAAAAAGGAATATGGACATTCGCGCAGCAGCGCACGTTACCATGCCGGAGAGAAAAGAGAGGTAGCGATAAATAAAAATTTTGATGCAGTTGGGGCTAGAAAACATGCTTTATTTTGAAATATATCTTCAGAAGTACCACAGTGCTACTATAGTAGAACGAAAAACGCTTGCAAAAATAATATGAAAGATGTTGAAACAAATATTCAGATTGTACGTTACACTATTGCGTATAATTTCAAAATGTGATAAACTGATAAGCTAATAAGCACTTGTGTGCAACATCTTTCTGCTTCCACAAGAATGGGTACAATGCTTCTCCAGAGGTGCAGGAAGAAAGTAACACTCCGGGGTCAGTCAACATTCTAACATTAAGTAGCTCTGTCATGTATTTTACTGAACGCACAGCTCGGTCATATATTTTGCTGAACGCATATATTCGAGTGCGGGGCAGGAACACGTAGAAAACTCTATAAATTTTGATGCTTCCCTCGCTGTATAGTCTCTCAGCTAATTTTATACTTGTTGCAATGCTCACTTTGAATGCAGCGACGGAATGATGCAGCGCTGGCTTATTAAGAAAAGCAGGCATTTTTCTCTTCGAAATAGGTTGGCATCACCACACCTGTCTCTGATACGAAGATGCTCGGAGGCTTGCACCTTCATTTTTAGTTTCTTTTCCAGTCCGGTCATAGTATTCGCCGGTAAAATGAAGTCTGCATGTCCTCATCAGCGATCTAGTAATTGGTGTGCTGTGGCACGGCAAGAGCGAGATAAAGACGTTAGGTCACGGCATAGGGAAGCTGCTAAATTAATTTCGACCCGTCAGATTTTTGCGAGTGCACTAATATCTTGGCACGTGAGCGTTTCATCCTTTAATTTTCGTTTAAATTCGTCGATTCAGACCGGACAGAGCGCATTTGCTTAAAACCATAAAGACCTGAGCTACCGCGGCGTGTGAATGAAATGAAACTGGCTCCGCTAGGAATCGTTACGAAAGCTGCAACCAATTTGCGAGCTTCATGAGAGTTTTAGCGACGCAATACGTAACCATTTCCGTTGCTGATGATGTAGCGAAGTCGTGAGACAATTACGCTGTTCGTATCAAGACGAAGAAGCCAACTAAGAACCGGAACGGGCACTACACGATGGCTCACCTCCGTTTCGCAAGGCTTTCTAGTGCTTCCTCGTGTTACCTACTTCCATTTTCCTTTCTTGCCCTTTTGCGAGTGGCCCAGCTAGGAGAAACTAAAGGAACAGAGGCGGACGTTACGTCATCTCCTAGACCGTCGCTGCGACGGAGTGGAATCGAGAATGGCAGAAAAGGAAGGAGACGTCACTTGGACTTAATTGGATCAGGATAATAAGGAGTATATTCGTGAAGCTTTGGGAGCTGAAAACGCGAGAGTATATTTACTCTGCGAGCAATAGAATGGCGCAAATGCGCGACGGGTCTCCGATTCCGGTTCGGCTGACAGTCGTGCTTTTTCTTATATTTACCCTGTTTCGGTAATTCGTTTCCTCAGTGGGGCGCACGCGCGGAATCTGAGAGCTCGCGGGAAACAAAGAAAAAAGGGAGAGGATGAAAGAGCGGCGTGCGGATCTGATTGGGACGAGGCCGAGATAAATTACAGACCTTCTCCCTCGTCCTTCGGTCGCCGGAAAGGGGAAATCTAAGAAGCGCGCGCTCAAACTGAGAGGCCAGAAAGCACGCTTCATTGTGCTTTTGCGCGCCCCAAGTGCGCGATCGACTGTTTGAGTTTTGTCGGAGCCGTGGCCACCGCTGCGTGGTGCGTCGGATTGTCGCCGATCGAAAGAGAAATCCCGAAGCCACACGGAAGCTCATGAGGACCACTTGTAGAGATCTGCGAAGCCCGATAAAAACAGGGTATAAAAAAATTACAAGGGTTAAACACTGCTGAATCAAACATTGAGCGAAAGCATTAGCTGCAGGTGACCGAGCGTTCTTCTTCTTCTCTTTTTCTTCTTCTTCCTCAGCGCACATATAAAGCCCCGCTTTAACCAAGCCGCATGAACGTGCCTTAGTGGCCTATAGGGTTAACGTGAAGGCCAGGGTCCTAGCAGGCTGATTCCGACATAACCGTCCCGAGAGACCCAAGTTGGTAGCTCCTGCCAGCCCACAGTCTAGTGTCACTTGCGATGTGACGTCACAGCATCACGTGGGTAAGACGTGCGTGGCTACCGCCGCGCTACGTTGAAGGCTCGAAACCTAGAGTAGTATTGCTTTCGCAATAAAAAAAAAAGAAAGTTACTTTTATTGTAAGAAAGCTTGAAAGTAAATTATTTGGACAGAGCATTTTGAAAAAATATTTTACTTTTTTCACAGCGCTGCAGCGCTTCATTTCCAATCCAAACTTCGTACCTGTGCTTCCTAATATTCATAGAAAAGCTGAGGCGCGATTGTGTGTGTGCGTGCGTGCGTGCGTGCGTGTGTGTGTGTGCGTGCGCGTACGAAATCTAGTTTTGCACACGTGCATTATATGCTGACAAGTATATAATCCACAATTTTCAAAACGTTATGACAGCTTGTGAGCCATCATGCGTATTTGCTTACTACTGTTTTTTTTAATTGTATAATAAAAAGTTCTGTATGTTAAGTTCTTAATGTTATTGTGCGAACCTATCAGCGTAATATATAGACGTCGCCAACATTATGAATATGGGGCGTCAGTATGCCATTGTCGAGTAATTTATATGCGCAGTGCTCCGATGATCAAGAGGTGCACCACTGTAAAGAGTCTGAGTGCATTTTGAGACTTGTTTTCCTTCTCGTCGGAGACATGAGAAATGTGTGTAAGGCCATTTGGAGCACGCGTTTAAAGACGCGGTTACCGGCGGCGACTGCTGGATCGGGCTTCGTTCTTAAATTCTTCTTCTTCGGAAGCACGCCTTTAGCAGATAGTAGTTTGCTGATGACCTGGTCGGGCATTGATATGTCGTCCGTGGCATAACTCAGCACTTCAAAAATTAAGAAGTTCGACGCTGGGTATCTAACGTTACTTGACTTCAGTTATAACGAAGATGCATATCATTATCCGTTATAACCGAGTTCGAGTGATATACATGCCTCTTTGTTATAACCGACGTCGCAGTTCGGTATATCCGACGTCACGTGGTATAATGCGTGCATCCTCGTTATAACTCAGGTCAAGTGTTCGTTATATGAGAGGTGATGGGTCGATCCAGAACTAACGCGAAACTCGTCTGACGGGTTCTGTTTAACCTTTAAGAAAATAAAACATCTTCCCTCCCCATGGAATCGCACCCTACAGCTTCGATCACCAGCCGAGCGCGATAACAGACTAGGCCACGCCGGGCTCGTAAGAAACACTTAATTCTCCTTGTAACGTCATGCCAACGCGGTTGCTATGGAGACCGCTGCCGTTTACGTCATGGCACATAGTAGCAACAACACGATGTTCAGGCGTTTCGAGCTTGTGTCAGAATCTCACGTAGTTATGAGAACGCTGCGTGTTAGGAGGGAAGCCGTACCGCCAATCCCACACTTAACACGCACTGCAACGATGCGCGCCAAGGATTAACGCCAAGTCGAAAGCCTTTATAGGCTCATAAGTGTGCTCCCGTCCTTCCGCAGAAAGTGTCACATACACAATAAACGTTATAAACCTTTAATGTCAGACTTTGTCAAAGCATTTAACAGGCTCTAAAGAGTCACTGAGCAGGCATTCACAGTTCAGTAATGATTGCATAAAAGACTGAATAACCACCGCGCTATAAAGGATTTCGCTTCATCGCAGTTAGTGGTTCAAAGCGCCTCCTCGAATTTTATTTTTTGAACGTTGTCATTAGCTTACTAATTAAGATTGAAGTGGTAGCACTTGAGTTTGATGAAATGCGATATATACACCAACTGATTATACTATACGTACGTATCAGAGTCTTTTTATTTTTCCTATGCTTTATGCAACACTTTCCTGCCACAATACAGTGATCTGTCACTGAGAGTCTTGCTGATAAAAAACTTTCATCTTGAAAAGAACAGCTTACACGTCTTGCTAGTGTCCTACAGACGTAAATTTATTGTTTTTTTTTTAGAGAAAAAGCAGGACACAGCCTAAATAAGGATTTGATTGCTCCCATTGGTAATAACTTGTTTACTCCCACGGTATCGCCAAGAGGAAAGTATACAATAGTTTTATCTTGCCTGCACTCACCTGTGGGGCTGAACCATGGAGGCTAACCAAGAGGGTTCTACTTAAGTTGAGGACGACGCAAAGGGCTATGCAACGAAAAACGGTAGGTGTAACGTTAGGAGATAGGAAGCGCACAAAGTGGGTCAGGGAAGTAACTCAGGCTGCTGACGTTCTAGTGTAAATCAAGAAATGGCATGAGCAGGACGTGTTGTGCGAAGAGAGGATAACAGATGGTCGCTTATAGTAACAAACTGGATTCCAAGGAAAGGAAACCGCAGTATAGGACGGCAGAAAGTTAGGTGGGCGGTTGAGGTCAAGAAGTTCGCAGGGGTCAGGTGGATGCAGCTAGCACAGGACCGGGATAATTGAAGAGATATGGGAGAGGCCTTCGCCCTGCAGTGGGCATAGTCCGGTTAATGATGATGATAATGATAATGATTGGTAATAAAATGTTGCACAGCGTAAAGTGAGATAGCAACAACGTCTGATCAGATTTTTGCGTTTAACAATCCACACCTTCGTCTCCTCTAGGAAAGAAGGTGACACCATGTTTCTTCCGTAATATTTTTTCAGGAGCACGCAGAAAGCAGCAGAAAAAGTAATAAAGAACCAAAACGAAGGTGGGTCGGGTCTGCTTCCCATAACAGCCTGGCCCAGGAGACCTGTACCAGACTATTCATTAAGCGCATGAACGTAATCTCGCTGTTTTCGCCGCTGTATTACGTCATACCCTGCTTATTAACACGGCGGTTGACGCTCGTGCATTCGGGTTAAACTGGGAGTGTTACGTGGATTTAGGAGATCCCTGGCATACATCTGCGACACCGTCAAAGCCGAATGTTCGGGCTCTCTCGTGTGAACCTGTGCAAGTCAGTCAAAACATCTTATTCAATAACCATATATGGCCCTCTGCCCGTATACACAGTAATGATTGAGTGAGGGCGAGATATATAGGAATTCTACGCCTGCGTCTTCATCAGAGTGCAGAAGGGCCACACGCATGTTTTCGCCGGCGCTCTTGGAGTAGGTTCAGTTCTTGTAATCAGACACTGCGTGGTTACCCATGCAATGGCTTTTGTCTCTTCTGCGGCCGACACCGCCACAGCAGGTGTCATATCAATTGTGTTTGTGCTAGTGCCGCATGCCAGATATGTGGCAACCTCGGTGTATCGTCAAGTTTGCGAGATCCATATTCCACGCAGGCGCTCCGGAGGAGCCGTTCCTGACTCTGGGCGGCGAGCGGCTGCATGATGGCACGCGCATCACCATCCAGGAGCACGAGGAGGCCGAGGTGGGCTGCGTGGCGCGCCGCGCAGTGCCCGCCGTGCGGCACATGCACTGGATACTGGGCGAGACCAACATGACCGCCTCAAGTCAGCTCTTCGTCGAGTTCTCTCCCCAAGAGGACTCGTACACCACGCGAAGCCTACTCAGTCTGAACGCGTCTCGCGACCTTCACGGCCTTCGACTTTCCTGCCACGTGTACCATGTCTCGTGGCCCACCTCGACGGCGGTCGCTGCCACGCTCGACGTCCTGTGTGAGTGCACGGCACGTCAGCTATTTAGGACCCTGTAGCCCGCTGAGAGCAATTAAGCTTCAGCTTTACTGCTGTCACCGGGAGGCCACGGAAGTTCAGCTCCAGCCTAATTGCTGTGCCTTCTCTGCTCAGTTACAAATGGGGAGTGGGCCTTGCTTGGCTGTGCTCAGTACCGGGCTACATGCTTCACGTACAACGCATGTAAGCCCATCTGTTATACGTGTTTCAGGTTTTGCCCACTATAACAGCACTCAAGTAGAGCTATCTACATGGCCAAGCTACTTTTAAATTATATTGTCAAGACTGAAGTCAGAGGGAGCCGTGAAAGTACACGTAGCCGAGGACCCGAGAATAAGGTCGGCTTGTCGTTCCAAACACAGAGTCACAGAGTCCAGCCCCAGCGCGCCGCTCGTGCCAACCACCGCTTCGTCGTCGTCGGCACCAAACACGGCTGTCGCGCGGCGCTAGGCACGTGGCATTATTCCCCCCCCCCGTGAAAGCAAACATCGTCCCGATGACAAGGTGAGAGGAGGAAAAAAAAATTAGGCGTGAGGTGAACTGTACAATAACGCAAGGTTTCACTTGCAGGGAACGCTCAGTCACGCGAAAAGTATGGCTTTAAGCGCACCACATGCACAATTTCAGGCCGCTGGCGTCGAACACTGACGGTCACAGTTCCATCTGGAATGACTTCGTAATTAACGTTGTTTAAGCGGCGCAGGACTTTATAGGGTCCGAAATAGCGGTGGAGTAGTTTCTCGCTCAAGCCTTTGTGACGCACGGGGGTCCACACCCACACTTGGTCCTCTGGTTCGTAGTTGGCCTCCCTGTGCCGAAGGTTATAGTGTCGAGCGTCGGTGGCATGCTGCTCCTTGATGTGCAAGTGGGCCAGCTGACGGGCTTGTTCGGCCTGTTCTGCGAAGTGGGCGGCGTCGGGTTCGACCGCTTCTTCCCCGCACGGGAGCATCGCGTCCAACATCGTGCGGGCCTCTCTGCCATATACGAGACGGAACGGCGTAAACTTCGTGGTTTCCTGCGGCGCCGTATTGTAGGCGAAGGTGACATACGGCAGGATCTCGTCCCACATTTTATGCTCAATGTCGATGTACATTGAGATCATGTCCGCCAAAGTTTTGTTTAGTCGTTCCGTTAATCCATATGTCTGAGGGTGATACGCTGTTGTTGTGCGATGCATCGGTATGGCTGAGAGTTAAGGTGTCCCGCAGTAGCCGAGCTGTAAACGCCTTTCCTCGGTCAGTAATGATGGTCGACGGTGCACCGTGTCTGAGCACAATGTCGTTCATAAAGAATCGAGCAACTTCGCCGGCAGTACCTCGCGCAAGGGCCTTCGTTTCAGCGTAGCGTGTTAAGTAGTCTGTGGCGACTACGATCCACTTGTGTCCGTTCGAGGATAAAGGAAATGGGCCTAAAAGGTCCATGCCCACTTGCTCGAAGGGTGTGAGGGGTGGTTCAATAGATTGTAACATACCGGATGGCTTGAGCGTGGGTTTTTTTCACCGCTGGCATTGTCGACAAGTCTGTACGTAACGTCTAACGCTCGGAGAAAGATGTGGCCAGTAGTAGTTCTGCCGGACTCGGTTTAGGGTGCGTGTAAAGCCAAGATGCCCTGAAGTTGGTTCGTCGTGGCAGGCCAGGAGGATTCGTGCCTTAGATCAGCCGGTATTACTAGCAGGTATGTTTTCGCGCTCGACGTAGAATTCTTCTTATAAAGCACCCAATTGCGGAGGCAATACGACGACAACCCGCGAGCAAGGTATCGGGGTATTGTAGGATGCCCACCTTCAAGATGGTCAATAATCAGTCGCAGCTCGCCGTCGGCACGCTGTTTGGAGGCGAGATCGGACGTAGTGACTGCTCCGAGGAAGCTATCGTCGTCGGTGGCATCTGACGAAGGAGGGCCGACGGGCGCGCGGGACAGGCTATCCGCATCGGTGTGCTTCCGGCCAGACTTATAAATAACATCGAAATCGAACTCCTGTAGGCGCAATGCCCAACGTGCTAAACGGCCACAAGGATCCTTTAAGTTTTTCAGCCAACACAACGAGTGATGGTCAGTGATGACGAGAAACGGTCGGCCATAAAGGTACGGGCGGTACTTGGCAGCGGCCCATACTACCGCCAAACATTCTTTTTCAGTGGTGGAATAGTTATACTCAGCACGGGAAAGTGCACGGCTGGCGTAGGCAATTACTTTCTCGACCCCGTCTTGCTGCTGAACTAGAACGGCACCAAGGCCGACGTTGCTCGCATCCGTGTGTAATTCTGTGTCGGCATCATCGTCGAAATGTGCCAGGATCGGGGGTGACTGGAGCCGGCGTCGTAACTCGTCGAAAGCCATCTGCTGCTCGGCGCCCCAGGAAAATGATGCGTCATCTCGAGTCAGGAGAGTCAGAGGGCTGGCCATCTGTGCAAAGTTTTTGATAAAGCGACGATAATAGGAGCACAGCCCCAAAAATTGTCGGACTGCTTTTTTGTGGGCGGGGACGGGAAAGGCAGCAACGGCAGCAAGTTTCTCAGGGTCAGCTCGGATGCCATCAGCACTCACGATGTGCCCAAGAAACTTCAATTCGGTGAACCCGAAGTGGCACTTTTGAGGCTTGAGAGAAAGTTTGGCAGACCGGACAGCTTCGAGAACAGTTCTCAGGCGGCGCAGGTGTTCCGTGAACGTCGGTGAAAAAATTATTACGTCGTCGAGATAAACAAGGCATGTCTGCCACTTAAGACCTGTGAGCACAGTGTCCATCATCCGCTGGAAGGTGGCAGGAGCACAGCAGAGCCCGAATGGGAGGACGCGGAATTCATAGAGCCCATCTGGTGTTACGAAGGCAGTTTTTTCACGGTCCCTCTCATCAACTTCAATTTGCCAATAACCACTCCTGAGGTCAATGGAGGAGAAGTACTTGGCTCGGTGAAGTCGGTCGAGAGAGTCATCAATCCGTGGCAGCGGATAGACGTCCTTCTTCGTCATACTGTCAAGTTTCCGATAGTCAACGCAGAAACGAAGTGTTCCGTCTTTCTTTTTAACGAAGACTACAGGCGAGGACCATGGGCTGCTTGAAGGTTGAATGACGCCATCGGCGAGCATCTCCTTGACTTGCTGTTGGATAGCGTCTCTCTCCCGAGGAGACACACGATAGGGCTGCTGATGGATGGGTCGAGTGCTTTCATGCGTGATAATCCGGTGTTTAATGACCGACGTTTGCTGCACTTTAAATGAAGACGTGAAGCACACACGAAACTCCAGCAATAGATCTTGAAGTTGCCTCTTTTCAACGGAGGAAAGGCTAGAATTGATGTCGACAGCGTGTACGGCATCATCCGGTTCAGTGCTAGGCGTAGCTTCCTCTGAAGCAAAATATTCGGCGACTTCATGCAGATGGTCGACGTAAGCAATGACAGTGCCACGGAACAGATGTCGATGTTCATTGGAGAAATTGGTGACAAGTACCTCCGTCTCTCTTCCACGAAGGAAACAAAGACCTCTTGCCACAGAAACTCCCAAGGCGAGTGAGAGGGAGACATTAGGCTCAACAACCCGGAGGCCGTGATGTGGCTCGTCACAAGTAACTCTGGCGAGGATGCTGGCGCGTGGTGGCATTGTGAGGCTATCATCGGCGACTCGCAGCGTGGAGTGGGACCCGCGGTACTCATGCTTTTCAGTGGCCAGTTTGGCGGAAAACGTCACCAAGCGGTTCGGTAGATCTATAGTGGCACCGTGCTCACGAAGGAAGTCGATGCCAAGAATAACATCACGAGAGCATTCGCGTAGAACGAGAAAAGTCGCAACAAATGTGCAGCCTCGCACCGTAACCCGGGCTGTACACATACCCAGTGGTGAAACCACATGTCCGCCTGCCGTACGTATGTCTGGTCCGTTCCATGGCGTCATCACCTTTTTCAGTGTCCTTGTAAGCCGCCCGCTAAGGATAGAATAATCGGCTCCCGTATCAACTAAAGCGCTGACCTCCTTCGTGTCGACGATAATAGGGATGTCCAGGGAGACCCGGCCAAGACCAGGGCCTGTCGACGTCGGTTCGGAGTGAAGTGAGCGGTGTGGTGGCGGAAGCTGGACGGCGGTTGGGTGGTCGGCGTCGGGACAATTCAATGTCGACGGCAGGTCGGAGTGAAGCAAGCGGTGCGGCGACGGAAGCTGGGCGGCAGTTGTGTGGTCTGCGTCGGGGCGATTTAAGCGACACGGCGGTGATAACTGGTCGGCGATGCGGACGACGTCGGGGCGATCTGGTCTGTGCGGCGAAAACTGGACAGGAATTCGGCGTTCGACGTCGGGGCGAATCGAGCGGTGCGGCGGTGGAAGCTTTACAGCGAATCGGTGAGCGGCGGCCTCGCCCCCAAAGGTCGCCGGAGCTAGTTTTCCCGATGAGGGCTCGAGGAACCATGGCGTCCAGCGGTATACCGTGACCCAGAGGGTGAAGAGCGACGAGGCGAAGGCGAGCGCGACTCGCGACGAGGAGAATGTGGCAGACTGGTGGGTGACGTACGCTGGCGGTTGACGTACTCGGCGATGTCCTGAGGCCGCTGACCAGGCCGTGGACGAGGGCTGTCGGGGGAAAATCCCCAAAGGCCCATCTGACGATAAGGGCACTGCCGGTACAGGTGACCTGCCTCGCCACAGTGGTAGCAGAGAGGGCGGTTATCTGGAGCGCGCCAGAGATCAGTTTTCCGGGGCGCCTGGCGCCGATCTGGCCAAAGGGGCAGCGGTGCCGCAGCGTGCACAGCGACCTGAGGTTGCGTGTAAGGCGCAGGGGTAGGTAGCAGGGCTGGGCGGCGTGTGACATCAGCATAAGTCATCCGCTCGGTGGGGCCCGGGGGTGGTGGTGGAACGACTGTACTTGTTGGTGGCGTGAGTGCGTTCTGGACCTCCTCACGGATGATGCTGGCCAGGGAAGCTGCGCCAGGAGTAAATGATCCATGAACTTTCTGGAGCTCCTCGCGAACCACGGTGCGAATGAGGTCGCGAAGGGAGCTCATATCTGCCCCGGGATTGTAGTCGGTTCGGTCAGACGGCGGTAGTGTGGAGATGGAATTCAGCGGCCGACCGTTGCCACGTGACCGTAGGCACGTGGCAATATGTAGTTGTGTTTTCATTGTACATAATGTGAGTGTACATTACTGTATAAAATATTAGTGGTTTTCTCTACCGTGTTAGGGTCTCTTGCGCCTAGTCAAGCTGCCCCGAGCAGCTTTTTGCACAAGAGCTCATACTATGTATTTGGTGAAATAAATTGAATTGAATATATTGATTGCACTACGATTTGCAACATTGTCGCTTTTACTTTTTCCTCAAGAAAGCTACAAGACTGGACACATTTACACTTTCATCTTATCGAAGATAAGCGGGCGATTCCTCGCTTGGATAATTACTCTTTTAGCAATAACGCATTTCAGAATTTAAAAAAATCTCCCAGATAAAGAAACCAGAATTACGAAATGATTTACGGCCAACATGTTCGAAAGGAAATAACAATTCTATTGCGCTTTAAAATCTGCGATAAAGCGCTAAATGCTTCAAACGAAGACCAAGAAGCGCAATACAATGCTACAAAAGACTGTAGTTATCCGGAAGCAAAACAGTGTGACTTCTCGAAACTTGTGAGCAAATAGTCACGAGTGGGCCTGTAGGAGCTGGAGGTTGCCAGGTGGTAATTGGCAGGTGACACGGTCGGTGGGTTGTCTGACGTAACGTGACCATGTGACACGGGCGAGTTGGTAGAAGCTGCTGTTTGGTCAGCTCCTGTCAAATAGGAGAATGTGACGGGAATCAAACCCGATATCTTTGATTTATACAGGCTATCTCTGGGCCAATCTGACACGTTCGTACGGCTTCTGTTTAAGCAAGGATGGGTATATATGTCAGGCGTTCTTTGATATAATGTGGTAGCTCGCAACGGCTTTCTAATGAGGATAGTATATGGGATAAGAAATTCACGGGTAATGGTTTAGTGATTAGGCGAGTAGCAAAATGTGTGTATTTACAGAGGATCCTCAAGGGAAGTATGCGTGAGGCATCAACACTGTCACGTGATAACCTCAAAGGTGCGCCTTAAGTGACCTCCGCAGTTATTTTTGTCAATCTCCTGTGTGAATAGACAAAAAAGCGTTTGCTCCGCTAAGGCTCGTTTGTGTTGCAACGACTCTGAAGGATGAAGAAGAAGGGTATGGAGCAAAGGAGAAGTAAGATTTAGTTTGGTTTGTCGGGTTTTAACGTCCCAAAGCAACGCAGACTACGAGAGACGCCGTAGTCGTGGGCTCCGGAGTAATTTTGACCACCTCGGCTTCTTTAACGTTCACTGACATCGCGCAGCGCACGGGCGCCTTGCTTTTCAACTTCATCGCAAAACGGCAGCTCCGGCCGGGTTTCAGTCTAGCATCCTTGGGCACAGCAGTCGAGCGCCGTAACCATCGCGGTTACGGCGCTCTTTCTTTTCTTATTTCTTTCTTGCCCAAGAAAGAAATAAGGGGAGCATTATATATGTCATTCAAATTGCAACCTTATCGCAACGAGATAGGGCAGGGAGTACTTTACAGCACACTTCAGCACGGCAGAAGAACCTCATAGTCAGTACCCGCCTAGCGATTACTTCGAATATTTAAGGTTGGCCAATATAAGTATGGGGACCAACCAAGTGGTGGCCGCTTTAAAGGATCGAAATCTTGGCTATATCCCGCATATTTGATACAAGAGATTAATTTAACCTTTTGAAAGTGAGTCATCACTCTTCTTGTCACTTCAATTTTTTTTTTATTAATGTGGAATAGATCATCCTGTGTTGAGCCTCGTACTAAGCTGATGGCGGCGCCTCTCTTCCTGCACATGCCCGCACAGACATTCCGTCCTTCTCGATATCCCGGGAGCCGGGCTTCGGGTTCCCGATCCTGGAGAAGATGTCCGTGTCGCTGCACTGCGCGGTGGACGCGAACCCGCCGTGCGCGCCTCGCTGGCTCAAGGACGACGGGCCGCCGCCTGTGCCGCAGAGCCCCGACGGCTTCCTCAACTTCTCGGCCATCGAGCGCCAGCACGCCGGCTGGTACCGGTGCGCCGCCGTCCACCGCCTCGGGACGTTCGCCTCCTACGGATACTTCCTGAACGTCCGATGTAAGGGCAAGCAAATTAACAAAAACAGTGTACGTGACAAAGCTCACTGATTCTCGACACGATTGACGCCAAGAACACAACTAGAAGGTTGATAAAAAGAGAAGTAACGAGAAATAACTTTATTTGGACCAAACAAAGAATTTGACAGGGAATCATGTAGCTAACTCCCGATCATACCTCCAATAGGCGTCAGCCAGGATCTCTTGGATCGGGGCTGCAGCTATCAATGTTTCTTTTAATGCATTTGTGGTCACTTTGATTTTAAGGTGAAAACCTTTCTAGGCTCATGGAACGAAATCCCTTGCGCGAGAACTGTGCGCGAGATCTGTCATATTTATTTTAGCATCATCAACGTGAGTATACATCTCTTGTGTTCCTTCCCTTATGTTGATAATAAAGTTTATGCGGACCCTATACTGCGAAAGTTGAGAGAAACGGTCGAGAGACGTCAAATGTGCGTGCTACGCTTGAGATCGCCTCCCGGTTTTAAGACCAATTATGCCGCAGTCATTAGAAAATGAACCTTTTCTAGGCTGCTTTCGTACCCCACAAACATAGCGGCCATTTGTACGTAGAAAACATGTACAAACGGCGCTTGCGAGAGTTCGGTATTAGAACCGCGGACGCATCCGTCGTTTCCAGCCCGTTGACGCGCATGAACATTGACCGACTCTCTGGAGGTTATGAGTGCCCGCTCGTCCAAGTCTGATCGTATTATCTCAAAAATGAAACGACGATATGGGACTGAGCTTATCCAGCTTTATGCCTCAAAATACTCCCGTATTTTATTGTAGCGGCCAGTGAGCTTTAATGGCTGAGTTCTGTTTATTCCTCTGCGCTCTCTGATAGAAACAAAAATGACAAGCACAAACAAAGGAACACCGTTTATAAACTGCTTATTGCGCGCTGGTGAGCACGTGTGTTCTTCCATGTCCGCGGTATCATTTTCCCTTCACAGGAATATCTGTACGTCAGGTACTTGTATTCATAATTGTCGGATATCCGTAGGACGTAGTTTGTTTCGTGCTGAGCAGCGCGATGTCGTTGCGTCCGGTCCATACCTCCTCGGCTCATTTTCTTTATGAGCCCCACACCAAGCCATTCTCCTTTTAATTACGTGAGAGCTGCGTTTTAAAGGCCGTGACAATTTCGAAGAGCCGCGTACGAAAATTGCTGCGTATACTTGCAGGCTTGTGAGATGGATGAGACGATAGATTGCAAAGTGGCGAAGGGGTACCTGCGCTGAAATTATGCTCGGAAATGGAAGGCAGAGTTGGTCATCTCTACCTGTCAGTTTAAGTTTCTCGTGTATAAAACGAATGACTATAGGTACTAAGTTCCCGGGACAAAATAAGGGGAAGTAGAGGAAAGGTAAGAGAGAAGAAATATTTTCGGAGAGTTTAAAGATACGAAAAGAACGTATCTAGTATTATGCTGCGCCCAGTTATTGTGGCAGCTTCTTCATGGGTTTCAATTGCACTTTTTTTTTGCTCCCTTTTCGCTACAATGACTCTCTTCAGTTTGAAGCACAGCTTGAGGTGTTTTCATGCAGCGCTTGGTGAAATGCCCACCTAATTATTCACCCTTAGCACACAATCAGAGGACTAGAATATAGTTATTCACGCAGTACGTGGCACCATCCTCCGCAGGATCGCATTCAACTGCTTTTGGTAGCCAAGCTCAACGCGTTACTGATCTTGTGCCACAAGACTATGTTCGCCCATCCTAACAGGGCCAGTAAGATGGGGACGAATGCGGTGACCTCCGCTTCCTATATGATCCGTCGTCGACGTCTTTACGCCTCAAAACAACACTTAGAAAAAAGCGTTCTCCTTTTACCCTACCCGAGAAGGCTGGGAAGCGGCCTTGCTAAACTGCTCCGGATTAGACAATCAACGAGCTCTGGTCCGACCAGCAAAGGCAGCGCCGATTTCGTGACAAAGAGTAAGAAAAAATAGTTAAAAACGCAGAGGCTCAGGTGGCAAGATCAGACAAGAAAAGTTGGGAGCATATAAAGAGAAGGGGGACGGGAGAAGCGGGTCGCGAACTGTGCTGGATAAATTTCGGTGGGAAAATCTTGTTTTGGATGAAACAGAGCTGGACCTCTAGATGATACTACCTTGAATGGTAACGGTTACAATGCTTTCAGCAAATTCACTTCAGGGTTTCATTTCAGAGGTTAGGGTGGAAGTTAGCTAATGTATGCGTCAGGCGCAGTGTAGTTATTATTTGTCAATATATAACAACAAGGAATACTTCTCTGCGTAACTTCTCTCGTTTACGTACAGTGACGCGATCGATTACCTTGAGCTCTTAATTGAGTTAGATTTCTCTAAACATATTTTTTTTTTTTTTTTTTTGCATTGTAAAGGCCGAGTGAGGCAGTCACGATGAAGATGAACTGTGTTTACTAGTACTAGTGCTTCTCGCGTTATGGTTTACTTAGGTAGCATGCAATTAGATATTACAGATAAATTTGGTTGGCTGTTTATATGTTGGAAAATTAATAATTTTATAACTTTTGCAAACAGGCGCGTACAAACCACCGAGTCTTGAGCCAAAACAGTAGCAGCCGCTCTATGTTTAGCTCGCAACGAGTGCCCCGGCCTCTCCTGTTATTAGCCAACTTCAGCAATACCTGCAAAAGCTATCGGCTAACATCCCTTCTCTTGTATTTAGCCTTAAATCACACGCTTGTTTAGCTTGGCCACTAAGTACGCCTGCCACTCGCTTCGCTCGAGGTGTCGTCTCTAGGCTGGCAATATGTGCCGCTCAGAGCGGAAACCCCAAATGCGCTGTCAAGCTGTCTAAACCTTAATGACGGCACTGACGACAAGACAGAAAAGGCGCGCTAACAAAAAAAAAAAAAAAAATGAACATCATGTGCTGGCTCACAAAGTATCTTGGAAAAAGCCAGGCGTTCTCTTCCCCATCGACGTACAGTTTTCGTTTTGATCGACGAAGCGTGGCATCAGAGGAGACGACGAACACGCTGCTACGGAGTCGGCAAACTTTTAATTACCCATCAACTGCCTTCGTGTTTGCCCTCTGGGACAGTTCGCCAGTGGGCGCTGTGCGCTAAGTGAGACATTCTTATAACAGTGGCCACTTGTCTGGAGAGCCCGTCTTGCGCCCGTCTTGAAAGCCGAGGAATAAGTTAGTGGTTTTCGCATGCAAAGACCTAAGTCGAATTATAAAGGATGGGAGTTCCCTCTTCCGCCATTTCTCTCATTTTCGCCCTCCACCTACTCCAGCCTTTTCGAGCACCAGTCCTCCGTAAAGGCGGTGTCCTCCGCTTCGTGATCCTGCGGGCGCGTCTTTTGTCGTGGAGCAGATGTCGCCGCCATCACTTAGCCGCCTCCGCACCGATGCCACGTGCAGCATCTTTTCGAAGAAGTGCCGCTCTTCCATAGTCTTTTATTCACTTCGTTTTTTACTTAAATGCGTTTTTTTTTTCGGTGCCCGGCAGCGTTACAGATGTTACAGCAGCTTTCGGGAATTAATGAATGGAACAGTAAGGTATACAAACAGAAATTACTAGAGGAAGAAAGAACGTGCTGAAGGTAATGCTGCTTCAGGACGAGAGTGCGCCGAGCAGGAAAAAACGGGCTTTGTATAAAATAAACTTCTCTGTCTCTCTTTATTTTGTCATGCAGACAGGGTAGCTTTCAGTTTATAACAAGGATATTTAATTATTTTCTGCCTTGTGGACGAGGCGACTTGATGTGAATCGAAAACAAAGCGTCCAGTAGTAGCTCTTGCCTTGGGGAAATTCCAGAAGCAAAGGATTGCGCACATGTCGGAAATTTCCAGAATTTGCTCGACGTTAGTAACGTAAGAGTGAAAAATAGACTTGCTCCAATAACATGACAAATCGTGAATAATGGTGGACGTTCAACTGGTCAAATATTCGAGCATGAGCTCAGACTGAAATCAGGTTGGCGTTACATTCGTTATATATTCAGGAATATATACATTATAGCTTTACATTGACGACATTCTTTACAAACTGCCCACTGGTCGAAGGGTGTATGTTTTATTTAGCCAGTTAGTGCAGCACTGCCTCCCGCATTCTTAACGATGTTATTTTATTTATGGCCCCAGAGCAGTCTTCTTTGGGGCATGCTCATGGCACAGTTTTATTTTGGTTGTCTATAGCTATGACGCCCTCGGGCGCTTAGAACAGTCTGGGTGAACCGTTGCGGCGCCATGCGAAATAACAGATCCAAATCAATGAAACCAGGCAGTACATACTTCTATATCTATAATGAGATGATGAATAGTACTCGTGGAATGTTCCGAATATATGCATATGCCGACTCGTGAGTCACTTTGTTCCCCTTGATCACAGTGGCTTATTGTGTCTATGACTCTTGGTGCCCTTATAATAGTCGCGCGCACATGAATAGGATGCGAAAGGCAAGCGGTTTTATACTTGTTTTAAGTTATCGCCAGGCAGCGTGTGGCACGGGCACCATAAAGGACTCAGCACGACAGCGATATGGAAACGCGCTGGATATAATTGTATTGCAGCGCATTCATAGTGAGACTAAACTCCGTTAGTCGATATTCCTGCTGCACACGGGTGGCTTCCTTAGTCCCAGGTGCCGACGGCGCTGGAAACTTTCGCCCGCTATCCACCAGGCATTGCTGGCAGTATAAGTTGTTAATGACCTGTAGAAGAACGGCTGATTGGGCGAGTTGGTGAACCATGATGGACAGTAATGTATATTGCGCAAAAAGACGAGACAAAGAGGAGAAGTGGACAACGACCTGCGCCGTCGTTGTCCACTTCTCCTCTTTGTCTCGTCTTTTTGCGCAATATACATTATTGTTAATGACATGATAACGTTAAAGGTAAAATTTTTCAGAAAATTTGGCGTCGGCTTTGTGAGCGAAAAGTCGCCAGCACGCCTCTGGCTGGTGGCAATTGGCAGGTGACATCGTCAGACGCTGATTGGTCGTAGGGTTGTGTGACGTCACGCAGCCACACTGCATGACAAAATTAGCAGGAGCTGCCAACTCGGACGGCTACTTTCAGACTGAAGGGCGAGACGGGAATTGAACCCTCCGGTAGCCTTCCTTCCCGAGTAGTACACGCTTTTCCTCGGTACGCAGCTAAGTTCTTGCGGCTTGGTTAATGAGGGGCTTATACTTCTATCGGGTGGTTTCCCACAATGTGGTGAGTTATGATTGTGTGCTAACGAGTACACACGAGATAATAGAAGCACAAATTAAGGGGTTCATAAGCAAGCGAGCAGCAAAGTTTATGCGCACGCGAACGAGGATCCGCAGAGGGAACCGCGAATAGGAGCCATATTAGAGGGTTTTAGCATAGCACAATCCGTCACCGTGATTCGATTACCCAGATTACCTTCACGGCACTAGATAGCTCTTCTTGTTGGAAGTGGGCACACAAGTCTGCCGCGTCGGGACCAATCAGCGCGTACGCATCGGCTGCGCATGATAGCGGGTCACGATCCGCTTAATCTCTCTAAGCAGTGTTGCGTCATGCCGTTAATGGTGGAATTTAGGTGTCGCCTAATTTTTACCCAGTAGGAAGCATCGCGCCAAAGAAAGCATGCCATGCTATATACTTACGTAAAAACCATGGATTATGTATGTGTGTGTGTGTTGCGCGTGCGTGTGTGCGTGGGTGTATGTGCATGCGTGTGTGTGTGTGTGTGTGTGTGTGTGTGTGTGTGTGTGTGTGTGTGTGTGTGTGTGTGTGTGTGTGTGTGTGTGTGTGTGTGTGTGTGTGTGTGTGTGTGTGTGTGTGTGTGTGTGTGTGTGTGTGTGTGTGTGTGTGTGTGTGTGTGTGTGTGTGTGTGTGTGTGTGTGTGTGTGTGTGTGTGTGTGTGCGTGTGTGCGTGCGTGCGTGCGTGCGTGCGTGTCAGTGAGTAAATAAGTAAAGAGCTCTGACGGCTCCTTGCACCTGGCTTTGGCGCAGATGGGCCCGAGATCGTCGAGCAGCCCCCGTCGCAGATAGAAGCAGATTTCGGCGGACCCGTGCAGCTCGAGTGCAAGGCGGACGGCAAGCCGTCGCCCTCTTATTGCTGGACGAGAGTGCGCTCAGGTCGGCTGGAGAGCATGGCCGGCGAGAGCTCGCTGGTCCTGGACCCGGTGCTGTACTCCGATGCCGGAAGCTACCAGTGCACGGCCACAAACCGCCTAGGGTGGAAGGAAGAGCGCGCGCGCACCAGGGACATCCTGCTCACCATCTCGGGTAGGCTGCCTTGTTAAAAATGCAGCTCGCACAATAGCTTCACCTTTTCTGCCGAGTCTTTAAAGTCACGCAGTCTGTCTTTAAGCGTGAGCGTCGTTATTTTCCTTTGTGCGTGGCTGTTATCGTGACACTAAGTGAAACGCAAGAGGCTTGTTTGCTTGACGAAGGCTACGGCGTCCAAGTAAATCTTAGAGAGTTCGACACACAGCAAAAAAATTTGAGGTTTTCAACGATGCTGAACCGAATATAGAGAGAAAGCTTTGGCTGCAGGCGACCGAGCGTTGCATCGAACTCAATCAGCGTTCCGTTGAACGCATCAAAGCTCATCGGCGTTCTAGGCAGAGTACCCGCTGCGTTTCGATGGAAGCGAAACGACGAGACGTACGTGTGCTGTGCGATGTCTGTGCACGTTAAAGATCCCCAGGTAGTCGAATTTACTCCGTAGCTATCCACTATGGTTAGGTGGCTAGAAAGAGAGATGTGATCAACTCGGTGCGCTTTCCATAGAGAGGTATGGCCCTCTGAGCGTGACAGCGGCTGGGACCAAATGGAGAGCTGCAGTCTGGGGCGCCGTCGGCATTATGGGGGAGACGAACGCGTCCATAGAACGCCATGCGACAGGAGCAGTGGTGTACTGTCCAAACACAGTTGCCGGAAAAAGTGTGGCAAATACTGTGCCTTCCTTTTCTTGTACATCAATTATAATTATATGCAGCACTGCAACGATTACTGATAAGAAGCAAACGATGAGAAGCAAATGATAGGAGAAGAAGGGTAGGCTTTCGCCATTGTCCTCTTAATAGACACCGCTATAGTGAACTAGACACTGCGGAGAAGTCGGCGGGGGCCTTGGCGCGCCAGCTGTACATCGTGTGACGTCACTCCCTTTTGTCGCATGTGCAGCTGGCGCGGCGGTGGCGGTACCTCTGAGTCACCCGCGGAGCGGAGGAGTCAGCGGCTGCTCCCCAGTTGTGCTTCGTGTGACGTCACTCGTTCCTCGCGCATGTGCAGCTGGGGCTCTCCAGGTCTCCGTGAAATCGCTCAGACGTAGCGTAGTGTTGCTTTCGCAACAAAAATTCGTTTTTACCTGTCTGTTGTCCCATGCTGCGCTATAATCTATCAGAGCAGGAGCAAAATATTAATAATAATAAAGCACACCACTAAAGCGTAGAGAAAGTCAAAGAAAATCCCTGTCGGAATTTATTATGTATCTCATATTACCTAATATGCACTGCACCGTTAAACATTTATAAAACTTTTAGTAAAGGAATTTATCTGATATACACAAAGGTGATAACAGCTGCTGGTCACTGCATTTAGTTGCCTGCTTTGGAGGTGGCGCCGCGCTTCCGCACCGGGTGCGGGTGATTCTAGCGACACCACTGCTTCCGTGTGCGTTCCTTGATACGAAATGGGATGAAAGCTATCGCCGACGTCGGCAACGCATAAGCAGCACCTGATGATATTCGACTTCAAAAAACTGCTAGCGCCACCTCATGCGACATGTTTTTCGGTGCACAGCGGCTAGGGAGCGCGGAGGCACGCGGGGGGGGGGGGGGGGGGGGGGGGGGCGAAGAAGAGATACCGCGACATGAACCACAGAACATTATGAGAGTGGAGTTAGTTGTTGGGCTAGTTGGTAATGACTTAAGCTCGGTCTTCAGCTGTGCACCATTGCGCTGAAAACTATGAGCTTAGATCATTACGTATGTACTGCGGGTATAGAGTTCTAAATCTGTTTGGAAAGTAATAATGGTGTAAGGGGGTACCTTTGGGCAAACCGTTTTGTGGCTAAGGGCAGAATTCCAGTCGGGGTTAGAAGACATCTGTGGGAAGATTGGCATTTGTGGCTTACGGCAAAAGTTATAACTAAGGAATACAGGAAGATTTGTGCTGGGTGTCTTTCGAAGCACGAGAAGATAATGCAAAATATTTTATGAAGAACCAGAACGCTAACCAGTATTTAGAAAAGCAAAGTTATTTGCTGGGTTAGTGGGTATAGCTAGTATAATGAATTGTAATGTTTCACCAGGATGTAGCGGAATCGCTTTTAAAGAAGACTAATTATCCTCATTCTGATCCTTGCAAGCCGAAACACCAATCAGGTAAAAACAAAAAAATATGAGGCTATGGCATACCAACACAAAGTCTGGAATAATCTCAAGAGAATTGCCTTGAAGTATGGCGTACAGCTGGTGTTTTCCGCGCCGTGCAAGCACGCTACGTCGCTGAGATGATTGCCGAAAGAGCACTGATATTTGTCCGTTCCCCGACGCACAGGTATCGTCTAGCAGATACCATTCAGGTGAGGCAGAGTATACATCTGTCAGACCGGCTGGTGCAATAATGAACGCTTCAGGCAGGCATGGTGCTAGCGCACAAGGACACGCACTGCGGGCAGGCGGACAGGCAGCATGTACGTTCTTTGGGAACAGGCAGGTGATCGAACTTGCCACTTCAAAGCAAGAATCACTCAGGCTGCTCTCCTGCTCTGCACAAAACTGCAATCGTAGGACGCGGGAAAAACAGCTCAAAAGAGAAACATTGGAAGCCTCGCTCATTCGCGGCTTGGGTGAAAAGCGTGTCCACGGTACCTCAGTTACATCATTGTAGAAAGGGTTGCTGTAAAGAATGTATGTGGTTCGGCCACGTTCCTCATCGTCGTTCATGTGATACGCACATGGGGCATCTACACCTTAATTAGATGTTGGTTGAAGTGAAGTTTATAGCTTTGGCGATAGCGTTGGACTAGTCGTTGTTGTGTCCATCTGCTGATGCACAATGGTCACCCGACAAGAAGGTTCGGAACAAACATAACAGCAAATAGCGTTTGTCTCATTTACCTCTCTCGTCCTTGTCTTTCCGAATGCTTTGGAATTCATTATGTAGGGGTGAGAGGACAAAGTAATGAACATTGAACGACAGGTAGAAAACACAAATGTTAGGACAATTCTGAGAACCATTACGACATTCTCTAATAAAATAATAAAAAATTCGATAGGATCTTTTATCTTCTTTTCCCGAAGTGAAAGGGAACGTGAAGGAAGAGCGCGGTAGCGGGAACGATAGAGAGACAGAGAGAGAAAGCGTCTAGGTCGTTTGTTGATGCCGGTAATGCCGGCTTGAGTGAGGCCCGCACTATTAATTGCGGGCATTCTCGGATGTCCGATAGGCGAGCGGCTTAGAGGTAGTGATCGTTTCTTTCTTCTGCGAAATTCGCTTTGGCTCGTGATGTCCGCACTCTGTCCGGCGGGCAGTCTCGGGTGTATACGCTGTGAGCGAGTGGTGCAGAGCTCGTGGCTCTTCTTTTTCTCCTTCTGAGAAATTCTCTTTGGTTCCTGACTCTCTTTGTAAAACTTTCTAATGAGCTAGTTGGTACCGGTGGGGACAAAAGTAAACGGAGCACGCTATTTCCTTCCAAAAATTTTCACGCCTTGCATAATTGAAACTGGTGGTAGCGATACGTGCGTACCGGTAGTAGACCCCAGTGCCCTTTCACTTGGTCAAATATTGTTTTCTTATCTCCAGTGCAGAAGGCGGGATTTTAATTTGATCAGAAAAGTATGCTCTGTTTACTTATGTCCGCACCTGTAATTATAGTTAAGAAGCGGTGCGCTTAAACGATGATCACAGGAAAGGATATGAGAGGAGGGAGGATAGGACAGAAGCACTCAGTTACACCGGCAACGGCTCAGAGGGTGACGCAGCTCAGCCGCAGAACGGGCTCTATGGAAAAGAAGCCGTATACAGGAAATGGAAAACGCTGATTAAGAAGGAGGCGTTCTGTGACAACTCAAGAGGCAGCGGCCTTCTCTTTGAAGCTAAATCAGGATGTCTTAGAACGCGAAGCTACAAAAAGAAGTTTAAGCAAGAAGGTGAAACTTGTGCCATGTGTGGTATATGCGCAGAAACAATTGCACATCTTATAATATAGTGTGACAGTATCCATCCAGATGCCGATGTTGGCGCAAGCACTCTCCTTGAGGCCTTGGTGTTAACAGATAACAACAGAAACGTGAGTGAATCTGCGGCAAATGTTAGCAAGCAGATTTTGGACGATTGGAGGCTAACTAGCAGTGCGGGAACGTAAGGGGACGAAATCAGTATTATATAGCATTTAAAAACATACCGAGTCTGCAACTAAAGGGGTTAGTGTTGAAAGAATGCGTAAAGACGCTTAAAATGGAAGGAAATATGCATGTTCTGTGCACCGTATTCACTGTGATTATTGAACAGAGAGAGGCAAATAGTGGTAGTTTGGCACAATGGCCAGTAGAAAGACAGTTATGAACACTTTTGCTGTCTAACGCGAGTATTTGCAAGGATCAAAGATAAGACAACCATGCAGTGCTGCAACTGATAGTAGCGTCTGATAGACACACTTCGCCGTCGTCATCGCGTAGCAATATAAACAAACTCAGTGATTACATGGTCATACAATCGAATGATCAGCGCCTTGCGAGGGTTGTCTTGACCTAAATCATCTTCTTATGTGCACTAGTTCGCAGCGCCTCCAACGTGAATTCGCAGTGTTCTTTTCTTTTTCTCTTCTTGCTATTCATCTCCACAAGTTGCAGAGGAGAGACCCATCTCAGATGTTTCGCTCATTTTGTCTGTTATTTCTGCCCGCCTTTCACGCAGGCCGGCCTGACATCAAGGCGCTGAACAAGAGCCTCATGGCAATCGTAGGGAAGCCAGTCAGAATCACTGTGCTGGTCTGTGCCAATCCTCCACCGACACGAGCTTATTGGATCGTGGGCCGCCTGCTGCTCAGCCCCGGGGAAGCGGCCCTCACCAACTACGTCGCCCACAACTACAGTGTGAGTTGCCCGCTGAGTGACGTGGTCTAGCAGACATTGTCACAAGCGTGCAGCGACGTATACGTGCATAATAATTATGCAATGGTAGCGTATTATCGATATTACGCCGATTTGTGTAGTAATATATTCAGAGGATAACCGATGGTCGCTGAGGGTAACAAACTGGATTCCAAGGGAAGGAAAGCGTAGCAGGGGGCGGCAGAAAGTTAGGTGGGCGTATGAGATTAAGAAGTTCGCAGGGGTCAAGTGGATGCAGCTAGCACAGAACTGGGTTAAGTGGAGAAATATGGAAGAGGCCTTGCCCTGCAGTGGGTATAATCAGGCTGATGATGATGATGATGATATTCAGTTCTCCCACTTCCACCCCCCCCCCCCCCTCGCCTTTTTTTTATTGTCGACCATCTCCAGTACATCCAGTGGCGGTAGCTCTTGTTGCTTAGTTCTATTTTACGTGGTTTGCTCTGCGATTTTATTGTGTTCGCCGCAAACATAGTGAACCATCCACAAAGCCTCCGTGGCGCTGCTTTGTAAAAGAAACGAAATATTCCTCCTGCTGTTTTGTCTCCCGATCCTGACACCAAACGTCTACACTTCGTATTTTTAAAGAGTGCTTTCCACAACAATCTTATTTATATCCAGGAAACTAGGGGCACTAAGATGTGCGAACAAAAGTATACGGTCTAACGGCCAAGAAGCATAAACGGGTATGCGATATCTGCGTTGCATATTTCTTGCTTGCATTTAGTAAACGTACGGAATATACGCTTGAGAGCAGTACAGGAACCTTGAAACCTGATACGCGTGCCTGTGTTCGCGAAAAAAGCTTCGCGTATCATTCATTTTGAGTAAGTTTTGAATACGTTTCATGAAATTGCGAAGTTTAAAACTGTAAACAGTGTCGGTAAACACTCCCCTTGGAGCTAAGTCCGCTGACGGCTACTCCACTGCAGCGCTCAGAAATGCAGGTCTAATATCCGTCACTGCTAAGCGTTACGATACCGTTTAGACTAAACCCCAGCTCAAAACGTGCCGTTATTTTCGTTGAAAAGGCTTCACTATTACACTGTCTATATCGCACGTTGTACTTGTACAGACGACGCATCGATCAATGCATTGGCGACATTACACGGCCGAAATTAGACGCCCACGTAGTTCGGCGAAAGGCAGGAACATAAATAAATGTTTGCAATATAGCACGTGAGCAGCGCAGAGGTCGAGCGCTGAGATCAAACTTCGAAAGTTCATGTCTAGCCGATGGCTTAAATGGGATTGGAACACTACCTACACAGAGTGACTGGTTTCGAGCTGGAAAGTTGTGTGTGATTGGCCTAAGTGACAGAGATCCCGGTGTCTGTTGCGCCGTATCAGTCGGCCTCGAGCGGCAAAAAGGCTTGGCCCAAGAGATGCCGGCTTACGAGCGGTAATTATAGCCTTGGAACCGCTGGTCTCAGCACGAAGCCGACTTGGACTAAATTGAGCAAGTTACTTCGTTTTGTTTTTTTTTTATTCATGCTTGACAGAATGAGGCGGCGGTGACTCTGTCTAGAAGTTAATGCGCCTACGCTCTTTCACAAAGTCATCATACTCAACCCCCCCCCCCCCCCCCCAACCACTTTACCTTTCACTTAGTGCAATTACTGCACTCACGAATAAAAAAGTTTCTCCTTTCTTTAGCTCCAAGCACAACGAAGTTAAAAGGAAGCATGTAAAAACAAGCAAATGAGTCACATTTCAGCAGCAATCACTCGTAGCATGTGTGTATGGCTTTTATTCCTTCACTGTGCAGTGAGGCCAGTTCTTGGAGAGGCTATGTTCTGAGCGCGCTCATACAGTTAGTTTGCCGAAAACCGCGTACCACGAAGTATCGGCAAGTTACTTTACAGTGCAATCACAGCGTACCTTGTTCGCTTCTTACGCCAGTGCAAAGATGCCCTCGTGCTGCTTCATCTCTCACTTTATTTTTATTTTATTTTATGCAGAGTGCTGACACACCGTTCTGCCGAACCACGTCCCTTGAAATTAGGTCTGTTCACCCTGAAGACGCCGGGGAGATACTCTTTGTTGCCAGAAACCCCAAGGGGATCGATGATGCCGTTATCATCCTCAACGTCACACATCAAGCTAGTTTCTCCTTCACAGAAGGGAGCTCCCTCGCAGGTAGGGATGGAAATTTGTCTGTTTTAAAGAATCAGAACTATAAATGAAATAATAGCACAATAACCGAATTTTTTTCGCCAATCCAAAATTTTTATTTAGGAGCTATGAAGTATATGCTACCCCGCCGCGGTGATGCAGTGGTTAGGTACCTCGACCGAGGATGCGGGATGGAATCTCTGCCGCGGCGGCCGCTTTTCGACGGAGGCGAAAAGTATGTGCCGTGCGATGTTGGGGCACGTTAAAGAACCCCAGGCGGTCGACATTTCTGGAGCCTCCCCCTACGGCGTCTCACAGAAGCTGAGTCGCTTTGGGCAGTTAAAACCCCATCAACTAAATTAAACTAAACTCAATATTACGACTGCGCGAACTTTGCAGATTCATTATATGGCAAAATGCACTTTAATATATATAGTGAACAGGGCGGAATAACATCACATATAAAAAAAAAATTTCAGGGTAGCACATAAGTCACCTTATGCTCGCACTCTCTTCTAGGAGAAGCGCGAGCGTAAGATGAGAGGTAGAGAGAAAGAAACTCTCTTCCTCTCTCTCACTTTCTACTCTCTCTCTTTCTAAAGAGGGTGAGAGAGACTCTCTCTTTCTCATCACTGACTGTTATTATCTATCATTATCTCGATATAGTGCAATCATGTGCTCAAGTATTTCTTTTTTTATTACGTAAGCTAACACATTTTCAATTTCCATTTGCCAGATTCACTCAGAATATTTGCACTTTGGTTTCTATGCTAAAGAAGTGCTGTGTCTCTTGCAGGAAAGCCAGACGTTAACTGGATATTGACAGCATGGATGAGCTTAGCCCTGGCAGTGTCTGGCAGACTAAGACGTGGCACAAGCTGACACATAGTTTAAGGTAAGTGATGCTGCTGTTGAATGGCTGGGGCAATAATTTGGTTATTGACATTCAAAGACGTTCCTAAGATGCACAAAAATGCATGTTAGGCCTCAAGTGTAGCTGCGCTCTCCAGTCCACAGATCCAATATTGATTGAGCCGATATGAACAGCTTTTTGTATAAGCAGCAAGCGGGGGGGGGGGGGGGGGGGGGGGGGGTTAGTCGCTGTGTTGTGAAATCTCTGATTCTTGTTCAAAAGCTGATGGCAGGAGATATCAGGGAGCAGTGCACCTTTGTAGCCTCTTCTTGCAGGAGTAGACCTCAGCATAATGGGCGCTGTTTTATTTATTACAGACCAACATCGATCTGTGACGTAAGCATGATGTGGTGGCGCTTCTGTCGCCAGGCTGGACCGACTGTGGGTGAAAAGTAGGGTTAGCGCATAAAGAAATACCTGAAACTTAAATATTTTAAAGCGTTTTTCTCATTTCACGGAGAACCTATGATGTCGTTATTCGGCACAGAGCAACCATGAACATCCTAGAAAAGATCGTGAAAGTATAAAATCTCATTACCGAGACGAAGTATTTTTAAAACACCGTGAAACGTATATGGGTGCGAGTTGAGAGGGCGACTCATAGAAACACATGTAAACACAACTTACCGCAGCATTTTTGTCTTCGCAGTGCACTACAAGTGTTGGCCGGTCGTTAAACGTTGACCAGCGCTTTGAAGAAGTCTGTGACAAAGTATGCTGCGTCATTGCGAAGGCAATCTTCTTTTAAAACCCCTCATTCTCTAGAATCTGAGTTAGAGGTGCATTGCGGTAGCGCGGCCTATACAAAATATATTTAAAGAACGGTTCGGAAAGAAGCTGACTTTGCGCCTACAAAAGCAGTCGTTTGTTAAGAGCTGGTGCATAATTTGAAGACCATGAATATATGTATGCAACAAATTTCTCTTCTGACATCTCTGTAAAGCATATATATTTACCAATAAGTGTGTGTGGTGCGTTTGTAGACAAAACCCAACGTCTAAGAGGCGAGTCGCCCAATCTGCTTTTTTTAGTGGACATCTTGTACCACTCCCCGGCATCAAGTTGCATGGTGGAATAAAAAAAAATACATTCCAAGTGTGGCGACACGCATGAGCCGCTTAATAAGGCAGTAATGATACCGTCGAGACAAGGTTCATTTTGTGAATTGAGAAGAATATAACGCAAAATAACGGGCATGACATCGATCCGTTCTGAAAACATCAATTGTGGCTAAGTAGAGGCAGTAAGTATTAAAATGAATGCATATGTAGTTACGTCCCGATACATGCATGTGGTGAGCAAGTCGTAAGCAAACATTTTCAGAGGCTTATTCCGACGTCCGTTGTTGTGCCAGGCCGGCCAAGCTTCCCCGCATCACCGGGTTGTGTGGCGCCGCCGTGTCGCGGGATGGACGTTGCTCTTCTACCCCAGCGTTTGCGGTTTCGGGAGAAACGCGACCTCGGCATGCGGGAGAGAGGGAACCAGCGTGCTGCTCCAGTATTCGCAGGCCGGGATGCGCGGCCGACCATCGGACGGTTGTTGCCATCTTCTTCGAGATAGGTCCCTGGACCTGTGGCCCCGTTCCTGTGACCTCGGGACCTGCAGCTGCACCTCAACCTCCTGCAACAGTGACTGCGTGGGCGCGGCCGGACGAAAGGAAGACGCGAGGGTGTTTTCGGAGTGATTACTAGAGAGGCTCTCAATGGAAACAGGCTGCCGTCCTTCTCTTCGAGTTGTTTGTTTAAGCTGTAAATACCTGTATAAAGCTCTTTCAATTTGTTTTTCCCAACTCCGTCTCGCATGTCCGCTTCATTGCTGTTCCCGCCCCGACACCACGCTACCCGTGAACCTCGATACCGTGCACGCGCTGCATGGTCTGCGCCGTACGGAAAGAAAAAAAAAAAAAGGAAAGGCAAGAAAACCGCGCAGAAAGCGCAGAACGATATATATATATTAGAACCATAGCGATACTATGAGGAAAAAAGAAAGTAAACTAAAAAATAGTTAACTAGCATATATGCCCGTTGATGACCTTACGCGCACCCACCTGGCTCAAAATAATTGTACGCCTCCATGGGCTTGTATGTCTAGACGGTCTCTGCAGTGAAGCGACTCGGAGAAAAAAAATACACTGCAATGTTTGCCATTCTCAATGACGGCAGAGCGACCGCGTCAGTCCGGAGGACTTCCCAATGTGCTTAAGGCATAGCAAATGAGTCCGGGTGCACCACGCCATCAATGTACAGCTTTTCATTCTAGCGCAGTTTATCCGATTCCGAGAAGCTTTTCAAGCAGTCCGGCATTACTGCAGCGCACACTACATTCCCTTGAAAGTACTGCAAGGCTGACGAGTTACGGGGCTGTGCACAGCACGATAAACTGATCGCACACAGTTGCACGCGACTGTGCACCACAGGCGCCGTCCCTATAGACGCTCCGGACCAGGAGGCGGCCGCGGTGAGTATCGCCAGCCGCCCCATCGTCTGCTGCAATGCGCGATTCTCGTTCGGTCCATATTGTCGTATGGCTCTTGAAAACTACTTTCTAAATGTAATTCTTTCTAGCATGTCACTTGAGCGACGGTATTATCATTCTAATCTACCCATGCGGAAGCATATCGGGCTGTAAACAAAACTGCGCGATTCGCTAAATCAACCTTTTGGGGGGGGGGGGGGGGGGGGGGGGGGGGTCCGGATTCACAACATAGGTTATTTGGAGAGTTTTAAAAGTAGATTGCCTCCGCAGTGACGCAGCACACTTTGTCATACACTTGTTGAAAGCGCTGGCCAACGTTTAACGACCGACCAGGACTTCTGGTGCTCTGCGAAACGAGAAAAAGGTTGCAATGACTTGTGTTTACATGTGGTTCTTAGGATCGCCCTCCCAAATCGCACCCCCGTACGTTTCGCGGTATTTTAAGAATACTTCGCCTAGGTAATGAGATTTTATACTTTCACGATCTGTTCTGGGATGGTCACGGTTGCTCTGCACTGTATAACATAATAGGCCCCTGAAACAGTAAAACTGTTTTAAAATATTTCAGTCCATGTATTGTTATGGGCGCTAACCCTACTTTTCATCCGCAATCGGCTGCGGCCCCCCTTTGTTTGTAAACACTGTGGTGGTTTATAGAAAACAGCATTTACCTTTGCAGCTAAAGAAGGGTGGTTCTTAACGTATCATGCAGGGCAGTTGGCTGAGCCATGTCACCTGTTTAGCTCTACCGTTTCGGCATGTCCTCACAGCTTACAATGTAAAACTATCGATTAACTTTCACAAGGTTTACTGTGAAACAACTGATGTTGGAGGAAATGTTGAAGATCTAGATATGTTGAGCCATGCCCATATTTACTTGGACAGAGGTCCAGTTTTGTCGTTTTGCATTCTTCGTTGCCCCATCTTCTTCCTTTTGTGCAGAGGACACATGAAATTCTCAACTTGAACAAACTTCTTCACCTAAAAAAAGGGTACATTTCCAAGCGGACAGCAGAAAGAGTCCAACATTAAGGTGAGATAGTGTCTAAGATGCAATGTTATGACCGTTTCTACATGGTTGCATTGCCAAGCGTTTTTTCATCAGTGGTCAGCGTGAAATCGGGCTAAACCAGTTGATAGACTCTCTTTATAGTTAAGGGGAAGGGCAGAATTCAGGATTGACTTGGCAGACAGGCAAAATGCTAGAGGCTATTAGTGTGCGAATCGGAGTCGTCGTTAAAGGCGATGTTAAATACTGACAGCAAGAACATCAGCCTGTTGCATGATTTTTTTATGTGACTTAGACATGATAGATCAGGTGTGAAGCGCTCCAGGACGAACTAGAAATTCTAGGAAAGGTTTTCAATTTAGGTCACCATCGGCACAATGTGCAACAAAACTTGTTAACAAGAACCATCACCTTGGGATTACTGGCTTGCATAAGCTCTTTGTCTATTTGACGACTGTGCACAAAGCTGTGGATATTCTTGGCACTTAATGTACACTTAAATGAAATGGTTCCTTCTGTACTTGCTGTATTGCACATACCATATTTTCGTGAATCTAAGACCCCCTCACCCCCCCCCCCTTTCGTATTCTAAGAGTTGAAAAAATTAGAAACAAAAGTTTGCATGTGAATCTGAGGAGATGTCAAAGCCATAACGGAGGTCGGAAGCATAACGGAGTTCGTTAGAGAACTGCCTACAACTTGAAGTTTAGATGAACTGTAATTGCGTTTACCAGAAATGTTTGCAAAGTCTGTTTGCCAAATAAATTCTTGCACCCGCCTTGCCGAGATATCGCGGAATAAAGAAAGCGTGAGGGAGAAGGGGGGGGGGGTGACTCTTTATTTTAGATTTTTTGTATCTAAGCACTTTAGGCATCGCAATGGTGAGAAAGTGGGGCGCTTGGAATCGAATAAAATAGGCTGGATTCTAGGACATCAAGCAGCCAGTTAGGTTTGTGTCACTGTGACAACAAACAGAAACTGTTTATTAGGTTCAAAAACATATATCGGGGATGCAAACGATCTTTCTGTATGATGAGGAAACTGTGTTTATTAGGTTGAACAGCACAGGACGTGATTGTCTTTCTGCATGATAAGAGGAGTCATTGCTTGTGTGACCGCGCCCATGATTTATGTCAATTGTACGCAGAGGAACAGAAATCTGAGCTAGTTGGTGCATTGCAGAATCAAAAAACAGCGCCGCGACTTGAGACAAACAGAGGAAAAGAATAACAGACAAGCGATGACTTACAACTGAAGGTTAAATAAAAAAGAAATCGGAGTTGATAGCTATACATTTTTTCAAGGACCAGGACCAGGACCAGTACGGTATGACCGCGTACTTTTTTTTACTGCCCGCCCGTCATACCGTTTTCATTCATTTCATTTAATTTTATTTGAGGTGCTGTGCCGTAGCTTTCAGCTCTAACTCACATTTTGACAATGCCTCAACTCTCAGTTGTAATATGTGAGCATTCGTTAGAACTGTGGCCGATATAAGCGGGCTTGACTGTATTTAATTTAGCGGACATCAACATACAGAACAGGTATTGAATGCCATCGCTAGGGTTGTGATATGATAGAGCTCATTCTTTCAAGGGTCTTTTATAAGGCCTTTGTAGTCATTTCTACAGAGCATTGAGGCAGATCAGAGACAGCAGGGCATGCTTGTCCTTGCATTCTTTCCAAGATTTGTCAAAACTGAGGTGCCTCGAGGAGGTAAGCTTATTTCCCGTATTAATTACGCATATTTGCTTACAGCATTTCAAACGCTGGAAAAATTGTGAAAACATAAAATAACTCGTTAGGCAGCTTTTGA
Source organism: Amblyomma maculatum (assembly GCF_055883805.1). Taxonomy (NCBI): domain Eukaryota; kingdom Metazoa; phylum Arthropoda; class Arachnida; order Ixodida; family Ixodidae; genus Amblyomma; species Amblyomma maculatum. The sequence continues at coordinate 92,625,983 of NC_139349.1, read as the reverse complement.
GCGGTATCAAGTGGCCCAGCCAAGGCTGCAACTAGGTGATGAAAGCCAGGTGTTAAGAAAAGCGAACAAGGTATTAGTACCATTTGAATAGTCTGCAAGAAAATTAAACGGGCGACAGAAGAAAGTTTAATATTCTATTTCTTCGAATCTTTTCATGGAAGTAAAGGCCAACTACTGGTAAGGGCTCAGTAGGAGAGTCTGCGCTTGTCACAGTTGTCACTTTCTGGTTTCAGTGTTCTATAGCTGCCCTGGTTTAAAACAGTAATGTTGCTTCCAGGATCAATTTAATCTTCGTGCTGGTAGTGCATCAATCAATTATTGTGATAATGACCCTGTTTACCCCAGAAAAATGTTATCTGCAACGCACACTGACCAGCTTGCCACTCATGGTTGGTTGGTTTGTTTGGTTTGTCGGATTTAACGTCCCAAAACGACACAGGCTATAAGAGACGCCGTACTGGAGGGCTCCAGAAATTGCCGACCACCTGGGGTTTTTTAACGTGCACTGACATCGCAGCTTGCTTTTTGCCTCCGTCGAAAAGCGGCCGCTGCAGCCGGTTTTCGATCCCGCATCCTTGGAGCTTGCCACTACTTAAATGTATTTTGCATATGTTTTTGTGATCTAATTCTGAAAAAAGAAAAAGGCTGCTGCACTTGCAGACGTCTTACCAACATATACACGATGGCTATTAAACATCCATTTCAACCTTTTTTGCCAGTTTTAGTAAGAACCATGCAATTCTTGAAGTGCTCTTTAATTCTGCAATGTATATATTTAATAACTAAACCACGCTTGCTGAATCGATGGAGTTTGTACTGCCAGATTCTCACTCTCTACCATCCCTCTGTTGTGGCTCAGGGGTTACGGCGCTCAACTGCTGAAATCAAGGGCGCGGAATCGAATCCTGGCCGCGGCGGCCACTTTTCGGTGTTCGTGTACCGTACGATGCCTATGTATGTAAACAACCCCACGTGGCGAAAATTTTGGGAGCCTTTCACTACGTTGTCCCTTTCTAGCCTGAGTTGCTGCAGGAAGTTAAGCCTTAAAAAAGCAGATAATTAATCTCTACCTCACCTGACAAGTGATGCCATAGTTTCTCGTGTGCAGTTCTCTGAAGACAAGCCTGTGGTCAGCTCAGGGCCGGAGAAAAAGCGCGAGCAGAGCGCACGAGGCCATTAAACTCGAGGACGCTGTCGCTGAGGTACGTGGCTTTCAAGTCATTATTTTTTATCCCATCACGCTGTGCCACGTAGGCACCGCATTATTTTCCATGCGACCTGTTCTGTACTAATTATAATTACATACGTACTTTACAAGTAGACCGGGTAGTATTCGCTAGTAGACTATTTAGTATACTTTCTTTTTTGCTTCTGTTGCGTTAATACTGTGAACTCTCATGGTTGAAATCGAAGCGGTGTTTGAATAAATCAGCATTTCAAACCGGGAAAATTAAGTTGACGGTTTTCATTTTACTTTGATGTTATGCTATTACGGTGGAATCTCGTTAAATGGCGCCTCAAGGGGTCGCAAAAATATGTTCGATTTATCAGCAGTTTCGTTTTTAGAGAAAATAAATTTTGCATAACTGGATCAGCTGCCATGCACCGTTACTGTGTCTCTTGCTACTGGCTTGATGAGAAATGGGCAAGGTCGCAGCCTTCTTAAAGCACCATGGATTCTTAGATTTCCCGATCACCAGCGGCTTCAATTTCTCGCTTCCTGTCATATTTCCGCCAGTGAGGACGGTCTGCCTGTACTTCCTAAGCTTCTTCCTTGTGCACTTCTCTCCTTTGAATTTGCGCGAACCTGTGTGGTCAGCTAATCACAGTCTTTCTTTTCTGAGGACCAAAACGGGATGTTTGGAAAGCCTTTCACAGCTTGTTCATCTCCGTGAAGTATCCGCGTCAGGGTGCTCTTAGGGATGGCGTACTTTGTCGCAAGGGCCGTTCTTGTGAAGCAATTACTCTCGAAGTCGTTGATCTCGATCTCCCTTTCCAATGGAAGCGCGCTGCGTGGGCATTTTTGCACTGCCATTAGATGTTGACTGCTCGACGACACCCAACGAAGACTTTATTCTTAAACCAAACCAGAGTGCAAGCAAGAAAGGAGTGCAATGTGTGAGACAACTGGAAATTGCCAGAGACGTAAATTAGAAGCAAAAAGGAAGGGTGAGGGTGGAGTAAGGGTGGAGCGAAGTGGTGCATACCATGTTGGCACTGCGCATAACTGACTAGTTGCGGTTTCGAGCCTGTTGCCTGCTTTTAGTTTCATTTACTGATTTCTGAGATTAATGAGATTTCTTTTTACATTGCTTTTTCACAAAACCAACCAATTCCGGAAAGTTTGTTTCAATTATGTGGCAGTTGTGTGTCAAGATTCTACCATAAAAAAAATACAAAAACTAAGAAAGAGGCACAGAAGAAGGTCTTAGCTTTTATTTTTTTTTGTTAGTCAACCGTATCAGTAGTAGCACGTTTTTAGTAGCAATAAATACCAAAAGAAGCTTGTTCAATGCCGGACATAAAGCTCGCCATTGACCTATCACTCTTGGCTACATTTGCACATGAAAACTGTGCAAGCCGTGCCTCCACTGCTTTCCACCGCTGCCTCGCGCATTGTGCTTCACAGTGCTGCGAATGGTTATCCGTTTCTTCCATTCCCTATTTATTGCTGCACTTTTACTTTTTTTTTTTTTTTTACTTTCATAACGGTCTGTGCAGCCTCCTTTTTATGTTTGTAGACAGTTTTACTTTGTTCTTTCCCACGCACTGCATGCTTTCCCTCACGGCTTCACGGCTTATGTAAAGGTGGTTTCTTTTGAGCACTGATAAATATAGTGGTAAAGCCATTTAAATGAACGTTCGGGGCTTTCTTCATTTTTTTTTTAATCTTGAAAACAACAATTGCCTCGCGTTCCTAGGTACCGCAAGTGTGGAGATGTCATTTGGTGGGAGATTTTCGCCGTGGTCAGACGTACTTTATTATAAGCAATATTTACCCAAAATGTCTTCATTATATAGGGCAAAAAATGTACAGTCGTCTATGGAAGATGAACTGTGACTTATGTTTCATTTTAATATACACGAGTTTTTACTATAGCTGGGTTCTATGGTATATTCATTTCTCTAGAGCTATTCTTAATCTCTGTATTGTCTTCCATCCTTATGCAGACCGTCCTCCATCACCCAGCGCCAAAGATGTTGGCGTGGACGTCACCTACGGTGCCTCCTGAACAGAAGGCAACAGTCTCTAAGAGTGCTGAACTCTGGGGAATTGAGCTGAAGAGACACAGATGATGAGATCCACCAGTGCGAAGAGCCTACAGTGCCTGTTTTTTAATAGTCTGTAATATAAAGTTTTGAATATAAAGCTTGCATGTACCTTCCTGCGTCAGTGGTGTGCCATGTCTGCTCAACATGTTATATGACACGTGCAGATATAGTCAATTTACTGTTACAGAAAACTCTCGTTAATTCAGCCTTCTAGGGATCAGAAAAATGTGCAAATTAACCGAAAGTCAAATTATCAAATCGACCGGAGGAAACTGCCGACAACCATTTGCATCACAGTAATGTTATATGATGAGAAGACTGTATTTGAGATGAGACTCAACTGAGAGCGGTGGTTTAAAACATAAGCCCTACTGCTCGTTGTGCCACTGTGGATTTATTTGGCCAACGATATTCACCTTTGACTAAAACCCCCTCCCTTGCAGTGGGATGTGGGAGGGGGGGGGGGGGGGGTAGGTTCATGTGTGCACTGAAAACCGGAAAACATACTGCACATTTCCTGCCCTGTAAACCAATATACAAATTATCTGTACGTGTTCACCGAAAATTGCAACAAATGCTGCGCCCTCCTTTCCCCAAAAACCAAAAATATAAAACCAAATTTCTGAATGAAAAGATGGTGGTAAATGTGCCATTGCATCTACTACTATTAAGGTGAAGCTTCAGTGTCCCCCTAATTGCAACCCTCAAACTATGTAGTACAACTGTTCTGAACCACTCAAAATCATGCCACAGAGCTTTCGCTTGCTACTAGAAGCAACCAGAAGCAACCAACAGCAGCATCCGTGCCATCGAATTACTCCAAAGTAGATTCTCCAATGCTCTTTAATTATTTATTATCATTAATCTGCACTGAGATCACATCAGCAGCCGCATTAGAACCCGTAGCATTAGAACCCGTAGCTATCCAACTGCTGTGGATAGGAGTAAATAGAGCAGCCTAGGAAAAGCATAGTATGTCACACTTCTGAGTGGACACCTGAACCACACCGTAAGGGAAGAGAAGGCGGGAGTGCAGGACAAGAAAGAGGTACAGTAGTGGAGGGCTTTGGAATTATTTCGCGCGGCGCATCCGTCTTCTTTAAGAGGGGTTTCGACGGATGCTGCCAGAAAAGGAGTTCCGTCCGTCACGCCTCTGGACAGGGGTCTTTATAGGATTAGCCAGATGGATGGATGGACTAAACTTTAATGTCCAACAGATAAGGTGATCTACCCACCCCCCGACACGCAGGTCAAGGGGCGGGTGCCGCCGCCTCAGAGGCAGGCCGGGAGGTCTTGGGTCCCAGCAGCCTCTTCAGCCAGTTGGACGAGTAGGAGCTGGAGCTCAGGGTCCGAGCTGCACAGCAGGGTCTCCCAGGTGTCTCTACAGCCTATATTGTTCGTCCTCCTGGGAGAATACGGGCATTCCCATATTATGTGGTCGAGGGTCCCTCTCGCCCCACAAAGATTGCACTTATCACTCCTAGCCTCAGGGAACATGTGGTTCGCCATAACCGGGTGTGGATATGTATAAGTTTGCAGTCGCCTCCACGCCACTGCTTGTCTGCTGTTTAATTTCGGGTCTGGTGGGGGTACCAGTCTACGATCCAATCTGTAGTGCTGCGTGATCTCCCCATATTTTAGCAAGCGCTCTCCGCTTCCTCGGTCATCAAGTGGCCCTGTAGCGGCTCGGCGGTAGAGATCTCGAGCCAGCTTGTGGGCCGCCTCGTTACCGGGGACGGCTTCGTGCGCAGGAGTCCAAATTATTTGAATTTTCCTATCCAACTTTTTCTGGCCTAGGATTCTGGCTGCTAAGGGCGAGATCCTGCCCTTGCTAAAATTTTGTATGGCAGTTTTGCTGTCACTTATGACAAACTTCGCTTCCGTTCCGACGCAAGCTAACGCGATCGCAGTTTCCTCGGCTATTTCTATGCTCCGCCCGCGCAAAGTGGCAGCTGTCACGGGATTGCCCCGGCCGCTGACGACCGTTGCTACCGTGAAACTGCCACCACCTCCCCCCGCGTCTACATAGGCCACTTCATGTTCCGAAATTTCGCCGAATCTAATTTCTAATGCTTCGGCTCGTTTTTTCCTCCTGTCTTTGTTATATTCCGGGTGCATGTTTTTTGGCAGCGGGGGAATCACCAAATTTTGTCTGACTTCTCCAGCTACCTCCACCTTGACCGTGGGACCCCTATCCGGATTTATTCCAACTTTCGTCAAAATGACTCTTCCTGTCTTCGTGGTGCTAAGTCTCTCAATTTGAGAGGTTCGCACCGCTTCCACAAGTTCTGCCCATGTGTTGTGTACCCCTAGAGCCATCAGTCTCTCTGTGGATGTGCATATGGGCAGTCCTAGCGCTCTTTTTACGCATTTTCTCATTAGAGACTCAATTTTTTCTTTTTCCACCGCTTTCAAATCTAGATACGGCGTTTCGTAGCTCACTCGGCTGAAGATGTAGGCCTGTATCAGTTTCATCAAATTTTTTTCCTTTAACCCTCGGCCTCTGTTGGCCACCCGCCTAATTAGGCTCAGGGTCTGCATCGCGTGATTCTCCAGCCTCTTGATGGTCTCGCCATTATGTCCGTGTGACTGGAGAATCAAGCCCAAGATTCTGATTTGCTCGACTATTGGTACCTCGTTACCAGCCACTTTAATTTTGATCTCCGACGGTGCCTTGCACCTTAAGTGCTTCGGATTGTATATAAACAATTCTGATTTCTGCGGCGAGCACGCTAGGCCTCTCTCTGCCGCGTAATCGACTATAATGTCGGTGGCGGCTTGGAGCAGGTTTTCGACGTACGAATCACTTCCCCGGTTGACCCAAAGGGTGATATCATCCGCATATATACTAAATTTTAATCCTTCGAGCTTTGTCAATTGCTCGGGGAGTTCCCTCATAGCCACGTTGAAGAGTAGGGGGGACAGCACTGATCCCTGGGGCGTACCCTTACTCCCTAGCTCTATTGCGGGGGATTCCAGCGTCTGGAACTTCATGCAGGCCGTTCTACCCGTCAGAAAGTCCCTGATGTACCGATATGTCCTGGTACCTACATTAATCTTGTTCAGCCCTTCCAGGACCGCCTCATGTTTTACGTTGTCGAAAGCCTTCGTGAGATCGAGCCCCAAAATTGCTTTCGCATCTTTAGACTTTGAGTCTATTATGTCATGTTTGATTTGGAGCATGACGTCCTGCGTACACAAGTGAGGACGGAACCCGACCATCTCATGTGGCCACAGATCATCCTGCTCCATGAAATTCATCAGTCTGGTCTGGACGACGTGCTCCATCAATTTCCCCACGCATGAGGTTAAGGAAATTGGTCGCAAATTTGCTAGTTGAGGAGGCTTCCCTGGTTTCGGTATTAAAATAATGCTTGCCGTCTTCCACTGTTGTGGGAGCTCGCCTTTTTCCCAACATTCCTGCATATACTCCGTTAGATACCTAATGGAGTCATCATCTAGGTTCCTGAGCATTTTGTTCGTTACTCCGTCAGGGCCTGGAGCCGACTTCGTTTTAAGTCTTACAATCTCCGCCCTCACTTCCGCTTCTGTGATGGGGGCGTCCAGCGCCTCGTTAGGCGCTCCACCATAGTCAGGAAGTGGGGTTCGTGAAGTTTCCCCCACATACGTCTCAATTAATTTGTTCATGAAATCGTCATCGTTCCCTTCGAAAGCGTGCCTCACTTTTGCCAATCTTATACCAGATTGCGTCTTCGAGTTGTCTGGGTCCAACAAGTGCCGGAGGAAGCTCCAAGTCTTGGAGAGGTTCATGCTCCCCTCCATTTCGTCACACTTGTTGTCCCAATTTTGTTCGCATAATTTGAAAGTATAGTCTTCGATTTCCTTATTATGTCGCGCAATCCTTCTTCTGAGGTTGCGGTTCCATTTCTGCTTTTTGAGACGACGCTCCATGCTCTGCTTAGCTTCCCACATATGCAAAAGACGGCTGTCCGCAATCTCCGGGGCGTTATCACCTTCGAGCAGTTTTGTTGCCTCTCTAACGTCCGATTTGAGCGCCGTCGCCCATTCCTCGATGCTTCTGATGGGTTCTAGTTCCTGAGCCCTCCTCATATCTCTAAATTCATCCCACTCAACGACGGCCGGTGCGCGAGCCCGGCGTGTTTTAACGCCTTTCCTCAGTGTGGAGACAATTATGTAGTGGTCGCTGCCAAAATTTTGATCCGAATTATGCCATTCTAGACCTTTTAGGTTTTTCGAGAATGTTAGGTCTGGGGATGTATCCTTACTGACGCTATTGCCCACCCTCGTTGGGCTCTCGGGGTCCGTGTGCAAAGTGAGCCATAAGTCATGCGTATCCTCCCACAGCTGTCTACCTTTTGGGCACTGGTGCGGGTACCCCCATTCCTGGTGATGTGCATTAAAGTCCCCCACTATCAACAGTGGCTGGTTGTTTGAAATTTTGAGGGCCTTGCGAAGCAGAGCTCTGAACCTCACCTTCCTTTGCCTGGGTGAGCTGTATAAATTTAGAATGAATAGACTAGGGTCTTTCTGTTTTCCAGTTAAAACTTCTACAAACACGTTCTCGATCTCTCTCGACTCTAGATCGTGTTCAATGGCTGCAATGTTTCTTTTCACGAGTGTTGTGACCGAGGATTTCTCTCCCCTGCCACTATGAAATGACTGATATCCCGACAATTTTGCGGGCCCCCCGGTTTCCTGGAGAGCAATTGCCAATGGAGTCTCATCTAATAGCAAAAGGTACTGTTGCAGAATCGGCCGCTTGCGCCGGAAGCCGCGACAGTTCCACTGCCAGATTTGATTTTCATTTGCGCGCCTGGCCATTTTGCAGTTGCGAGACGACCTGTTCTATATTTTGTTGCCACCCGTTTATGGCGGCCATCTCATTCCTTAACCTTTGGCATTCCTCGGCCTGTTTCTGAACTGCCCCGAGGACAGCTTGAATTTGGATGTTGATATGATTAAAAAATTCACTCATCTTGGCATTTAACCTTTCCAAATTTTCCATCCTTTTCTCCATAGCCTGAATAGGGTCGGTGTCTTGAATTTTGCGTTTCACCGGTGGTGGGAGGGACGGCTCTGTGACCATTTTATCCTGTCCCTGCGGCTGTTGACGTACCGCTTGGGAAGTCGTTTGTCTAATGGGTTGTTGCGGAGGAGGTGTTGCCTGCCTCTGTGATTTCTTGTAAGTTTTGGATCTCGGACCGCCGCGATTCGACTATCCCCGTTAAGTTTTCGATCATTTGCTTTAATTTCTCAATTTCCTCGTCTCGTTTACCCCTGTGATTATTTTCCTGGGAGACCTTGCCCGCAAAACTCACACCCTTACGTTCCATGCTCCTACCTCGTCTCCATGCGTTGGCAGTATCCCTTGAGCTTGAGCGTCCCCTGGACTGGCTCCTGGCACAAGAATCGGAGCGGTCTCTGGGCGGCGGCGGTGGTCTGCCTTGTTTCGTTTCCAGAATCGGGAAAGAGTCCTCGCGGAATTCGAAGTCTTCTTTTACTTTCGGTTCGCTTTTCCGACTCTGATGTCCCCCACCAGTCGTCGCTGCATGGTCCATCTTCTCCCAATGTCGCTTCTTCACTTCGTAGGGAGTGCGAAAAAGTTCTCGACACTTGGGGTCTCCTAGTGCATGGCCTTTGCCGCAGAGCTGGCATGTTGGTTCACATTTGTGTTCTCTTGACGGGTTCTCGAGGCCGCAGCCACGGCACTTGACGTTCGTCGGATCCGGGCACACGTCCTCGCGATGACCGAGTCGGCCACAGGCGACGCATACTTCGTATTTTTTGCGGTACAGCTGGCACCTGTGCGGCGTCCCGTTCAGATAAATCCATCTTGGCACTTCTTTCTCCTTGAAGAGAATGAAGATCGACTTGGAATCTTTGCCCAGTCTGCGGACGCCTCGAATCTCGGGGTTGTCCTTGCGATCTAGGCGGTATAGAATTTCTTCAACAGAATATCCGAGCGGAACCCCGTGGATGACTCCCTTGCCGCAGTGCTCGGGGGTGGCCACGTAGGCAGAAGTGTCTACTTTTTCACCGTCGAACATGAGGTGTTTCACGCTCACGTACTTCAGCTTCCTCTCCGCACTTGTAGTGATGACCAGAACGGAGTGCTGCTTCATATTTGGAATTATTATATCTTCCTTCTCTTCGCGTGGATTGATCCCCGCCGACATTTTGATGATGTCAGTGAGATGTGCTGTTCCATATTTGGTAAGCCTAAGTAGGCCTCCACGAGGTCGGAGAACAATTTTCTCGGCGCCATCTGGAATGCGCGTCTGCTGACGCTCGATCGACTTGGCCGCCATTTTCCTGCGTGCTTGCTTTTCCTTGGCTCGCTGTTTCGCAGTTTTCTGCCCGCTCTTCTCTAGCGGCACGTACCTTCCTCCTTCGCTCGTGAACCATTGTCCTGGTTCCGAAAGTTCCTCCGGTGTAATCGTGGCTCCTTCCACAATATCCATGATTCACAGCTTTCGCACGACCACGAGCGGCAAACGATCCCCCGGTAGGGACGCCGTGGGCCCGGTCGGCCGTTTTAGGCTTAGCGCCGTTAAGCTCAATTCAGCTACGTGCTGCGTCGAACAAACAAAGTCAAAAAATGGCAAAATAAAGTCCCACTTGCCGAAAAAATGGTATCCTCGTGGTCCTCTTCTCTTCTGCCGTCGATTGAGCACAAAAGCCAGGAAAGCAAGATCGACAGGCTGCCGAAAAAGCCAAAATTCGCGGAGCCCATGTGAAGCGCGTCCGCCCGCACAGTAGTCGAGCGTCTTACCCTCACGAACGAGGAGTTTCGCGTAGCGAGATGCAGAGCCGTTGCCGAGCAACCGCCGCAGCTGGCGGACACCACGCGCTCGCCGCGCTGTCTCAGGATTAGCCAGAAAACAGGATTGTCTCGATCGCGTGGCACCGTCAGTGACTCAGTCCCGATGCTCTTTTTTTCTTTATTGCCTGGTCATAACACATTGCATTTCACGAGAACAAAATCAACAAAAATCGCACAAATGCTATTTACATATGGCGCACGAAAATTAACGCATACACAAAAAATGCTCTAGCCTTGAGAGCCACTCGGAAGACTGGGCTGCAGCCTTCTTGATTGCCAAAACCTGTCCACGCTTTCTCAAAAATAAATTCTGGCGGGCCATGCATCTTTATCGCAATGGTAACCTGCCATTCTTGAGCGACATATACAGTGGAGGCCCATGAACATAATTAAATGAAATGGTACCCCATCCTCACTTCCTACGTATAAGTACCGAACGCCAGGCGGGCCTAGCGGAAAATATTTCATTGCCGTTCTTTGCAATACATCCCAAAAATATGCTCCTTCCCAACAGTGTAAAAAAGCATGTTCTATTACTTCTGGCTTTCTGCATATTAAACAGTGTGATCGCCAGGGTGTAAATAATCCCTTTTCCTCCAAAAATGTTTTTACCGGCAAGGTTCCGGTGTGCAATTTAAAAAAGAAGGTTTTTGCTCCTGGCGTCACCTGCATTCTTTTTACCCTTTTTAACGCATCTGCACCTTTGCCTCCATTGTACAAGGCCCTGTACAAAGCCACAGAGAACATAATGTCACACAATGCACTGTACAATTCCTTTCGTTTTATTGTTAACAAATAATCACTTGAAAACGGCGCTGAAAGGAACCGAACATTTACTACGAATTTTCTATAAAAGCCCTTGATCCCTGTGGAAAAATCTTCAGTTGAAACAACGTACTCCGGTAGCAGCCGCCTCAGTCTGACTTGGCATACGGTGCGTAAGAAAGGGTCAGTCGCGTCTCTAAAGTTGAAGCTAAGTTGAAGCGGGAGAGAAGACGCCGCAAACGTGGGCAGGTTGCCTAATGTGCATATATCTTAGAATGTAACCAAATTGAAACTTGGAGCAAAAAAAAAAAAAAACTAATTACCTACAGGTAAGTCAAATTTAGCCGTGCTTTTGGACGTCTAACTCGGTTTAACCTTAGATCAAGCCCTGCTTACTTTTGTCTTCAAATTTTAGCATTGCGAAACGGGCAGAGCGATATCAGTACACAGAAATATCCCGGTGGTGGAAATTATTCCGTAATGGCGCACATTTCTCCTTTTTACTTCCACCTTCCCTTCCGGTATGGCGCTATTCAGGTGTTGAGCGAGGTGTGAAAGATGCTCCTTTTTTGTATACCATTCTGAAATTTGCGTACGCAGTTTGCAAAACTGTCTACTGTACAATTTCAGTGCACGTCAAAGAATTCCAGCAAGTCGTATGTTCCGGAGTTCTCCACCATGGGGTCTGTAGCCTGAGTTACTTTGAGATGTTAGACCCTATAAAATAAAAAAAACTATACTGAAAGTCAAATTGTTTGTTTTGGGGGAAATAAAAGCTCAATATTTGCCTCACCCGCCACGGTGACTGAGTGGTCAAGAGGCTTGGCAACAGGAGTATCCAGGTTCGAACCTGACCGCGTTTTGATGGAGGCGAAAATCAAAGGCGTCCATGTGTTATGCGTTAGTGCACGCTAACATCTATAAAACATAAGCTTAGTTTATGTAAATCTCCAGGTTGTCTAAAATATTTCCGAAGCCATCTTCTCACTCCCACCTTTCTCCCTTGGCGTACTTCAGGTGGCCACCGAGAAGTGCGACATTTACTGCACTGTTTCTTTCCTGTAAACCTATTTACGTGTATTGCCTCAATCCCCAGGTGGTCAAAAGTACTCGTAGTCCACCACTACGGCACCTCTTTCTCTCCAGTCTCACTGATATCTTCCTCCCTTCCCTTACGGTGCGGTTCATGTGTCTACCGAAAATACGTGTCAGATACAGACCATTAGTTTTCCTGAAAACCAACTTATTCTTTCCAGCTGTGCCCCGCGGCGGTGGCACAGTGGTTAAGATGCCCGACTACTGTACTAGAGTACCCAGATTTGAACCCGACCGCCGCTGGAAACGCAGTCGTCAGTAGTTGAGTTCGAAACCAAGTACTCCAGTACAGTGGTCGAGCATTTTAACCACTAGGCCATCGCAGCGAGGTGCTATCAATTTACATTTACTGCTCTTCTTTTTGGTGGACACCTACACGAAGCGGACACACAAGCATTATTTGATGTCGCAAGGCTGTGAACCTTCAGTACTGTAAACCAATTTATATTGCCCGCCGCCGTGGTGCAGTGGTTAGGGCATTCGTGCACTGTGGCCAAGAAAGCAGGATTTAATCCCTGCCAATTTTCCACGCAGGCGAAAAGCTAGGCGCCCGTGTTCTCAAGTAAGACTTCTCACCCCTGCTGACAACGCCAAGAATATGCGGCTGCTCACGAAGGTGACTATCGCCACGGCACCCATAACAGTTAATTTTATGCTTACATAGACAGTCGATTACGGGAGAGGCAGTAAATGTTTGGTGTTGATCAAAGGTGAAATTATAATGAAATCATGAAAATAATTGATTACAAAGTAGAAAAAAGGGGCGACTTCATGCCGTCGGTGGGAACTGAACCTATCACTTCAAGTACGCATTCGGTATTGTACCAACTGAGCTAGTGTGATGGCTGTTCCATTCTTCTAGTTTATTTGGTATTTATGTTACGTATAACCTATGCCTGACACAGTTCACCAGCGCCACCTTCATCCATATATGTTACCGAATCTGTCAGCCTTGACGTCACAGGTATCTTAAAGCGCTATCGTGAAGTCCCACCCTCCCAGTTAGATCACGTTCCACGTGACATTCGCGTCAACACAGATCAATACCTTCTCATAGGACGGTGGTTCTCCCCGTTGCTTGCTGCAACAGCACATGCGAGCGCTATCGCTACCTCTTCTACCGCATCTATGCGTCGACTCCTAATGGATCCATATAGGCGACGGGTGCGCCACGGCTGTTGATCCCCGCAGCGCAGTACGGCCGCCTCTCGAAAGAGGCAAACAGAATGTTACTGGGTTTGGTAGTGAATTGAAAAATCACGATAATCTGGACCTCTGAACACGAGTTCGACTCCGCAACGAACCCACCCACGAGTTAGGGCGAACGTATGCAAACATACACTAAAATCGTTGAAAATTATAGACTAGGGAGAAATTCGCTTCTGCTACTGGACCGAATTCTAGGCAATACGTAGGCTGTCGCCCACTGGCGCCGACTAAAGCATAGACTGGGTGATAAATGTAAAAACTGCGGAGATAGTAAACTTCTTGTCATATCTCCAAGAGCTCCGGGAGCTAGGAAAAGTATCACTATAGAGAAGAAGCCTGCTGCGGAGTCAGGCCACCGCCGGCCAGCGGAAAGTCGTCCTTCTAGCCGCTGAAGCCGCGAAGCAGCAGTGCCTCTTCGCCAGTTTTTAATCACAAAGACCCCGGTCCCCACTCCCTAAGCCTGCATGCTGGAGCTGGAAAGTAGGGGTATCATGTATTGGTGGGAAATAGTCTTTACCCACCCCAGCACACGCGGGACAGAGTACGTGTGGTTGCACTTTAATCACTGATTGACGGTGCGGAGATGCTGCGAGAGTGGATTTTTTAAAGCGAGCCTGATATGCGAGATCGGCAAAATTAGAGCCACAACGCCGAGAGAAATCGCGGTTTCGAGACTCTAAAAACCGGTTTTGCTGTGAATGATTACCACCTGCAAATCTCTAATTGCAACTCTAGTTGGAAATTTAATTGCAACTAAAGCATTGCGGTATATGTTAATTACCGTTAATTAGTTGACCAATTTATTTATTAAATTACTGCCCTGTTTTCTGACGTCCTTCAACAGCGGTACATTTGTGCCGCAGAAGCTGTACTAATCTTAAAAAGCTTATATTTAAAAATTAGAGGTAGGCTTCCTTGAAAGAACGGATATAGTGGAGCACATATATGGTACCCATAAAGATCAATGAATGTGCTTTTGAAGGATAGATTTTAGTCTCAATTTAGAAATTAAAGGGTGGGTCAAGTACACCAATGATTGGCAGAGAAGGGTACTGCACGGATTGAGTTTATGTTTTATAACGGCATGTAAGTACGCACGCGTAATGTTTAGACTCAAGATCGAGTGTTTGTGACGCTTAAGAATTTCGAAGACCTGGAGATAAAAAACGGCGAGCTGCAGAAAAGCACACTGTTCGAGAATAACTACCAAATTTCAAGAAAGGCGGAGTGAAAGGTGTTTATATCTGGATTACCGCGCAGTTAAGGCGGTGGGGCTGACCTTCGTTAAAGCCCATTCACTGTCGTGCTTTCAATGGTTCGCGCTGCCTCCGTTCAATCTTAATGCGCATTATACAAGCCTGCCCTTGTACTCTTCAACGTCAAAACATGTCAAAGAACCGCAGGTGGTCGAATTTCCGCAGCCCTCCACTACGGCGTCACCCATTTCCTGAGTTGTAACCACTCCGCAAGTCTATTACGTTTGGTAATACCAAACGTTACGTCTATTACGTTTGGTAATACCAAACGTAATAGTTAAACTTGAATACTGGCCGCGACTCTTTGCTTCGTGCCAATAAATAATGATACCAGTGTGTTCCTCGCTGCAAGATGCTAAGGGCGAGCGAAGATTTGAAACAACCGAATTCGCTTTAGAACCTCGAAATGGTGGCGTCTTCAGGTATGGATGAGAAGCCATCAGAATCTAAAGTATGATTTGAAAAGCAGTCGGTGAAGCCTCATTCAGATGGCGAAGGGCGAAGCGCCTTAAGAAAATAGAAACGCACACTGCAGGACGCGTTATACAATGGTATGAAACGCTACAAAGAGTGCGTCACGGCTGAGTGCTGACTTGTGAACATTGGACATTATTCGGTGTGTGTTAAATAATCTGTCGTTGCCACCCTTTGTATGCCTTTTTGCTGCGCTACAGGAGAGCGAAGAGAGTGGCATTTGCCACTTACTGGCATAACAGTGGTTCCTAATGGTGGGACTGTGCATAGTCTCCGCATTTTCACCTAAAAAAATATGCGACACAAAGAGGTTTGGACACCTGCTTTCTTTTTCTCTTTTCCCTCGCAGCAGCAGCTCTGCACGCACGGCACACATGTGCACAAATATTCTTCAACGCGTGAGCGGTGGGCATGCCTTGTTGCGGTGCATGGGCGAGCTTGAGGGACAGCGCCAAGCGTCCTGAAAGGCGGCGTGGTTGGCCAGCGTGACGTCCACGCGCAGACGCGGGGGCACCTCCTTGAAGTGCCGCATTCTCTTCTCTATCTGTGAAGCCCTGCACAGAGTCATGGCCCAGTGTACGAAGAAGTACTGGCGCGCCGAGTAGCGGCCTAGCTCGGCGGGTGGCGGGCTACGCTCGAACAGCGCGAGCAGAGCAGACAGCTCGATCAGTTCGCGCAGCCGATCCGGCATATGGCTGTTGTTACGACCAAGCATCCGCATTTGCGCGCTCTATTGTTCGCCTGTGGGCATGGATAAGTTTTGTGAATATGTGGTGATGGTCCAATGGCTCTAAGTGAGCCTGTTTCCAGGAATTCTGTTTTTGTAAGCCTGTTTTGCTTTGTGGACAACCTGCAAATGACAAATTGACCCTGTCAAGAGAACGTCTGGAAAAACACAAAGAAACGTCCCCCTGCGGGAAATAGCAGGAAGTGCTTTCTTTCTTTTGTTCACCCTTCCAGTCGAGAAGTGCTATCCTCCAGTGATGAATGCCTCCTATCCAAAGGAGACGACAGAGTGACATGTTCGCTGACGTGCAGGACAAGAAAGGAGCATGACTCATACGGCCATTAAGTGATTTCCCGGGAATGCAGGAAAGATTTGCAATTGTCGAAAAGGGACAATGTTGGGAGCCCTATGCGGCGCCACGTGCACTCGGGTTTCTGAGAAGTAAAACCCCTTTTCAGAACCAGCCTGTGGTTTCTTTGTTGAAGAATAGAAATGTACCTCCTCTCCTCGCCGTTCCCAAGTTTTTCCCGCCAACAAGTGATCACGCCCAACGAATGAATGCCGGACCAGTCAGTGCTTCAGACCATCAGTGCAGTGATGTGTTCGATTGGATGCCGATACCTGAGGGGCGTGCCCTGGATTTGGTTGGTCAACATCTTCAGAGAGGGGCTGGACATAGGGGGGTTTTAAGGACGCTGCAGAGTACGAAATGTCGCTCTGAGCCCTGGGTAAACGGCTCATCCAGTCGCTTCTCGCTATGAACCCTTAACGCTTGCCATTTTGCTGATGTACCCTTCTTTTTCGTGTAAATATTGTAAATACGTTTTCTCAAAGTGCCAGTAAACCTGCTTGTACATATTTTACCAACTTCGAAGATTCAGTCCTTCTTCAACCCGGAGTCTCTGCACGCTACCAAGTGAAGGCCGGGTCGCCATAGCCCCAGCGTCACGACAACTGGGGGCAGCGGTGGGATAAAGCCACAACAACTGGAGTCTCTGCACGCTACCAAATGAAGGCCGGGTCGCCATAGCCCCAGCGTCACGACAACTGGGGGCAGCGGTGGGATCTGAATCTACAAGCCACAACATCTGATGACTGGAGGTGGGATCTGAATCTACAAGCCACAACATCTGGTGATTGGAGGTGGATCAGAATCTGCAAGCCACAACATCTAGTGATCGGAGGTGGCATCTCAAGCAACAAGCAGGAGCAACAATCGGCCAACAAGAAAGCAGCTCGGAACATCGATCGCATGTGTGGGTGAGTGCTTGGCTTTTCTTCTGATGTGGACCAGGTTCTAGAACAGGGTTAGATTTTAGAACTGGTAAAAAGTGTTGAAACGCCTTTAGGTTTGGTAGTTTGCACTGTTGTTTTGGAAGTAGCCGACACTCGGAGCGATCATGGACCTACAAAAGCTGCAGAAACCGGAACTGTTGCAATTGTGTGAGGAATTGGGAATTGATACAAGTGGTTTGGCACGAAAACCCTTGATTATAAAGGCAATCACTGATCTGGGAACCGATGATGAGGAGCTCAGTGAAGCATGGAACCTCATCGGTCAAAAAAAGGAGCAGCTCAGACAGCAGAAAGAGCGGGAAAAAGAGGAAAAGAGGCGTGAGCGTGAACTTGAGAGGGAAAAAGAGGAAAGGGAGCGCGAACGTGAGTGGGAAAAAGAGGAAAAGAAGCGTGAAAGAGAAGCAAAAAAGCTGGACCTAGAAGTTGAGCTCCGGAAATTAGAACTAGAGTTGAGCAAGAGGTCGGGCAATTGTCCCCAGCTAGCGGTACCTCTTCTCAACAAGGAGGCAGGTTTCAAGATGTCAAAGTACATGCAGCCATATGTGATATCAGGGGATATCGGTCTGTATCTGGTTAACTTTGAGCGAACATGCGAAAAACTGTCCTTCCAGCGAGACACGTGGTCTCAGAGATTACTGACGGTTCTGCCCTGCGAGGCAGCGGAGGTTGTCGCGCGGCTAAGCAAGGAGGACGCGGACAACTACGAGAAGGTCAAAGCTTGCCTTCTGAGAAAGTATAGGCTTAGCGCCGAGGCGTTCAGACAACGTTTTCGGAACGCTACTAAGTCCAGGGACGAGAGTTACCCTGAATTCCTGTACAATTTAAGAGTTAATTTGGGCGAGTGGCTAAAGAGCACTGATTCCTACAGTGATAGGGACGCTGTAGTCGAGCGAATTCTTTTGGAGCAGTTTTATAGCTGCCTCCCAGAAAAAGAAAGAAATTGGTTACAGGACCGAGGCGAAATTAAGTCGGCAACTGAAGCTGCCGAACTCATTGAGGAGTACGCTTCGCGCCGACAATTCAGCAACCCAGCAGTAGATAGGCTCCGCAAGCCCAAGTTGAGTGTGAATAACCGTCAGAAAAGGCACTTTGCTAGATTTGCAAACGAAGAAAGGAAGGCTTTTTCGGGCAAACGCCCTAGAAAGGACGGCAGTGAGAAAAGTGAGGAAGTGACCAACGCGCAGAACACAAAGAATAAGTTTGAGGCTAGGAAGCCGCTCACATGCTTTAGGTGTAATGAGCAAGGTCACATTGCCGTCAACTGCCGGAAAGAAAAGATTGCTTTCTCGTATGTCAGTGACTGCGATGAAAATATGCAGCTTTTGGAACCTTACATGCATGACCTAGTAGTCAACGGGAAGCCTTGCAAGGTACTGCGCGATTCGGCCGCAACGATGGATGTTGTCCATCCGGCGTATGTGTCACCTTCCGACTATACAGGACAGTGTGCATGGATCCGACAGGTAGTTGAGGAACAGAGTGTGTGCTTGCCGATCGCGAACGTGGTCATCGAGGGCCCTTTCGGCGAATTAACAACCGAGGCTGCCGTTTCAGGAAAGCTTCCTAAGTGCTATCCGTATTTGTTCTCCAACAAATCGGACATGCTGCTGCGAAAGAGGGGCATCCTTTTCGGAGACAGAGTTGTGCAAGCCTTAACACGTTCAAAGGCGCGAGAACTAGCTACACTGCTCATTCCAGAAAAATCCACAGCGGAGGAAACGGCAGTTAAAACAGTGGTAAATGCGGAAGATAGCAGGTCAGAAAACTTTGAGAGCGAGGCATCTCAGATATGTCAACTTGAAAGTGAGCTTGATGAGACGCGGAATGAGGACGTTCTTGAGAGCAACCTCTTGCCGCCAGTGTCTAGTAATCTCACGAGACTTTTAGGTGGAACTCGAGAGGACTTAGCTATGGAGCAAGCCAATGATCCCAAGATACAGGAGATAAGAGAGCGCCACCGCGCCACTAAGACAGCAAAGAACATTTCTTTTGAGATGAGAAAGGGAGTGCTGTATCGCTTATTCAAGGATAAGCGCGGAGTAGAGCGGGACCAATTAGTCGTTCCCCAAAAGTACCGCGGAGACTTACTGCGACTTTCCCATGGCAGCTCGTGGTCATGTCACCTTGGAATAAGGAAAACAAAGCAGAGGCTGTTGCAAGAATACTATTGGCCTGGATGTTTTAAGGACACGGAAAATTTTGTACGATCATGCGACACGTGCCAGCGGGTTGGAAAGGCGCAAGATAAGTGGAAAGCTCCGATGGTGTTAGTACCAATCATTACCGAGCCGTTTCACCGGTTAGTAATAGATGTAGTTGGGCCACTTCCTGTGACAGAGTCAGGGTACCGTTATATCCTCACTATGTTATGCCCAGCCACAAAGTTTCCAGAGGCTGTTCCGCTGCGCGAGGTGACGTCCGAGAGTGTAGTGGATTCGCTGCTGTCAGTGTTTGCACGAGTTGGATTCCCTTCCGAGGTCCAAAGTGATCAGGGTAGCGTTTTCACGAGTGTCCTGACCACCTCATTTCTCGAGCGATGCGGCATTAAGGTAGTGCATAGCTCGATCCATCATCCGCAGAGCAACAGCGTAGAAAGATGGCACTCTGTTCTCAAACGAGTCCTGAGGGGACTGTGCTATGAAAACAAGCGCGAATGGGATACCTGCCTGCCTGCAGCGCTTTTCGCTTTGCGGTCAGTGCCGCACGAATCCACTGGATTTAGCCCAGCCGAGTTGGTGTACGGAAGGTCACTGCGCTCACCTTTGCGAATGGTGCGCGAAGCCTGGGAGGGGCGCGGAGAAGACCCAACAGTAGTAGAATTCATTCTGAACCTCTTGAATCGCTTACATAACACTAAGGAACTCGTTGAGGCCAGCATGAAGTCAGCCCAGGCTCGTTCCAAGGTGTACTATGATAAGACAGCCCGTCAAAGGACGTTTTGTATCGGGGACCAGGTGATGTTGCTGAGAAGTTCAAGGCAGAATAAGCTCGAAGTACAGTGGGAAGGACCGGCTGAAGTCGTTGCAAAGCTTTCTAACACTAACTACGCAGTGAAAATTCCCGGTAGGCGTAAAGAAGTGCGCATTTATCATTGCAATCTTATGAAGCCTTATGTGCAGAGGGAAGCCGTGGTAAATCTAACGTTAAACCTTCCCGAGGAGATGGGGGACAACTTGATTTGCCTCAGCGGAAAAGGAAGCAACGCTCAGGAGCTTCTCAAAAAGACGGAGCAGAGAGGAGAACTAAAGAAATCCCAGCTGTCCGATCTGGGCGAGATAATAACAGAGTTTGAGGCCTGCTTCGTGGACAGGCCAGGCAGAACTGATTTGACTGAGCACGATATTGAGCTGACTTCAGACGTGCCAGTGCGATCAAGGTGCTACCGATTTTCTCCAAGGCAAAGAGAAATTCTGGATAGGGAAGTAACTCGCATGCTGGAATTGGGAGTAATAAAACCTTCGGAAAGCGATTATGCTTCGCCTATGATCTTAGTAGAAGCTCCAGGTAAAGACCCTAGGCCTGTGGTAGACTACCGAAAGCTAAATTCTCTCACCAGGGATCAAGTGTATCCTATTCCGAATATTGAGGAGAGAGTAGAACAGGTCAGTAGAGCGGCATATGTGACTACGCTGGACCTTACTCGAGGATACTGGCAAGTACCGCTCACTGAACGCGCCAGCAGATACGCGGCTTTCGTCACTCCGACGGGCAGCTACCAGCCAACAATGATGAGTTTCGGGCTCAAAAATGCTCCATTTTGTTTTTCCCGACTCATGGATAGGGTTTTAAAGGGGTGTGAAACATTCGCGGTGCCTTATTTAGACGACATTGCGGTTTTTTCCGACTCATGGGCGGACCATATGGTACATCTAAGAGCTGTACTGAGCCTTTTGCGTCAAGCTGGACTAACCGTAAAGGCCGAGAAATGTTGCCTGGCAAGGGCGACCGTGGACTACTTGGGTCACAATGTAGGTCAAGGTTTCAGGAAACCCAGCGAGATTAAGATTTCTGCGGTAGCAGACTACCCGCGGCCGAGCACGAAGACGGAAATTCGAGCATTCCTGGGTCTGACTGGGTACTACAATCACTACATCCCTAACTATTCAGCTTTGGCTAGCCCTCTGACCGACGCTCTCCGCAAGACAGAACCGACAAATGTAGTCTGGGACGAACAAAAGGAAGCCTCCTTCGTAAACCTGAAGGCTGTGCTGATTAGCCGTCCGGTATTGCGAGCTCCAGACTATGGCCGAGAATTCACGGTCCAGTGTGATGCCAGTGATCGAGGGTTAGGTGCTGTTCTCTGCCAGAGAGATGACGACGGTAATGAGCACCCCGTGCTCTACTTGAGCAGAAAACTGAGTTCTAGAGAGAGGGCTTATTGCGCGTCAGAGAAAGAATGCGCTTGCATTGTATGGGCCATTCAAAAATTGCAGTGCTATCTTGGAGGGGCCAAATTCACCGTAGAGACGAACCATTGTCCCCTGGCTTGGCTGCAAACTGCGACATCGAAGAACAGTCGCCTTCTTAGGTGGAGCTTGATTTTACAGCAGTACAATTTTGAAATAAGATACAAAAAGGGGAAGTTAAATGGGAATGCGGACGCGCTTAGCCGCTCTTTCTAAGCGGTCCGAGATGTTCCTCACCATGTATCCAAATTGATAATCAGGTTTTTTTTTTTTTTCGTGCGCTTGTATATGTGTGGCTATGTAAAGCAGCACGTTTGGTTTTCTAGGAATACGTGGGTCCTGAACGTCTTGAGAGTGGGCTTTTCTCGAACAACAATGGCAGTTTTCTTTTAACCTGGTCTCTTCAGACGGGAGCCGAGTGCTTGCTTCGACATGTGGTTGAGTTTCAGACAGCTCGATTTGGCCTACAACAATCAAGACAACGCGACAAGCAACAGCGAGCTTCAAGCGTTCACGTGCAGGCCATTAAGTCGTCTCTTCATGCAGCAGCTGGGACTGCTGCCCTCCGAGTCTCTTCTGGCGGGGGAGGAGGCTGTTACGACCAAGCATCCGCATTTGCGCGCTCTATTGTTCGCCTGTGGGCATGGATAAGTTTTGTGAATATGTGGTGATGGTCCAATGGCTCTAAGTGAGCCTGTTTCCAGGAATTCTGTTTTTGTAAGCCTGTTTTGCTTTGTGGACAACCTGCAAATGCCAAATTGACCCTGTCAAGAGAACGTCTGGAAAAACACAAAGAAACGTCCCCCTGCGGGAAATAGCAGGAAGTGCTTTCTTTCTTTTGTTCACCCTTCCAGTCGAGAAGTGCTATCCTCCACTGATGAATGCCTCCTATCCAAAGGAGACGACAGAGTGACATGTTCGCTGACGTGCAGGACAAGAAAGGAGCATGACTCATACGGCCATTAAGTGATTTCCCGGGAATGCAGGAAAGATTTGCAATTGTCGAAAAGGGACAATGTTGGGAGCCCTATGCGGCGCCACGTGCACTCGGGTTTCTGAGAAGTAAAACCCCTTTTCAGAACCAGCCTGTGGTTTCTTTGTTGAAGAATAGAAATGTACCTCCTCTCCTCGCCGTTCCCAAGTTTTTCCCGCCAACAAGTGATCACGCCCAACGAATGAATGCCGGACCAGTCAGTGCTTCAGACCATCAGTGCAGTGATGTGTTCGATTGGATGCCGATACCTGAGGGGCGTGCCCTGGATTTGGTTGGTCAACATCTTCAGAGAGGGGCTGGACATAGGGGGGTTTTAAGGACGCTGCAGAGCACGAAATGTCGCTCTGAGCCCTGGGTAAACGGCTCATCCAGTCGCTTCTCGCTATGAACCCTTAACGCTTGCCATTTTGCTGATGTACCCTTCTTTTTCGTGTAAATATTGTAAATACGTTTTCTCAAAGTGCCAGTAAACCTGCTTGTACATATTTTACCAACTTCGAAGATTCAGTCCTTCTTCAACCCGGAGTCTCTGCACGCTACCAAGTGAAGGCCGGGTCGCCATAGCCCCAGCGTCACGACAACTGGGGGCAGCGGTGGGATAAAGCCACAACACTGTCGTATTGCGATGTGCCAAGGCGACGCGCTAGGCACCGCATTTGGAGCGGCGTCACGCGCAGGAACTCGTTCGGCTCACCCGGTAACACGACGCGTAGGAGGGCCTCGACCAATGGCGCTGCCGCTTGCACTTCCTCAAGCTTTTGCAGCGCCATCGACAGCGCCGGTGACACGTACACCACGTTCGGATCGGGGAAGTAGTCCGCGCGCATCGAGAACGGCTCGACCTGGTGGCGCGAGTCGAGGCCGTCATCGGGACTGGTCGCCAGCCAGAAGGCATTGGGCCGCGCCGACTGCACATGGAGGAGCGATTCGAGGAGGCCACCCCTGGCCAACCACAACAACTGACACTGCGGAGGAGACAGCTGCGCAGCCAGTGAGCTCTTGCCCCGATCCAGGCGAGTCTCGAGCAACGAGCGGGCCCGACGCATCCCGACCCCCTTTTCCCGCCAGGCCAAAGTTTCGACCACAGCAGCCGTGGCACGTTGCGTGGCAGCGAACAGCCTGTCTGCGCGGTCCTCTATTTTCGGCTTCAGGTACTGCTGTCCCGGCTCCAAGGCGGCGAAGAATCGCAGGGCGAACGGGTGCACATGTGCCAATAGCCGCAGGCAACCGGCCAGACGGGGAGACGCTACATCAGCCCAAGGTGACAACGGCAACAGGAAATGAGCTGCGGGTGGTAGCAGCGGCGCCAAGTGCACGATGGTGCGGTAGCCCAGGTAGTTGAAAACCACGGCCGCGCTGACATTTCCCAACAGCTCTGTGGCTAGTGTCAGCTGTTCGGGTTCGTGTACCAGCAGGGTCAGGTTGCCCTGCGACAGCAGCGATGAGTCGTCGCGAACGACAGCCACGTACTCCGCCCATTTCCAGTGGCGTGATCGCGGCAGGTCTCCGAGCCGGATGAGCCGCGGTCCGTACAAGAATGCGTCGCGCGGCTGCGCGTGCTCCAACGCCTGCTCCAGCTCGACTATGGAGATGGCTACAGCCCCCCACGGTTCTTCACCACCCGCGGGCTGAAGGAGACCCAGCGCCCGCTCGACGGTACGCACGTAACTGTTCAGGTCGCGCAACGGCAGCGACAACTGATGCTGTCGCAATGGCAGTGGGGTGCGGTCCAGTTGCATCGTGACACGGCCGTAATGGCGTCGCAGTGAGAGGCGTGCTATCGGGAAGACTCCAAGGCGTAAGTCCAGCATGCCGGCCAAGTCCCATAGTGAGCGATCCAATGGCTGGGCTCACGTCAGCGGCCATCCGGCAAGACCCAGGTGCTGCAGAAGGGCGCCTACCTGGTCCCAGTCAGCGCCCTGGCCCATGCATGCGCGGTACAGGTCGAGACCCAGCAAGGCATAATGTCCCGGACACGAACCGCGCAGCAGGGCCTCGGGGAGCGACGGGAAGCCAGAGATGGACGCGTTCAGGTGCGTCGCGAGCGCCAGGGCAGCTTGCTGATGTGGCAAAGGTTGGAGATGGCGGTGGCGCGCGCACACGAATTCGTAGAATCCACGGCACTCTGCGCCAGAGGAATCCAGGCGGCCGGCCTCCGTTTGGCAGGTTGTCGAGTTGCAGCTGGCGGACTTAGAAGAAGAATGCTGCCGACCGTGTCTCAGACTGAGTGAGAAGAGCACAGTGCCCACACACGACATGGCTCCGATGACACCGATGGTCACGGTCCGGTAGCGCTTCGGGATCATGGCCGACAGCAGCGGGTAGGTTCTTCTTCTGGAGCTGCGGTAGCTGGGTCACGCGCTATAGTGCGTGCGCAGGTGGTCGCGCGGGAGAGTTCGCTTGTCTCGCTTGATGGCGATGATAGTGCGATCTTGCCTTTCACAGCGGGTGAGCACCTAATTTATTTCTGTCCGCTAAGGTAAGAATAATATAAGCGGGAGGGCATCTGTGGCAGCCCGTTCTGTCGTACTTAGTGGGACTCAAAAGTAGCTTACCGGGCGCAAGAAAGAAGTGCCCTCTTCTTTCAGAATGCTCTGTCTACGGGGCACGTGAATCTGCACGTAGGCATCACTTTAATCAGAGCTAAAAACGAAGCTAGCAAGCTTCATGCAGCGTCTATTTTTAATTTCAGCCTCACGGAGCAAAAAATAAAATAAAAGGCGACGTCCGGCATATGCCGCCATCGTCATAAAACTCGCTGATTGGCCGGCGGGAGCTCAACGTCATGAGACAAAGGGACTTGGACGAGTTGGCAGGTGCCATCCAGGTCACGCGACCGAAGTGAGCGCGATGGCAGGCTCGGTGTAGATTAGCAGCTGTGCTTCGTTGTGTGCAGTCTTGTCTAGACTGCAGTTCCGCGTGCCAGGTGATGTTGCTGTTGTTGTGCTTTTAGATATTGTTACGTACCCACTAGAGAGATTGACCACACATGAATCCAGCAGAAAGGCTGGATTCATGCCTGTTGGATTACGGAGCACGAAGGAAGAAAATGAGCTTATCCATGGAATGAAACCACGGGCCACCTAACACATCTGTTTCTATCACTGCATGTCGCATTGACATCAGCATTTCAGACTTTGAAATGTCGTGCCCTACGCAGAAGCGCCGTGCTTCCGTGAGACCGTCTGAATATAGTCTGCCCTTGGCAAAAGCTAGAAAAAGACCGTCTAAACTTCTCCCCCAGACTAATATATTCGAAGAAGGGGGTTCTAGCCTCTTTAATTGGACAGTAACCATGGCACGTATCGCGCTCTTACAATGGAATTCCGGCTCCGTATACTATTCTCCACTGGATCTAGAACTACATTCTTAATCGTGGTTCCACGTACGTTTAAAAAAAGTTCCAGTCAAACTAAAACTTCCACTTGCAAAGTTTCACTTCTAGCTGCAAATTTTTAACGCGTATATGGAACTAGATTAACCGTGCACTTTTTCACAAATATAATCCTGATATCGTGCTTTTACGAGGAATAACAATCATAAATTACTTCAATAATTAAATGAGAACTTTTCAGTGAGAAATCTTCAAGTCTTCAGAGCGGATCGAAATATTGGCAGCGCAGTCAGATTAGTAATCATGCTATCTAAAAATGTATGCCATCAGACACCTATTTCTTGAAATATTCTGGTCGCTGCCTGTAACCTTTCAGAGACGAATATTTCATTTCCGCAGCGTACTGACATAACAGTAGCGAATGTCTATTTTCATTTAGGGGTGCACAGAACAGACTGTTTAGTTAGCTTAGTGGCTGGCGCAAATAGTGCAGTAATCCCAGAAGACATCAACTCCCCATATAGCTACTGGGGAAGTCGGGCTGATTCCTGTGGCCAGCTACTTTGGTTGTGGCTGTCTGCAAATGATCTACGCTGCTGCAATCGGAGAAACATTATCTTTATAAGAGGAGTCGCTCGCTCAGTCACTGACTTAACATTAGCCGCGGGTAGGCTAGAGGTCACTGATTGGTCTACAGATGATTCGAGCACATCTAATGACCAATTTGCTATAGTCTTCACTATCTGGTTACCTCTGCTCACCAAAAGTGGCGTGCCATAAATGTGTTCCACATTGTTTATAAAACATTATTGCCCGCCCCACTTTCCTTCATATTTAGTACAAAGAGAAGGGCTCAGCAGACAGGTTCACTTTTGCAAAATGCAGTAGACCAAAGTTAACTGTGCGCGCAGCCGCCTCTAATAAACCGCTGTCTCCTTCGCAGACGCAAGAATGTGGCAAAGCTTACCGTATCGGAAAAGAAGTCTGGAAGAGGCTATCCTGCAACCAGAGTCCAACTAATTGGTTAACTTAAGAATTCATTATCTGAATCGTTAGAAAGAACAATCGCAAAAGCTGAGGAGGATCTATAAAAGACAATTGGTTCACAGGAAGGGAAAGGCGCAGTATCTGTCACACTTGTAATGTGGACACCTGAACCGCGCCGTAAGGGAAGGGATGAAGGTGGGAGTGAAAGTGGAAAGAGAGAAAGGGGAGCCGTAGTGGAGGCTACGGAGTAATTTCGGCCCACCTACTGTGTAAAGCAACTCGACTCGCCGCAGGAACGCAGCTCCTTGTGGTGGGCGATTTTAATGCCCACCATTCGGCTTGGGGTTATCGGAAGAACAACCCCAAGGGTACAAAGCTGTGGCAGTCTATCCAGAACCTGGGCCTCAAAATTCTTAACGATCCCCATAAATCACGCGGGTCGGCAACAGCATTAGCGCAGATACCTCGCCCGATCTCACACTAACCAAAAACATTAGCGACGCCTGCTGGTCCAACACCAGAAACACACTAGGGAGCGATCATTACATAATAGCTACAACATTTGACACAACATTTCACAAACTGCACCACATGCGCGCACGCATCACCGATTGGGATAGGTTCAGACGCTTACGAGAGCAAACTGCCAGATAAACAACCTAACGGAGTGGATTGCTGCACTTAAAGAGGACGTCAAGATCACCACGGTCGAGACGCCGACTGAGGAGCCGCACCAGACGACTGACTCCAAACTCCTCCACATGTGGGAAGCGCATGCCAGCCTACTAAAACGTTGGAAGAGACAGAGACACAATAGAAATCTACGCAAGCGTATAGCCCAACTCGAGCGCCATATCGAAACGTACACTGTAGAGCTGCAGGAAAAACGATGGGGCCAAATCTGTGATAATATGAATGGGCAGCTTGGAAACAAAAAACATGGTTCTTCCTCCGACACTTGCTCGACCCCACACAGACAAAATGCACACAGCGAGACCGACTCACGAAATTAATTCACCAATACCAGGGTACGGACGCTGAGCTACTTGCCGAACTGCGAACACGCTACCTGAGCACATCCCACACAGACCCTCTACCCGCGTATGAGGGTCTCCCCAACGACACCCTGGACGCCGACATAGCAGATGCCGAGGTTTGGTTTGCTCTCAGCCAGCTCCGTACCACCACCGCGGCGGGACCTGACGGGGTGTCAAACAAAACGCTCCGAAACCTAGACCACACGTCTGTCGCGGCCCTGACGGAACTAACGAACACCTACTGGAGGGAAGGCGAGATCCCTCAGGAATGGAGGCACGCGCGGGTCACCTTCATCCCAAAACCAGGCAAGAAACTCGATCGAAAATTTGCGCCCCATCTCCCTCACGTCTTGCATCGGAAAGCTAATGGAACATGTCATCCTTAACCGACTGCAAAATTACGCGGAAGACCGCGACTTACTTCCTCCAACAATGATTGGCTTTAGGGCAAACTTGTCCACGCAGGACGTGATGCTACAGCTTAAGAAGGATGTGCTGGACCCTCCATGTGGAACTGGGACGAAGGCGGTACTCGGGCTAGACTCGCACGAACGCGGGAAGGTCCATCCTGTACAGACTACACATGTGCGAACAACTTCCAGAGAAGGACGCGAAAACACACTTACCTACACACATTAGGACAGCTCTATTCATTAAACCCTTGCCCAAGAATATGCACCCCGCGCACCACGAAGGCCGACGCATGGCGAGGGCTCGCGCCCTACATGCCAAGTACGGCCGACACGTCAATGCAGCATACGTGGACGCGGCGGAATATCGGCACACCCAGATACAAGCGTTCGCACTGGCCGCTGTGAATGGGAACGGTTCTCCGTTGGCGGCCGCATCAATCGCATCCACTTCCTCCGAGACGGCGGAGGAAGCGGCCATAGCCTTAGCTATTGCAAACACGTCCGCCGATATTATATTCAGTGATTCTAAAACAGCCATTCGCAATTTCGCGAGGGGTCGCATCACGTCTACCTCCCTCCGCATCCTCCAAAGCACACCTACTCCGGTTAGGGAAATTGAACTAATCTGGGTCCCGGCCCACTCGTCTAATCCGGAGAACGAGGCGGCTCACGCGCCCGAGGTTTCGTCGACCGGGCAGTGAGCGCGCCCTCCGACCCGAATTTCACGAAGGACGGGTTAATTTTTTTTCATGACATTACCCATCACTTCAGGCTGGAAAGGCGCACATATCCGCCCCCCCCCCCCCCCCCACAAATCTTTAACAAAGGCACAGGAAGTTACCTGGCGCCGACTACAAACACGCTCTCTCCTAACTCCGGCGGTGCTTGCCCTGATGTACCCAGGCCAGTACAATCCAACCTGCAGTAAATGCGGCGAAAGAGCGACATAAGATCATATTCTCTGGAACTGCGCAAATGATCCACCTGCGGTGGAATTAATACAGCTCCCTTCTCCCGAGCAGTGGGAAGCCGTGCTGGTCAGCTCGGACCCGCAGATTCAACTACGGGCCATCGAGCGGGCTAATAAGGTCGCCGCCAGCCATGGACTAGCGGCCATCTAGTACGTCTCTCCATCGACCTGCTTGAGCGACGAAATAAATGTTTTCCAATCCAATCCAATCGACCACCTGGGGATCTTTAACGTGCCCTGACATCACACGGAGGAGTTAAGTTAAATTGGTTCACAGGAAGGGAAAGGCGCAGTAACTGTCACACTTGCTCTGTGGACACCCGAACCGCGCCGTAAGGGAAGGGAGGAAGGTGGGAATGAAAGTGGAAAGAGAGAAAGAGGAGCCGTAGTGGAGGGCTACGGAGTAATTTCGACCACCTGGGGATCTTTAACGTGCGCTGACATCGCACAGCACACGGACGCCACTTCGTTTCGCCTCCATCGAAACGCAGCCGCCGCGGTCGGGTTCGAACCCGGGAACTCCGGCACAGTAGTCGGGCGTCTTACCACTGCACCACCCCGGCGGGGCAACACACGGAGGAGCAAAACCAAAATTTTGACACGTTTAAAATCCTTGTGAACCGAAGTGACAGCTCGGAACACGTGCGAACGTACCTCACATGGGATCCGTATTTTTCAGCGCCTGGATTTCATATTTCGCCTCGGATACTCACCCATTTTTGTGAGCAAGCCCGTGAAGGTGTAAGGATTCACCTGACACCTTATTTGCCTTCATACGACTGACCGCCGTTTGACTAGGACCTCATCTTTCACCCGCCACGAAGGAACCGAGCTAAGCCTAACGCTCGGCGTGGCACCGCTTTGTCCGCAGCGCAGAGCTGCGTCTCACCCCGCCCCTGCGGCCACTGAGCCATCGCCGCAGCTGCTGTAGCCTCGAAAACGTCGACATGGAGAACCAAGTCGACGGTACGCCCATCATTCCAGAAGAATTTGACGACGACCCCCGCTGGACCCGAATTGTTAAGGCCCAGCGTTCGGCCTACCCTAGAGGAGACTCTACTCCTCAGAGCGACCCCCTGAAGTCGGCCATTGCGCCCCCGCCATCACTGAAGACTCCCAGATTACGCCACCATGTCCCTCTACCTACCTCGACTTCCACAAGAAGACTACAAGATCGTGTTCCGCCCTGGCGGCGGCCTCGACCTCCGCACCACTACTAATGGGGCCCTCCTGACCTCACTTTGTGCCATCGCCAAAGTTGACTATGCCACTGCCCGTGCCAAGGATCGCGTACGTACAAAACTTATACAACAACTCATTCACTGTTAGTTCACCTTCAGACCAAGGCACCCGGTTATATGTCCGAACCTCTGAGCTGCGTCTCGCAACCAATTCGTACCCCCTGCGCGCTTATGTTGCCGCTCCTGACAACGCTCTCCGCGGCGTAATCTACAACGCCGTGGACAAACAGAGCCAAGAGGAGATCATAGCAGACCTACAAGCTATGAACCCCAGCAACACCTACGCCATTGCCGATGCAAGACAGATGGGACAGACGCGGTCCATCCTGATCACCTTCGTCGGCACAAAAGAACTACCCCGCACCGTGATATTCAACTGCGGCCTTTTTATCTGCCACCCTTTTCGCCGCAAGGCCGAAGCCTGCGCCAATTGTTGGAGCTACGGCCATCGCTCCGACGTACGCATCCAGCCCAGATCCGGTCGTTGCAGTCGCTGCGGAGCCGTGCACAAGATTCGGGAGCCCCCCGACTGCACACCTAAATGCATCTTGTGCCAAGGCACACATGTCACGGGATCCCGCCCATGTGGACTTCGCTACGCGCGGACCGGTCCCTCTCCAACAAACTCCAGCCTTAAGTCAACGTCATCCACCCCACCGCAATCAAAACCCTCCACCGAAGACTCCCGCCCATCTAGACCCCGCCAGCAACCAACTCCAGCCTTAAGTCAACGTCATCCACCCCACCGCAATCAAAACCCTCCACCGAAGACTCCCGCCCATCTAGACCCCGCCAGTGGTCCAACTCCCGGACCCGCCAAGAACGCAGCCCCCGCCGCCGCTCCGTCTCTTTTCCGCCACTGCAGAGCCAAGACACCTCATGGACTTCTTCCCAGGTGAGCTGGCCTTTGCAGCATCCCACCCCCAACCCCGAAAAAGAAGAGCTCAAAGCTCAAGTTGCTGCCCAAAACAGGGAGATTACCCTGCTAAAACAACAGCTGCAGGCGTTGTTGGGGCACCCCCAACTCCCCAGCCCTTCTCCACAGTGCCCCCACCACCTGTCACTCAAAAGCCCCAGCCGCCCCCATGTCCATTTCCTCCAATGCTTCCTCCCGCGCCACCTCCCCCTCCCGTACCCCTCCACAAAAGAGACGATCCACCAACCAGCCCACATCCACCCCGGAGGTGGAGCCCGTCATCCGCCACACAGCCTCGTTTCTTGATGCCCATGAGCAACGCCTCATGGCCGCAATTTCTACGCTGCGTACCGACACGCAGAAATGGATAGAACAAATTAACGAACGCGTAGCCAGAATTGAGGCCCGCTAGAGTGCCCACGACGCCGAACTTACCCAGACGACCCTAATAGTGTCACCCCTCCTCCCCTCCTACTCATCTCCCAATCCCCCGGCACCAGCAGGGGCACCCAGGCCTCGTGATGGCCAGACATCCCTCACGCCTTAATTTCTGGCAGTGGAACTGCCGTGGTTTCCGCGGAAAGCGGAACGCGCTGCAGCTCCACCTCCAGAACATCCCTCCCTCCGAGCTCCCCGCTTTAATCGCCCTCCAAGAAACTTTCTCCTCAGTTAAGCTGCGCGACTTCACTGCTTTCCATCCTCCTTCTGCATCCTCCTGAACATTGCCACTCTGGTTCACCGCAACTACACGGCGATAGAGCATCCTCTCGACGTTCCAGAGTGCACGCACCTTTTCCTAGAACTCCTCCCTCGGCGGCGACAGGATGCCAGTTTCTTTGTTCTTAATGTCTACAGCCCTCCTCGCACACCTTCAGCTCCTCTCCTCCTCCTCCTACGCAAAGCGCTTTCTCGCGCACATCGCAACGCGCTCCTCATTCTTGGGGATTTCAATGCACATCACGAGCTGGGGTTATCCTGGGAACAGTAGGAAAGGTCTCGCGCTATGGGCATTCATCCAGAACGAACAGTTATCCGTCCTTAATGATTTTCTGACCCAACCTGCATCGGCTCCAGCGTCCAACGCAACACTAATCCGGACCTTTCCATCTGCAAAAACGTCGTGGACGTAGTGTGGACGAACACCTGGGTCTTTTTCGGCAGCGACCACTATATCATGTTCATCTTTCTCTCCGCCTAGCCTATCCTCCCGCCAGCGTGTGAGCCAGGTAGCCAGGTAGTTCCGCCACTCACGGCAACATGCCCCCACATCCATCTCAGACCTTTCTCAATGGACTGCCACCTTGCTCAAAGATATTTCATCCGCCACCTCTACCGTCCCTACCCCTCCTAACTCCTCCACGACTGACAGCCGCCTCCTTCACCTATGGGAGGCGCATCATTCCCTGCACCGCCGCTGGCTTTCACAAAAACACAATCGCTTACTACGCCTCCGCCTTGCCCGCCTGGGTATGGAAATTGAGGAGCACTGCTCATACCTCACCAGGCAGCAGTGGGGCCAGACATGCGACCGCATGGCCGGTAACCTCGGACTGAGGGATACGCACTCCTACGTGTCCTCCTTGACCCGTCGCATGCCAAGGCCACGCAACGCAGGGATGTGACGCGCCTCCTACAGTCCTCACCGCTATCCGATTCCGATTTCCTTCTTGCACTCCGAAATCGCTATCTCTGCACTTCCCCTCCGTCCCCCCTCCCTTCTTACACCGGCACCATTAATTCTGCGCTTGACGCAGATATCACTTTCGGGGAGGTTTGTGCGGCACTTAATAAGCTCCGCACCACTTCCGCACCAGGAGCAGACCAAATTTCTAACAAGGCCCTCCGTAACCTGGACACATCATCCCTAGAGGCCATTACGGACCTCTTTAACAAACATTGGCTCGAAGGCACTCTGCCTTCTGAGTGGACCCACGCTAAGGTGACCTTCATCCCCAAGCCCAGCAAACCCATAGACATTCAAAATCTCCGTCCTATTTCCCTCACCTCTTGTCTCGGTAAGTTCTTTGAGCACGTCGTTCTAGACCGCTTACAGAGCGTCCTCGAGGACAACCATCTTTTCCCCGATTCGATGTTCGGCTTTCGCCCATCCCTCTCTACACAGGATGTCATGCTCCAGCTCTCCGAAAAGGTCCTTCACCCTCTTCACGCCAAGTGCACTCGCGCGATCATGGCACTAGACTTGACGAAAGCATTTGATAATGTCTTACATACCGCCATCCTAGACGCCCTTTCTACCCTTAACGTGGGTTCCCGAATCCATAGTTACACCAAGGCTTTTCTTGCCCATCGCACGGCTGAGATCTCATTCGGCACACTCTCCTCTCCCGCTTTTACCCTTGGAAATCGAGGTACCCCCCAGGGTTCTGTTCTCGCTCCCCTTCTCTTCAACATCATCCTTTTCCCAATGGCACGTGCCCTAGCTAGAATTCCTAACCTCTCTCATGCTTTTTACGCTGATGATATCACCCTCTGAGTGACTACCGGCAATCTTGGTGAGATGGAAGCCACTCTCCAGGCGGGCGCTAAAACGGTCGCCGATTATGCTCGCACGGTCGGGCTAGCTTGTTCCCCGTCCAAGTTGAAGCTCCTGCTCCTCCTGGCTCGAGGCATAGTTCCAACCTCATCTCCTAACCTTAACGTCCCTATCGACGGACATCCCATTCTTTCTGTCTCTTGCATCCGTATTCTCGGTCTCTTTCTCCAATCCAATGGCAAACACACTACTGTCCTTTCCCGCCTTACTACCACCGTCCAGGAGACGGTACGGCTGATCCGACGGGTCGCTAACCGACACTACGGCATGCGCGAGCACGACCTCCGTCGTCTTGTTCAGGCATTTGTGCTAAGCCGCCTTGTCTACTCCCTCCCCTACCTCTTTCTGTCTCGTACCGATGAAGACGAGGTCAACTGTCTCATCCGCCAAACCTATAAGTCGGCTCTCGGGCTTCCCACTTTTACCCCCCCCCCCCTTCTCGTCTACTAGCGATGGGCGTCCACAATACTCTTTCAGAACTTGTGGAGACCCATCGCGTGGCACAACTCGATCGTTTATCTCGCACCACCCCTGGCAGAGCCCTTCTTACTTCCCTTCACCTGACCCCTGTCTCCCCTATCTGTGTCACCCATCCCTTGCCCAGCTCCCTCTTCCCCATGCTCACTGTCAAGCCCCTTCCCAAGAACATGCACACTGAGCATCATGCCGCTCGCCGATCTGCCCGCGCCTCCACCCTCTGGTGCCAGTACGGTACACGGTCTGACGCCGTGTATGTTGATGCGGCACCCTACCTCTCGCATCCCGCCTATGCCCTGGCCACTCTCTCTAATACACGAGCCCCCCTCTCCGTCGCCACTATCCATGCTCTCACTTACACTGCCGCAGAGGAAGCAGCCATCGCCCTCGCCATTGCCAGCACACCAGCCCTTTTCATATTTAGCGACTCTAAGACCGCAGTCCGCAACTTTGCAAAGGGTAGAATCTCTTCCTCTGCGCTCAATATCCTTAAGCACTCCTCCCCCCCTTCCCGATCTATCCAACTCTTTTGGGTTCCGGCTCACGCGGGGCGCCCTGGAAATGAGGCGGCAAATTCTATCGCTCGTGAAATGACCGACCGAGCTGGCCCCCTCCACCCGGGGATGGACACGCGTGACTCCCTCCTCACCTTCTATGACATCACCCTCCACTACCGCAACTCCCGATTATCCCTCCCTCCCCTCACAAGTCCCTATCTAAAATAGAACAGAACACGT
Organism: Amblyomma maculatum; assembly: GCF_055883805.1. Lineage (NCBI taxonomy): Eukaryota > Metazoa > Arthropoda > Arachnida > Ixodida > Ixodidae > Amblyomma > Amblyomma maculatum. The sequence continues at coordinate 92,591,017 of NC_139349.1, read as the reverse complement.
GGCGCCATTTACAGGCCCACACTTTCCTCTCCCCTGCACGCCTTGCCTTTATTCACCCCGGTGCCTTCTCGCCCCAATGCACGCTTTGCAGCTCTCCCCGAGCAGACTATGCTCACATTCTTTACTCTTGTCCGGCGCACTTTCCCCCGTCTCCTGGCAAATAAACAGCCCGCAGCTGTGGGAGGCTGCTTTGGCCAGCTCGGAGCCGCATATGCAACAGCAGCTTACGACCTGGGCAGCGGAAGTCGCCGCCGGGCGTGACCTGGAGGCCACGACCAGCAGCCGAAAGGTCACCCAAGGAACGGCGGCAACATAATTTTACTTTTTTAATTTTTTTGGCCTTCACTGAATAAAGTTTGTACCACCACCACCTTGTGAACCGAAGGCTCATGGAGCGTTGCAAGAGATCTGCCTAATAATAAATAATTGGTTCACAGGAAAGGAAAGGCGCAGTATCTGTCACACTTATTTCTGTGGACACCTGAACTGCGCCGTAAGGGAAGTATGGAAGGTGGGAGTTAAAGTGGAAAGAGAGAAAGAGGAGCCGTAGTGGAGGGCTACGGAGTAATTTCGACAACCTGGGGATCTTTATTGTGCGCTGACGTCGCGAAAAAAAGGGAGATGATGAAGGTGGTGAAGGGTGGCAGTTCCTGGCCCTACACGGCTGGGACGGTAGGTCAACGCCGCTTGCGGCGGGGCTACCCAGCTACCGAATTTTACTCGTTGTAGGCCGTCATTGCAGCCGCTGCTGCTTCGGTGTGGACGACTGCTGTTGTTGCGGCGCGCGTCTTTCTCTCCCTCTTCTTCATCCTTCTCTATTTTCTCTTCTGTCTGCACGAGGCAGTGGAGGTGTACAGTGAACTAGAATATTCTAGTTCACCCAGCTACAGAGCCAGTACTACAGAGTCTACAGTACTACAGTACTGTACTACAGTACGACAGACTACTACAGTACTACAGAGCCAGAGCTACAGAGCTACTGGCTCAGCTACAGAGCCAGTAGCAGGCCCATGCATTTTCTTCTCCTTCTTCCTACAGCCACAACAACGCTGATATCGCACTAGGGTGCTCGATGCGCGCGCCCCCATCCGCAGGGCGCGCGCATCGAGGCACCCTACATCGCACAGCACACGGACGCCTCTTCGTTTAACCTCCATCGAAACGCAGCCGCCGTGGTCCGGTTTGAACCCGGGTACTCCGGCACAGTAGTCGGTCGTCTTACCACTGCACCACCCCGGCGGGACAGATATCTGCTTCCCATTTCACTAAATCCACAATGTTATCATCACAACAGGCTAAGGAAAACCTGGAGCGTACCTCTCAGGCACTTGCGTTACGTTTTCTGACACAGCAAAATGTCCTTTTGTGCACTGTCTCACCCTGTTTGGATTATACCGAGGTTGACACATCAGAGCTCCTATCAGTCCCGGCAATTATGAATCCTGCAGCTCCAGCACAGGATGGAGTCACAGTTAGTATGATTAAATTATGAACCCATGCTTTTACAAGCGACCTCTTGGACGTTGTCATTTCGTTAGAAAACGCACGGATTCCAAGTAGTTTGGAAAATCGAAAAATTTATTTTATTGATGAGAAATACAGAGAAAGGTTACGAAGTTCGATAATATTCCGCCAATTGCATTAACTTCAAATTTAGTCAAACTGACAGAAAGCGTAGTGCATAGTCGTCTCACAATACATGTCGTGATGTTAACGGTTTGGCACAGGTTGGCTTTCTTCGCGGTTGGTCTATATGGAACGCACATGTGGATATAGAGAGCAGAATTCTTCCCTCGCTACGCAGAAAGGAGATTTCAGCCTTAGTTACACTTCATGTCGTAAAGGCCAATGACAGCATATATAGCATATCATGTTATTTAAAATATTACCTCAACTGCATCCTCCATCTTACAGTTATGCATGCATATGGTAATTTCTGAAGGATATATATTTTTACTGCACGCAAGGAGCCCTGTGTTCTAATGGATATTATCAATTTTGTGGTATGCCACAATGATAGGTGCTACCACCGCTGCTTTTTAATGTTTTGATCAGTGATAACTTTTGTGCATGCAGATGATATAGCTTTTCTCGCCTCGATTAGGGATATTCTTTCTCTTTGCCAGATTTTGCAGACTATTTGAATGCTCTTGATGTACAATTGGACGAGATTAATTTATCTCTCACTATCAACAAAATCCGGCATTCTTGCATTTCCCACAGCAAATCCTCTGCAAATATCATTAGTTCATCGCTCGAACAAGATTCCACAGGTGGAATCGGTTAAATATCTTGGTGTTACGACCAGCATTGGAGCCTTCATATAAAGAGCAATGTGTTTAAAGGAGAACGTATTCTAGGCAGGCTGATGGGAATTGCCAATAAAACGGTTAGCATGCGTCGCGAGTCGGTTTTTTTTTTGTTTTTTTACAATACAAAGCCTGTGTGATACCTATATTGAATTTCGTTGCGTGCGAACTACTAGATTCAACCTGTAGTCTTAATGAAAGGGTTGCTCTGCGCCTTTGCCTTGGTCTCCCAAAGTCAGTTTCAAACTCACTGCTGTATGTGGAAGCCCGAATCCCTAATCTAAGTACCCGCTTCCAATATACTCACGTTGCGTACTTTCACGGCCGCTTGATGGCAGCGCACTAGGTGCGGCCAGCTACATCGCCCGAAACCGGCGGGAGGCGCCTACTTCCAGTCGCCACCGCCGCGGCGCCACCGTTCGGGGACAGCCGCGCGCGGAGAGCTGCGCCTGGCTGCGCTTTGAGGGAGGCGTAGGCGTGGTAGAAGCGCTTTATTTTAAGGATATAAAAGCTCCGCTTCACACAATTTGGCAACAAGAATTAGTATATACTGTCATGTCTAGTGGGACCATGTCAGCACTTAGCGCTTGCTCAGCAAGGATGTACACTGGAGTGTACCCCGAAAAACTTAGTCACGGTGGTTGAAGACCACTCGAAAGGAGAGCTCGCATTACCGTGATGTTGCATCGGATCCAGTTGCTCGTCACATGAAAATGTGACCCGGCTGTGAACAATTCGAAGCTGTTCAGCTGCCATGGTAGCCTAATGCATAACCACTTAACGGTGTCGCGAATTCCGTGTGTCATTTTCACACCATTTACTCATTTCTGCATACAGCTTTTATACACACATTGATGTCAACCTGTTCTAAGCTGCCAGCGCTATCCAATAAAAAAATGTCCTACTATGAGCAACCTCTGTGAAAATGCGACATGTAACCAACCTTTCTATCTCATTGTGACAAATTTTACGGTGCAAATATGAATATGTTTATTAGGTTAAATCTAGATGATAACCTGGGATCTTCGACTCAGTTGGAGACCTTAAACTTTGTACGCCAGAACGCTATCCGTCATGGCTTCCCGCATTTTGCATGACCGGACAAAGTAAGCGCGGTTGATAGAGCCGGTCTGCCTCAAGGTGCTACATATATGCGCCGAAAGCTTTTAATAATATTTTTATTGGCTGCTCGCAAACCCATACAATTTTGCTGGTTCGTAATTTTCAATGGAAGAACGCGCATCGAGTGTTGCTGTTGTGAAACTATTAGCTGTGATCACAAGAATGTTCACGCGTCAGAGCGCAACTGCAGCCGAGATTCAGCAAGCAGCCAAGTACGCTTATTTAATGGCCACGCAAAAAAAAGGAAGAAAATTACCAATCGCAGACGGAAAACCTTTCTTGAGAGAGGTTTATGCCATAGCCATACACATCGCTCCACTGTTGAGTTGACATTTCCAGCCCAGCTCGCTATCAGTGGGGGCAGCAACTTAGATATCTTGCATAGCGCCTTGGCATGGGCACGATCATTGTTTTTATAGATTAGCTGCAGTTACTGTATACAGTGAGAAAACAATGATGAAACAAAAAAGTTTACACAGCTTGCTACTTCACCGGACCTCTTCAGACTCCACCATCCTGTTAAAGAAGGTACTCGTAAGCTGACAAAGCTTGATTACTTCCTTTGCGGGGTATATCAAGCCTCCATTGTCCTTGGTTTTCATTATCCTGTAACTGGTCCAGTTGACTATATTTCCTGCAACAGGCTCTTGCTCGACTGACATGTCGCCTCAAAATCATTACCAAATATCGCATAAATTAAGCAACAACCTGGTAGTGATAAACAAATCTTGGGGTTCTTAAGTCTTCTTGAGGAGCCTCGTTAGAGTGCCCGCACTTTGCTACCTGCTTATTCACCGTATCCCGTAATTGCTGCCTCTGTCTCATATCATTAGAATGCAGCCTTAAGCCACCGCATTATGTGAAATAGCACCCTACACATAGCTATATAAACCCCCTCTTTACATCAGCCGTACAAACGTGCCCTATAGGAGTATAGTGTGCCTGACTTGGGATCTAAGGGTCCTCCCGCTTTCAATAATTCCCATTTCACCCTTACATCTTATTGACTCTCTCTGGTTTGGCAGCTCTTGCCACATCGAACATGTCATGTGTTCTCATTGCGCCAAAGGTATCTGGCCATATCACCAACTAAAGTGCCTCTTACCAAAGAGGTTTTTTTCCGACTGTCCACCGACAGAGCGGGCGCCGGATTTTCTGTGGAACGTGGCTTTTCGTTTTATCGCATCGGCTCAAACAGTCTCAACAGTATAAACAAATGTTGTATGCACAGGCTCCCTTACTTGCAAGGCCACTCAGACTAGCGCGACCAAATTTAGAACAAATTGCAGGCTTATATATATAAAAAAAAAAACTTCGGAGCTTTTTCTGATATGTCCTCGCAATATAACCTGCGAGAAAAGCTTCTGGTGCTACCTCATCGTGTTCATCTGCTTCCCAACGCATAGTTAAAAATCCTAGTTCACTGGCCAGCTCCCTGGTAACTAAATAGAGCACAGGAAAAGAGGACGACACAACTAGCGCGGTTATGCCGTCTTCTTCTCCTGTGTTCCCGTCGCGTTGTTTGCACGGTTAACCTATAATTAATCACCAACAAGTCCAATCTGCTGTCCCTTGTAGCAAATTCAATGGCAGCTGATAGGGCATTATGCTTCAGCATCTGGACTTTTTAACCGCAACGCCGCTTTCATTTCAGAGGAAGTGAGTGCATTTCCACTCCTCGCTGCTGTCTGCCTGAAACGAGCTCAGCAGATAAAATTAGAGGGTCTCTTAGAAGTCTCTTAAGCGCAGGACGGCGAAAGCCTGCCCTTCTCCTATCATTTGCCTCTCATCGTTTGCCACAGTTCGTCATTTCAAGTCGTCGTTTGATATATTGGTCGTTTCTCAGTCATGATGAGTCTGCCTGTGTAGTCATTGTAGCCCTTATCACTCATAACTAAGCAGGTTACTCATTTAGAATCAGCAGTGGTCATTGCATGTCGTTTCACATATTGATCATTTCGTTGTCATTAACCGTAATGAGGAGTCATGCCTAGCTATTATAGTCATTACCACACATTGCTAAGCACTTTTACTCATTTCTAATCAATTGCGGTCATTACATGTCGTAGTTTGATATACTGGTCGTTACAAATCATTTTAGTCATTATTACCCATAATTAGTTATTAGCATTAGTCATTATCTCTATCAATGTCTATAACTTTTATTGATTACCTATCACCATCAATCATTTCCATTAATCTCCCTCCTTGCACGTCCGCTTTTGCGCCTGGCACACCAGTGCACAGATGCGACGCACAGATAACAGGCACAGCTTCTGCGCATAGATTTTCGTTCCATGGGCATAGAACGGCTTTCGCCTTAAAAAAATAAATACATCCAGTCTCAACGTTAACGTGCTTGCACACGCGCGCACAAAAAAGTTTGCGTTCACCACGCAGACGCGAGGCAAACGCGCTCAGAAAGGAAGCAAACCGCGCGCTCAGAGCCGGCGACCTCGGCGGCGACGTGTCCCCGAACAGTGGCGCCCTCAGCAGAAATAGCGGGCGCAACTGTAAACTCCCCAAGGACGCGCTTGCCCATTGACGGCGGCGCGACGCAGCAGGCCGCACCCAGTGCGCTTCCATCGAGCGGCCGTGGTACTTTCATCAGGTCGTTTGACCCGGTCATTGATGTCATTGCTCCTATTTTTGTCTGTCAACCGGACTTATTCTTTTCTAGTCATTGGCGACGGTATCAAATGCCACAAGTTACGCCATTGCAGAACTTTCAGTCTTGACTGGGTTTGATCTCACTTTCCCGATGGCTGTTGGCACGCAGGCAATAGTGGAATTCCATTACGGTCACATCTTCCCATCTTATGCAAAGCACATGTACGCAGACATCTTAATCAGTCTTCCTTCTGATCACGAGTATCCCCATCATACTCTTCTGTCAACAGATGCATTCGTCAGTTGCGAAAAATGGCACCTGACATCTTTTCGGAGGATTTGGTTTGGAGCTTTTCTGTCGCATCCCAGATTGCATTCCTATATTTTTTTGCCGAATTTTTGGCTCTTGAATTGGCTGTACACAAAATTGCATGTCATATGTCACACGTTATCTTCATTACTCATTGTTTATACGTCAATTTTAGCTTTTCTGAAACTTCACAAAAATATTATTTGAGCCGTTTCCTTCGATTTTTTATTCCATGCACTTTGAAAAAGCTCCGTTTTGTCAGGGTGTCTGGACATGCAGGTATACATTCAAAAGAGATGGTATATTTCTTAGCCAGATCGGCTCTTAATGCGTCCGTGACATATCCCGTCCCTAACCTCAACATGGTAGCGATTTCCAGGTTTCAGCGGTTCTGTCACATATCAGCCAGGCTGCGCGATTTCTTACTAAATATTACCGAGTAGCAGAACTTAGCATATTATTGGAACGTCCGGTCATGTAAAATCAGGATGTGTGAGGTGTCAGTGACGCTGTTGCGATGCAGGATTCAGACTCAATTTATATCTGCATATGCGTGTGGACACCAGCAAATTTGTTACTCATGCGGCCAAGTTGAATCTATAGAGTATTTCTTCCTTTGCTGCCGGAAGTTTACACTTGAGAGATAGCCGTACCTGGAGGTCCCTCTCTCCAGGTTAGGCCTTGCCTTGTCTCTACCAGTGTTACTATCGTTTGGCGCAAGCGCCAGAGGATTTGCATTGGGTTAAATATGAGGGATTCTCCGTGATTACATAATTTTAGCTTGTAGGGTGAATTGATAACTATTTTAAATTTCCTCGAGATCTTCTTTTTCCACCAAATATTATGTTTGTAATCTTTTTTAAATGCTCTTCTGCTGTTTTTCATTGGTACATTCTTCAAAAGACCCACTAAGTGCAATTATTTTTGTCACAATCGGCTGTGGAAATTTGCCAGAATATGCCACTACACCTTGGCCAATCCCCGCATGTATGTATGTGCATGTTTCAAAAGGCCAACTAGAGCCACAATCCGATGAAAACGCCCGCTAGCGGAGAGGGCAACTACGGAAGTATTTCGTCTCTAATGGAGTATCGGGGACTGCATAGGGGCTAGAGTGTACTAGAAGGGTCTGAGTGGGACGAACGCGGCGCTCAAAGCGAGGCGCTGGCTGTCGAGAGAAGAGACGGCGCTGCGATCGAACTAGATTGGCTGGGCGCGCCGTCCGGTGCGGCAGAAGCTGTGCGCTGCGGCCCTGCGGCCCCTTGGGCCATGCCAGATTCCTTCAATGCTTTTCGAAAAAAGCATTGAAGGACTCTGGCCATGCATTGGCCTTGTCTAGGTGTACGTTTTTTTTTTTTATTCAAATAGGGGGTCATCGGCGCAGTGGTGCAAAAGATAGGTCCCCGCGGTGTGTTTCGGAACGCTTGTAGTCGCTGTCTCGACAAAAACCAGTAATTGGTCGTCCCCTCCGTGTGCGTGTCAGGCGAGTTGCAACTGCAGCGCACTCCACAAGCTCACGTGTATGTCTGGCCTCACAGCTTAAACGAAATCTACCATTACCAAACTTTTTTTTTAATACTGATGAAATATCCGTCGTCATGCATTGATAATAAAATAAGTCCTTAACCAGATAATGTGTTTTTGACATCGGAATCACGAAACGCCATGGTTTCAGCGCAGGAACGAAATAAATTTACACGGAATGTGTGGACGCGAACAAAACTAAACACAGCGCAGGAATGCGTTCGGTGCGGAATTTCGCGCTTCCGAATGAAACAGTCTGGAATCGCAGAGTCGAGAAATGTCACAAGGTCGGCGCATTCAAGAGCCCCCGCGTGCGCAAATCGCAACAGCTGAGTGCAAGATTGGGATTCAGACACCACCCAGCGCTCAATTTACTTCTCTATCAACTTGTTCTTTTGAGCAAGCAGGGTATCACTGATCAAAGTTCTGTTGTACAAGCAAAATCTTTTCTTACAGCATTGTGCAAGGATGAATAAGTTCTTGGTTTTGGCAATAAAAGGCCTTGAAGCATGTCAATAATTGGACAGGAAAGATGTGTATTATAAACCACTGATGGCAAGTGCAACTCAAACATAATGACCAATTGATGCAAAACATGTCAACATTTATTTTGCGACAGCAACAAGCAGTACTGCTAGTCAGCATCACAGGCACCTGCGCACTTTTAGGTGTTTCATCCTTTGACGCCTTTCATCGTTAGACTTGTTTAGGCCCTTAATCAGGAAGTGGAGCCGTGTTACAATGTAAAACCTCATAACCTTTGTCTTTACCTCGCGATCATGGACTGTGCATCCAATTGCTTTTTCTTTGGTCCTGAGCAGAGACAGAACATCAAGAATGCTGTCAGCATGCAACTTATTTGTGCTGAAGCAGCCCGTAAAGGCACTTTCTAAGTAGTTAATAAACTCAAAGAGCTCCTTTGACGGATACAGCAGTCCACCTACATCAGCGAAGCTCGTAAAACTTGAGTGTAGGTCTGACCTCCCCTCTGTAGTGCTCGCAAGCAGAAGAGTGCGACATGCATCACATCCAGTTTTTTTTACAAACTTCCTGGCGACATATCCTGCCATGTGGTAGATGAGGCGTGAGTCACTTCTTTTTTCAACTAAACTTATATGCTCACCGGGAACACCGTTGCCTTTCTGGCTGGTAGTATCCTCGAGGGAATCAAGATCCCCCCTTGAAATACAGCTGTCAATTGTGTCTTCCAAGGTTGTGGTATTTGTTAGGTCTGTGTTTCCTGTGTCAAGTAGAGCTGTGAGGACTAGTGGCTCAACACTGGCACCATCCACAGGTCTGGCCAGGCTGTAAAAACTAAGGCAGTTGACAGTTATCAAGAATTGCTCAGGTGTAGGATGGTCATTACACCCCGACGACTGCCGTACAACACCGAACAAGTTTTCAACAGGATCTTGACTTAACTTGGCCGTCATTAAGTACTTAAATCCAACTTCTTTGGTTAAATACTCTAACAGGCAAAGCACTCCAGACAGTGTCATTCTAAAGCCGACAGTCGTTGTCTTGCTGATGAAGCCAACCCCGTTGACTGTGCGCTGCTCCCATTGAGTGATGTAGTCCAGGAAATCCGACAATGCAGCAGCACCTCTTGAATTTGGCCACAGAGCTTCAGACTTGTAGCGTGATGTCATTATTTTTATCAGCTGGTTGATCATCCTGAAAAAACAAAGATCTCTCTGACACTACAGATATTAGAGAGCAATACTAATTTAACAACTGAAGTCAACTTTCTGTCACATAGGCTCCACATGCACAGATGAAGAGTACAAAACATGTTACCTGAAGAATTTTTCTGTAGCATCTATGGCTCCTTTTCCGTAACTGGATTCAAGCCTGTCCTTGTAATGATGCAAGCCACGCAGCACACGGTCACCAAAGAGCTGGAACGCTAGGGTGACCAGCATTTTTTCAAAACCATTCGGGTCTAGATGGCTTGAAGTCAGCCCAGGCATCGCCTTCAGCGTCACGTTATCTTTGTCATAGTTGAAGGCTTCTTTAACAAAATATGTTGAAACCTGCATCATAAAAATACACTTTGTTAGTCACTCTGCAGGATAACTATGTTGGAAAACTCAAAACAGATAAAATCTTACTCGTCCATCTGGTGTATTAAAGCCTCCTTTCAGCAGTGAGTTGCGTAGGCACTTCAGCAGATGCGGGAAGTCTGAAAGGAAATACAGGTTCCTTTTTGCGTCAACAGGATGTTCCACGCTGCACGTAATCTTGCTGGCAGATGCTTTAATTCCCATTAGTGTCCACATTTTACGATTCCAGGAGGCACCGTCACAGGTTACAAAATCTACGAAGAGCCCCGCTTGCTCAGCCAAAATCATGGCTTCAACAACTATTTTGCACAGCAGGTTTACCTTGACATTTCCATTCGCTGCAAATACTCCTATTATCTGTGAAAACTGCCCAGTGAACGGGACAAACATGACAACCATTCCATGGTCGCATGGAAGGCCTGCGTCTTCGGGAGGTGTGAACGGGCCGAGATCAACAAATCCACGCAACGTTGCACACTTTTCCACTGAAAGGTGCTCTGACAACTTCATTTCGTCAATCAGAAGGCCGCCATGACGACTGAAGCTGTGCATTTTGCTTGTTTTTTCTTTGAGGATTTCCATCACCCTCTTGTTGAAGCCAAAGCCACTTTTATATGCTGCAGTGTACTTCTTCAAAGTGGTGTTACTTGGAAGTACAAGAATGTTGTGCTTCCTGATGTGCCTATAGAGTCTTGGGCTCCTCATTTTCATTAAAATGCACTCAAGTACCCACTCCTTAGTAAAGTTCATGCCCCTTGTACTCTTTCTTTTGCAGGCATTAAAGCAGTGCCGCACGCTTTCCTGTTGTTTTCTGGGCAACATAGCAATACTTTCTGCCAAGGTCTCTTCTTTTATTGCTGAATTTCGTGCCTTCATGCTCTCAATTTGCCCCTTCAGGCTTAATAGCCTCTTGGACAGACGCCTGTGCTTCTGCAATACAGCCCTGAGCTTTTTGGCCGCTGTCGTGGCTTGTTTGTGACGACGGTTTCTAAGCCGAGACATCCGTGTGAGCAGGGACTTGCGCAGATAGCGGCATGAAAGGCATGGCACTCCTGAAAAGAAATAAGGCATTTCATTTTGTTAAGCCCTCATGCTACACACAATATATTCACAATGATATGTGAAGAGTAATATTGTTTTAAATAAACATGAATGTCAAAAGTAGTGAAGCTACTACCAAAGATCATAGAAAAATACTTGAGAAATTTGCCCTCCCTTATCATTCTACTTATACAAGTGCACAATGCATGAAGGGATTGTACGAACAACTAAAGGTTTTGTCCGCATGCTTGAGCAAACACACCTAGGAAATTAGATATATTTTAGTAATATGATACCACATGCAGTGTGCATCTTAATCACTGTGATTAAGCTTTCAACCTAATCTTGCACCCAGTAGCACGGGGAACGACCTTCACAGTTTACTGCATATGTCAGTTCGCTCCACAAATTTACCTTTGGTTGTTGTCATCCCTGTGCATGTCTTGCTGTGGAAGGCACCATGAATGACCGTTGTTTTTTCAAAAAGTTTTGTAGTGAGATCATTCTCTAAACTAGCAGAGGCAGAGTTCGCACCAGGACATGCAAGAAATTCAGAGGCTTCAAAAATGACTCGCTCTGCTTCGAGCACAGTCTTTGCAGCACCTTCAGCGACGAGTTTTCCCTTGAGGAATGTTCTGTGTGTAATCTCGGTCGCGCTCAGGCTGAACAGAACAGCCTTTTCTGAAGTCACCGTGCCAGAGCTTGCTGCCAAGCTTGACAGTGCGTAAACAGTGCCTTCGTAGTCGGGAAAATTATGCACTGACCAGTATGCTGAAGGGGTCTTCAGGTATCTGAGATTGTTGGAGTCAAGGGCTGGCGATAGCGTGCGCTCCACTGGCGATTCATCGTCGCAGCTTCCACTGTCGTGCACGGCTGTAGGTAGTACACTTGTGCAGGCTTTCTTCCTTTTGCTGCCCGGGCTTCCGAGTAAGGTAGACGTGCCGCGTTTGCATGGTGCACGTTTCGGGGGTGCCTTCGAGCTCAAATATTTCGGTGCATTGGGCAAAAGCGTGGGCACTGCTTCCGGCGTGAGCGAGGGCACTCCGCGGGCGATTCTTACTTCTTTGCCGGCCACTATGTGCACGTAGTCACGAAGTATATATCGCTCTTCAAAGTGCAGCTCACACACTGCGCAGTTCTCATCCAGAGGCTTGTCGGCGCGATGAAGGTTCCGCTCCCAGGCTTTCCTTCGAACCGAATCTTTCGGGACGCTGAACAACGATAACTTCTTCTCGGCTTTGACGCCCACGTAGCCGGTGCGACATCCCGGTGCGTAGCAATGACGATGCTTAGGCATGCCACACACTTTGATGGTAACAGCAGGATATTACACAAAAGAGCACGCCACGCAAAAAACCGCTGCCGATAGCTGTTCGTGAAGAGTCCTGACGCTTCGGCCGTGCTTCGGCCGCTTCAACCACTCCGGGGACTCCGGCGCAAACCAATCTACTTCGACCGCAGCGCCACCGCAGCAATTTCCACGCGGAGCGCCTCACCTCCAAGCAAGCGCGGAACCGGTTATCCGGCCCACTCAGATCCTTCTAGTACACTCTAATAGGGGCTCAGTGTATGAGGCGGGCGGCACTTGTGGAAGAGGAGAAGCAGACCCAGCGAGCAACAGGGTTTAACGTTATCGCTTTCTCATCACGTATTGTAAATAAGTGTCCATCATTTTTTTTTATGTGTGGTTCTGCGTGGGCAGACGAGTTTGTTAACGAATGACGTTTTGCGATCCGAGCTGCTACGCAACTGTTTACTTAACGCACCATTTAAACGGTTAAATTTGAGCAACAGCTCGAAATTCTCCATTCTGTAACAACTCGGATGGTGTCTTAGCAAATAAATCTATTGAATATGCTACGCAATAACTGTACTTGAGTTACATGTTTATCTTTCTTTTTTTAAGTCAGATACATGACGAAGTGTTTTTAGACCTGTCAGGGTGGAGCGGTCGCGTCGAGTGTGCGCCAAAGGGGACGGCGAAGTTTTGCACTGACTCTGCTTAACGACAGCGTTCTCGCGGTTTAGCACCATTGGCACGTTTCATATGTCCAAATGGCAGCTTCGTGCGAAAAGGTAACGTTCATAAGCCTTAAGTTTGTTCGAGCAGAGATTACTACTATGCCTAGACCGAACTGTCGACTGATGCCCATCTGTACCTTTTGTTTCAGTCATTCCCGAGAAGATCCAATATTTGCAGGGTCTATGTTAAAGGCACGGGTCAAGTTTTTCTGTGTGATTCCATGCCAGAACAGTGTAACCGACACCTTTTCATTAGGACAGCCGAGGATTGACTGTGCCATTGGTTTCAGCAATCTTATGTTCCAGCAATCAAATAATTTTCCTTTAAATGTAGGGCACTATATCCTGGTTTCGTTTGCAGTCATTAAATATAAATGTACTAATCATTTGCTATGATCCACGTGCACTAAAGGAACGTATGTAAATATATAGGCGCAAAATTTTTTTTGTGCCACGTGACCTAGAAAGTACTGGCTTATTGCACGATTAGTAAATAGTTAAATGTCTTCAAAATTCTTTAACTGTGCTGTCCCCCTATCTGGACTTTAATGTTTAACAGGAGATAGTGAAAAGCAGCGGTAGTTTATGTGCCATATGACCCCTTATTGGAGATTGTTTTGTCACGCTTTCTTGCGGTTTCCTTTTCCCGTGCTGTTCTTTCGGTGGCTTAGGCACAGAAGGACTACGAACCACATTAGTTGCGGCAACTCGCTAATAGACTGCATGCCGCACGAGCGTTTCCTGATAAGAGACTTAGTGGCCGCATTGTCATTTCCTCCATCCTCTGGCCTTCTGATACGCCAACAATATGCTGTGGACCTGAGAAGCACCAACTAGCCCAAGAATCCTATTTAGGTTTTGCGGAGGCATGCATGACTGCTCCTTCTTAAATGGCCGGTTCTGACGCAGTTGAGTACAGCGTTACCATATAGGATTCCGAATTGAGTGGTAGCCTCAACAATGCTGCAAAGAAAAACAATGACGGATGATTTAGTGCAGTTAGGCTCCCAGTAAGGTGCACTTTATTGCATTTTAGTACTCACCTCTTTTTTTTTATGAGGTCAAAGATGCTCATTAAGATATAGTGATGATCTACCGCACAGTGTGAAATACCAGCAGGCATACATTCCACGCAAATACCACCCGCACAACGTTCTCAGGTACGAGTAGCCTTCTCAGCTCCGTGTAAGCTGTCAATGCTCAGTCGCGTCAGTCATCCCATGACCGAGCCAACTGGTGCTTGCAAAACTAAACATAAGAACAGATTTGTTGACTGTACTGAGAAACTAGTTTACGAAATTCCTCTGTCATGTGGGAAAGTTTATGTAGGGCAAACGGGGCGATGCCTCAATGAAAGATCAGGAGAACATAAAAAGGATGTGGAAAATTCCAAGGACCGTAACCTGCCTCTTCACTGCCTCACATGCACTAAGCAACGTAAAACAGAATGTAAACCTCTTTTCGATAAATGCAAATCTTACCAGAAAAATAAAGACGGCACCACAAGATAAATTATTGAAGCCGAAAGAATTTTGGAGCTTGGGGACCGATGCATTAGCACTCCTTCCCTTGCGTTATCGGACAAAGAGCTTGCGTTCTTGGCAATGCGTAAGAAGAGATAATTGGCTTTGCTTTCGGCATGCGCATTGCATCTGTTTTATCTGTTTTTCTGTCGCGCTTCAAGCCATGTATATATGCTTGCCAACTTCTGGAAATAAAATCAGTTGTCAGTCAGCGCTGTGTTTGTGTCCTTCTGATCTTCGTCCTCGTCCTTCGCGCTGTTATTTCAAAATACATACAAAGACCCACTTTAACCAAGCCGTATCAAAGTGCTGCATGGTGTATAAAAGTAGCCTGTCCGACTCAAAATCCTGTGGTCTTAGCGGGTGCGATGCTCACTTCAAAAGTGGAGCAAGCGTGTCAGACATCACACAATGGCTGAATGGTTTTGTGGTAGCCCTCGCTCCAGCGCACTAAAAATTACCAAATCACTGTCAAGTTACAGCGGAAATTCACCCACCAGCAGCACCCTCGATTCATCTTCCAACTACCGCACATCTTCATTCAGCAGAAGCGCCATATAAACTTGTCCACCAAATTCTGCCCTTCATAAGTACAATGCGCAACTCACGCACATTGTACCGTACAACGTACGCCTCCATCCAGTAGAAGGCCCCTCAGCAGTGGAAGCAAAAATCACATTCAAATCAGGCGAAACCAGCTGCCTTCCAGCAGCACCACCCATGAGTCCCCTCATCCCATCCCCCTAGCTATAGGGCTGGCCACCCATCCCCTCCCGAAAACATCATGAACTTGCAAGCCAGGCAAACAGCCCAGAAAATCGAATGCGCAAGCTACGCTAAGCCGAAACAATGGGCGCCAGTTCAGAAATAGAGTGGCGACAAACTCATGGGAATAAAACACGCAAATGCTCAAGTTTTCAAAGTGTAATGGCAAAAGCATTTTACTGCTTTCAATGAATTGTGGCACCGCATATGTTATCGTCACATAGCTTTTTTTTAAGCGCCACACGTTTTTGCACCAGTTGTCGACAAGCTGCAAGGGAGAACGCGGAGGTGAACAGGTAAACTCTAACGCTAAGCGAATTTTCTTGGGAAACATATTTGTGCCTGCATGTTGCGCTGCCGCTAGAGCAGCTCATGCGTCAACACGTATTTGCATTTACCTCCGCGCTGATTTCGTACCGTGAACGTGAAAGCGTGCAAAACTGTATAACTTGACACGAGCGGTATTATACGTGTGCAGCGCAGCCTAAGGAGAAACTCGATGGCAATGAAAAGGCTTTAGATGGATGCGGTGGAGTAAGCAATAAAAGTCATTGCTGTAATTTAAAGAATCAAGAGAAGAGCTGCGGGAACTGCCAAATAAATGCTAGGTGGCTATATTCATGTTCAAAAAGTAAGCATGTATGGGCAGTTAACCGAAACTAAATTAAATACAAGTATATTTCTTGGGTAAATGTGTTGATTCACAAGAACCGAAAACTGAGGCAGTGCTCAGAGAAGCCCTTTCTTGAATATTACTCAGCCCATTAAAAAGTAGCCAAATGAGGAATAGACGTCGCATGTTTAGGGTCAAAACTTTCGAAATCGTGTGCTCTTGGATGGAAAATAGGTTTCGTTAGCAGGTTCAGAGGTCAAAATCAGCAGCTTTTCCGGAAGACGTAATCATGCTTGCATGTAATAAAATTTTGAAGAGCCGTAAGTATTTTAGGAATTGCCTTCCATCCGAGCCGTCCGGTATGAAAAGACATGTGGCTATCCCAGACGTTCATAATTTGACCCATAGACTAAAGAAGATAGGAGCCCGATATGGTATTCAAGTGTTGTTGTCTGTCCTGAGAAATTTTGGAAAAGTATGCGCCGTAGTAGATAGAAGAGCAAAGGCAAAACTCAACTAGCAGTAGAGTGTGCAAGATAATCACCAGATTAATTTTGTGCCATGTGCTGAAAGGGTAGTGTATGATATTGAATTTTCTAGCGCTAAAAGAATATTGGGCAGACCGGGAATTGTGTAAATGCGCATTGATGCCAGCTAATGCATCCTTAAAAGGTGCCCCGTCATCTAATCGCGTTGCATTACAGAGAATATCCCTTAAATAATAACCTTGATTCCCGTGATAATAAAATATGCATACCTAATTTCTAAGACGCCAAAGTTATTTGTTGGTATAAAAAATTAACTTGACAATTTTATGAGGTAATTAAAAGCGAGTGTAGTGGTGTAAAGGACATCGAAGGGGATATGAGGGGTTGAAATAATAAAATTTAAAGGGTTGAGGGAGTGCACAATATGGTTGACAGGCGGGAAATAGCCCTTACAAAAATGAGTTTTGAAACTCTATTGTTGGACTATTGACCGCCTTTTGAATTTACTGAATTTCGATAGACATTCAACCCCAGCTGAATGCAATCTTTACAGGGCCAAAAGAATTTTCATTGTGTTCTACCCAATAGACTTTTTGTGCAATTTTTTCTATGTGCTTTTTGTTGTCAGTTTTCAACGTTCACGAACAATTAGCGTGTACTGTTCATGCTGACCCATGTTTTAAGTAGTTTTAGGCACAAATGATAAGAGCATGATGTGACAATTTCGTTATGAATTTTTGGTCTCACTTGTAATCAACTATTGGCCACATTCTGCAAAGGGAAATATAAGAGCAGCATGCAGTTGCGTGCTCGTTCATGTTATATAAAAGTACATATTAACGGTGCACACTTAGCTCAAGCTTCGCAACACAGTGAAAATATGCCCTAAAAACTTCATGATGGCAAAGCCTCCACTAATAATGCAAATACATCGTTGAATGTCAATCAGAATCCGTAATGGATCAGCTTCTGTATGTCGCAGAAGGTAACTTTAGTGGTAGGACATATTTTATATTTATCATAAAACAAGTTCAGTGAGTCATCATACTAACAAACAGGATCCTAGATTGAACCTTCCATGTAGGGCAGGACAGAGCTTTTTTAAACCAGTTCCAAAGTTCACTATATATATGCTTCAGGGTCTGACATTCTGCCCAAGCATAGGTATTTTTGCCCGTAGCTTTTTGCCGCAAAATGAGGTGCAGTCTGTATTGGAATCCCCCACCGCTGTATGTCTTTGGAGAATTTTACTGTTATTTTTTTCTTTTCCTTCCTTTCTTAGTGGACACCATGCCAAAATAAAGTCACTTTAAACATTGAGGGGTTCTAATAATCACGGATTGATCCCACGCATACTATAGAGTTAACACGCATAGCAAAAACATTCGCGTATGAAAAAAAAAAAAGAAGAAAACAAGATTGCATGCGTCTTCTAACGGCGACTCTTCTTTTCAAAGAAGCATTCGGCCGCCTCCTTGCTCCTGTCCGCATCCCACTTCCCCCGTGCCCCGCGAACGGCGCCAGCATGTCCGGAGAGGTCGAGGGTCGCATCCTGTCGGCTGGGGGGAAAAAAGGGGGAGGGAGGAGGGGTTGCTCCCGCTTGGTCTCCGCTCTCTGCCTTCACCGCGGTTTGTTTTCACGGAGATGACCTTGGCTTCAGCAGTCGCGCAGCGGGGGTGGCGGCTTTTCACCGAAGCTGTTCTTTTGAGCCCCGTTTTCTTTGCACGCAGACGCGGGTACGTTGAGTGCGGCGATGTGCCAGTTCAGTTGGCGTTTTCCCGCCACCGTGGTCGCATCTTGCACTGTGAACGAAGCACCGTATGTAGGTTTTTCGCTGGTGATTATCACGAAGATCGTTTTGTTCAAATTGGAGCGCGAACGTACGAATTTAAGTCTTCAGAGGACTCCGCTCTTGGGCGGCAGCTTCTGCGCAAGGAGGACGTGTTTAAGAAGTTCAACAGTCGCAGGCGTTTTGGATTCTAGGCGAAAAGCCGGCGCGGGCGGAGGGAGCGTCTGCACTTTGGTGAGTGTTTTACTTTTTCCTATTCGTGTTTGTGCCAGTCTTGTACAGTGTGTGCTACAAGGTGAAGCCCGCATGTAAATATTTCTAGCAGACAAACCAGCCTCGTCGGAAAAAAAAAAGGAGGGGGAGAGAGAGAGAGAGAACGAGGCTTGTCTCTACGCGGACGCTGGGGCCGATGGAACGCCAGCTGGAATGGCGACATTTTCTTTCTTTTTTTTTAACCGGTGATCGTTTTTGACGGATTGTTCGGCACAGTGCTGTACTCTTTCGATACGCTACTCGCGCTGAGACGGACACATTACCGAGATCATAATATGCCTCTGTCACACATTGTGGATTATTGAATCTGTGCAGCTCCGCCATTTTTGCAGTGTTTGTTTTTGTTTCCACTAATTTTAGTGCCTATAGTTGGTAATTTTGCTTCAAGTTTTCTGGGTAGTAATGCTTGTGACCTGCGCTTTGCTATTTATATTCACAATGGGATCTTTGACGGCAGCATATATTGTTTATCAGGGAGAAATGAACGATGTGGTAGTGCTGCCGAGCTGTGGAGGCGGCGGTCGATGCCGTCTAAGCAGTGAAAGACAGTGACAACTCATTTTAGACAAGAAATTTCTTGAGCTATGACGTGGAGCAGCGCACAAATGCCTTTGCTCTATTTTTAGGTTAGTATATACCGCAACTTAATTATGATTTATATTGTTTATTTCAGCATCACATGCGAGGAGTTCCCGGACGTATCAGCGTTTTACGCAAAGAACAGCCTGGCGTCATACCTTGCACATGAATTGAAATAAAGCAAATAAACAACCCAGCTCATGCTATGGGTTCACCAAAGATGCATATTTTTTCTTTCTCATTAACGCGCATTTTTTATTCTGTGTTCCCTTTCCGCTGCGGATTAACAGAAAATGCTGCGTGATCAACGGTTAGCCAGGAGCAGGCACGAGGTGGTTTACATTAATGCAAATGTAGCACAGCACATATCCTTGCTGCGGTCAGTCAACACATTCTATGTTCTGCTCGACCAATCAACAATTTAGTCAGTTTAGTGTAGGTTAATGAGTGAGTAAGTATAATGGGGCTTAAAAGATCAAGATCTGTTTTGTTCTTTTATGCCTCACTATGCTTATCATTAACCAGCACTGATCAGACAGGATTGTTGATTGGTCGGACAGAACATAGAATGTGGTGACTTATCGCAGCTAGGAGATGTACTGTACTACTTTTGCTCCTGGCAAACCGATGGTCGTGTACTATTTTCTGTTGTTCAGGAGTGGAAAGGTAGCAGAAAATCAAAAAGCGTCACTTGCAGAGTTTCTGAAGCATTTGAGCCTGAAATCAACAGAATTTCAGTTGCGCGAATTCCAAAAGCGCTCTTAAGAAACACATGGGCCACTATTTCATAAGCGCTCAACAAGAGGTCAACACTGCATCACCCAAGATGTTGCCGATTATCGACAGACTTTCAACAGCGTGTATTGACACAACGCTTTCGAATTTCTATAGAAACCCTACATGCATTTTTGTAAGGGAGTAGAGGCCTTTGAGAATGGATTTATTTATTTAGGCTGATGATGATAAAGTGTCGGCCAAGGTTGAGAGACAGTTGTCTCTTTGAACCAGTTGCCCCTGCTCTACAAAGCTGCCTTTAGTTCTTATGCCCTCGATTGCTACACAAACTAAATGTTGTAATGCGCTGCGCTGTTCATTATATCCTAGTGGCATGATTCTATAGCCAGAAAGTCATGTCATATATATATATATAGAAAGAGCGAGAAAGAGAGTAATGTGGATTCTGTATGAAACAGAAATATTACGTTCATCATCATCATCATCATCAGCCTGATTATACCCACTGCAGGGCGAAGGCCTCTCCCATATTTCTCCACTTAACCCGGTTCTGTGCTAGCTGCATCCACTTGACCCCTGCGAACTTCTTAATCTCACCCGCCCACCTAACTTTCTGCCGCCCTCTGCTACACTTTCCTTCCCTTGGAATCCAGTTTGTTACCCTCAGCGACCATCGGTTATCCTCTCTTCGCACTACATGTCCTGCCCATGTCCATTTCTTCTTCTTGATTTCCACTAGAATGTCGGTAACTTGAGTTATTTCTCTGACCCACTCTGCACGCTTTCTATCTTTTAATGTTACCCCTACCATTTTTCGTTCCATAGCCCTCTGGGTTGTCCTCAACTTAAGTAGAACTCTCTTGGTTAGCCTCCACGTTTCAGCCCCATAGGTGAGTACAGGCAAGATGCAACTGTTGTATACTTTCCTCTTGAGCGATACCGGTAAGCTGCTAGTCATAATCTGCGAGTGCTTGCCAAATGCGCTCCATCCCAATCTTATTCTTCTTGTTATTTCCTTTTCATGGTCCGGATCTGCGGTTACTACCTGTCCTAAGTAGACATATTCGCCTACTACTTCCAGTATTTCGCTACCTAATGTAAACTGCTGTTCCTTCCCGAGGCTGTTGAACATTACCTTAGTCTTCTGCATATTGATTTTCAAGCCTACCTTTCTACTATTTCTGTCTAGGTCATCAATCATTATTTGCAGTTCATCCCCCGAGTTGCTTAGCAAGGCAATGTCATCAGCAAATCGCAGATTACTGAGGTATTCGCCATCTACCCTAATCCCTAACTGCTCCCATTCCAAGCCTCCAAATAGTATGTTATCTTATTCTTTTTGTTTAGCTTTTGCAGATTCTTGAAGACTTAAGAACAATTATAGAAGGTGGGTCTAATCATTAGAAAACAGTTACCGTTATATTGGTTGCCATAAATGGATATATGCCAGGTGGAGAATCCAGGTTGATGGAGATCTTAAATAAATACTTCTCAGCATTGGCCATTCGTACTGCTTTGGCTTCTTGTATACCATATCGACGCTTCAAATTTTGCAGGGCTGGCCTATTCAGTGCATGTAGTTTTTAGGCTTCTGTGATCTGAATGCCGGGTTAATAGAATGTAGTAGCTTTTGCTACTCTATAAGTCACATTAAGCTAAATGGTACATTAAAATAACATGAGCATTGTACATCGAAACGGTTTCCTGTGCAAAATGTACCATACAAGCTGACCTGTGTCACTTGAACAGTGCCTCTTCAATTTCATGGTTAGATGGCTGCCTAAAATGCAGATTTTACAGCGCAATATACATTATCACTGCAAAGCTTTGAAAACATTCTTCTGCAGGTCTCACACCAGCACTATATACATTTAACGGCCTAGAGGTTAGAAAATACAAAAAACATTTCTGCATTATTTGTACAGCTTATTGTGTATTTTACAGTGTAATGAGTTGAAAATGAAAAAACGGCGCCATGGAAATTTTACACGCCACTGTATATTTTATGGCAGGAAAGCTAGAAAACATGAAAACGGTGCAGTGTAAATTTTACAGGCCCTCGTTTAATTTACCATAAAAGGACTATGTGATCAGAATACGTTGTCTAGTTTTTTCTACTAGTTATTGTTATATAAACGGCATGCATACCGTATACTAGAAGTACGGGCACAATTTTCGTCTACGGTAAACGTCAGGCAGCATCAGCTGCCGGTACTTTCACCGTAAAAAGAACGGTGGTTTTTTTAGTGATATACTACTAAGAATATCACATGATTTCAGATCAAAATTTTTACGCAACTCTTATTTGTGAACTTTTCAGCTGTGGTGGCGTCATACCATTTCTCTTCCCATACAGCATCCACCTGCTAGTCAAGTTGGAGACTAGTTCGCGACAGAGATTCGAACCGATGACATACGTACCTTCCGACTGTGGCGCCACCGTTCGTCGTACGGGTGCGTACAGAAGTAAATGGAGCACGCTATTTCCTTCCAACATTTTTCCCGCGTTCTATAATTGAAACTGGCTGCCGTGGTATGTACACACTGGTGGTTTATGCCAATGCGTTTTCACTCGTACAAATAGCGTTTTCTTATTTCATACATACACTCAAGGCGTGATTGTAATTTGAACGGAAAAGCGTGCTCCGTTTCCTTATGTCCGCACCTGTATCCGCATTAACATTCTGACACAACTGTTGTTTTGTAGTTTTCGGTGTGGTGTGGCACGATTTCACGTTACACGTAGCATACCTATTTTAGTCGATTTGCAGCCTATAGCTTGCGACAGGCATTCCAAGTGGTGACATACGCGCGTTTAATGGTTAGTTTAACCTCGGTTTAACTAGTTGGGGTTTAAAGTGTTATAGTGAGAAGTTGCACGATTGAACTGTCGTGACGCCAACGTTTGTCGTACAGCGTTCCGGTGCGTTATTTGTTTTCTCATCAGTGCACATGATATACAGCTGCCTCTCAAGTTGGATGTATAGCTAATGACAGGGATTCCAACCAAACGACATGGTAACTCACACTGAGACATTCATGCCTGCGCCTGCAAGGCATGGTGCAAATTATTTTCAAGTGCAAGCATGGAAGGACGCGTTTCAATGGTTTACTAAAACCGCAACACCCATTTCATTATTGTAAACAGAGGGCTCTTTTAGGAGCGCTATTACTTCTCATGGTTAACTATTTTTGTTGGTGTTTCGGCGGCTCCAAATTAAAGATGACGGATGTATCACTTGATTATTAAGGGCTTGAGTTAGAAATTTCTTTAGCTCCGAAGCAGTGTCCACCATTCGGCCACGCTGGTGGCCGAACCAGCGATCGCAGAGGGACGTCACTTTGTTCCGTTAAAGAAAGTGAAGCTACGCTGCAACGAGTGCGTGATCACATGCATGTTTATGGACGCATTCAGCATTCAAACATAACCACTTACGTTTTTGTATTTCAACGTCTAATGAAGGCGGCTGCATTTTTTGTGCTTGAAAGCAGCAACAATGAAGTTGCGACTTTATTCAAGAGGATCACTTTGTTATGACAAAAATAACTAGTAGAAGGGCGTCAGTTTCGTCCGGGTATCCCTATTATATGAGGCTTTGAGCAGAGAACCGCGATAGTCTGGTCGAGATTTCGTTACATGTTGTAAAACAAAACATGTCGGTCGTATTCTCCGGAAACCTTTCGCTCGCCCATTTTCAGAATGAAGTCAATCATAAAATACTTTAAAGCTAAAAGCTCCTTAATAAACTCCTTCTCAGTGTCCGGCGGACGCACTGGGCTCATTTTGTTCTGCATATTGGTGACGCCTTTTCAAGCGAGTTCTGCTTGCTTCAAACATAATTAGCCTTTATTGCTGGGATCGATGCAGTAGTTTCGCTTCGTGCCATCCCCTAATTAACGTACAATGAGCGATAATACTTCATCTTGTGAAAGTAAAACAGTTTATCGATTCATCCAGTCATAAGTAAAGCAGGAACCGTACTCTAGCCATGCTAACGCCAGGGCGACAGCAAACGCGCTCCTTTGTCTTCGACCGTGTGGGTGCGTGCGATGGTAACCCTAACGAGAAAGCTTGCAGTGCCGCATGCTTAAAGTTTCCGTGATTTTAATTCTGCGCTATACGTAAGTGGCGTGCTGCTACAGATCGACCCCCGACGAGACGTTGTGCACTTGTTGAGATGCTACTTACTGCAGACGGCGAAAACTATAAAACACTGGGCAGGTCCGTGTTGAATTTAGGACGGTGTGTATCCGACGAGAAGAAAAATACAGGGTGGTATCCGCATGTCTTAAGAATCCCTAGAACGAAGTCGTTTCTTTTCTTTTGTCTTGTCTCTTGTCTTGTCTCTTGTCTCTTTTTCTTTTCCTTTTTTTTTTTTTTTTTTTTTTTTTGCTTTGTGCGAATTGAGTTCACGGACTGGTCCACGGTAGGTTCGGTTCAGCGACTTTTCAAAGCGTTTCACTCTTTTATTCCAAGCGCCCCACCCCTTTACGAACCCCTTTAATCTAACCATGTGATGCTTCCAGAGAGCCGCTAAGACCACCCATAAGGCTAGGATTCGAACCCAGTACCTCTCGTGAGCCAAGCGGCTGCTACATACCATGCACGTATAGCTTGCTACACTGCGATGTCAAATTCAGTTCTCCCAGAGGAGCGAACGTAAGCGCTTAGGCTTATATGGGGATATTAGGGAGCTAAAACATTTGGCTGCGGTTTTTATTTCTCCCGTTTTAGCGAAGTGCCGACAATAAAGAAAGACTGTTGGCGGATACGATGAGGAAAGTCGGAGCCGAGGGGGCAATCTTCGAGCGTGAAAAGAACGACGTCCGGAAGGAGCGTGTTTTATGCCTCATGGCAGCATAAGATCTGCGGGAAAAATTTACTGTCGCGCGATGCGGCGGCGCATTTTAACAAACCGTGAAGCTCACCGGATACTTCCGGGTTCGGATTCCCGCTTGACGCAGGCCTTCGCAAATGAAACGAAGAAAACGGGCGGGTGAATAAAGACAGAGCGATGCAGAGGAGGGGGAGGGAGATATAAGAGAAAAGAAGGGGTTGTCATGGAAACGAAGGAAAAAAAGCCAGGCTGCCCGCTTCCAGGCCGTCACATAAATTGAGGTGCCGTAAAGGCAACATACCACCGGGAACCTATCTGCTGGTTTTCTTTGGTCCCTTGGAGGTCGCTCCGCTGTTTTCGCGTGAGGCTCTCGGCCAAAGAACACGACCGTCAGCACATGTGTGTTTGTGTGCGTAAAGGACGAGACCTCAGCAGAGGGAACCAAGGGGAGAGAAAAAGGGTCGGTGCAGGAAGACAGAATCCAAAGCTAATCCTCTAGTGAATTCAGCTTCGCAATCACGCCGCTAGACGGGGAACACTGCAGACTTAAAGCAACGTGCCGCGTTGGCTTCTAGTTCACTCTTGTATCGGTTTCGTATCGCCGTACTTTTTTTTTTTTCGCTTGTTTCTTCCTTCACACAAGTTTTCTTGCTGACTGGTCTTCGCCTAGGGAAGAGCACTGAATGTATTAACCCTAAAAGTCTGCTTCTTCGAGCTGAGCTCTGCTATTTTTTTGCTTGCCCCCTTTCGCTTGTGCTCCTTTCGAGTCCACAGTTTTCGCGGCAGCTTTCGGTCGGAAGGGCGCGGAAAAGTTTATGCTTGTGACGTGACAACTATACGGCCCGGCTGGCGAGCAAAGCTTGGAGCCTATGTGTGGCGCGACTTGAGCTTTCTACCGGAAGTTGTTAAGTCTACGACTGCGCGTAACCGATGGAAGAGACGTGTGCGGCGATGGTGAACGTTGCGTCTGATGCTTGGAGCGAGCCGATAAATAAAAGCCGCCCTTTAAATGCAGCTCGACACCTGCTACGTGGAGAAAGAAAAGTGTCAAAGGAAACTGGCAGCCCAGAAGCCAGAGATGTAAAGCCGTTCTTTCGATAGGCATAGTAGAAAAGCGAGCCAGTCGTTCGAATGTACACGAGCTGTCGCCGCGTGTAATGCACTCGATCGTAACGCTTGTGTCAACGAATGACGCACTTCACCGTTGGACAGGACAAAGGAGGGAATTGTTTTCAGCTAAGCTGGTGCCGGCTCCGCAAAAGTTCAAAAACTAAGCCTGTAGCCTGAAGACAGCAGGAAAGAGAGAAATAATTGAAGCAACATCTTCTAACGGCCTCCCGTAAGGTATACAGGGCGCGGTTGGTGTTGGCGTGTTTTGCTGTCGAAGAGATGGTTACTAGCCAGATATCTCAGGTTGGAAGAGGGCGGTCGTACAGAAACGTTGCCCTACATGAAGGTGTGGACCGCCAATATAAGCTTCGGTGACTTCGTAATGTCAGTATAGCTTTAAACATCTCCCATTATCTCTTACCACGAACTGCAAGAGAAATTATTTATGATAAACGCATTTTACTGCTACTATACTGTTGCTAATATTACTGGTATACTAATACTGCTCACCACTACTACTACAACTGCTACGTGGCAACCATCAGGCGTGTCTTCATATCCGATAATGTGCTCATGTATCACTGGGATATATTCATAGGTACTGGTCGGTACTTGGCCGAAAAGGTTTCCTTGAGTATGTGATAGAGGAGCGCGTTAAATGATCACGGATATTTGCGTAGCTCATTTGGAACGCGGCGCAAGCTCTCGACCTTGCTGCTATCGTTTGTACCAAGGTATACATGGCCATGGTCTGTAAAGACTGACCCGCTGCACACTAAGGCTGACAATACTTTTCTTGGCAGCCGTTGCAACGCCGACCTGTTCTCGCACTGTGCTTTTGCACAGATTGGTGAAGAGAAGCGCTAGGATGAGCAGCTACGCGATACTATTGACCGCCTCAAGTCTTCCCCTTTTGGTCGCTCGAGGCTCCCGTATGTCCTCTATGGTGACACCTCAACCGCCGTCACCATAACCCTGCTCGTTCGATCCTCCTCCTTGTTATGCGAAGACACCTATGCAGGATCTATGCAGAGAACCGGAGAGAGAATTTTTGTTGATCGAATTGGATAACCACGTCCGGGCGCGCCCGGATCCCGGTGACTATCGCAAGAAAAGAACTCCTTCAATAGAGCTGAATTTGGCGATCCTGCGGTAGCATTTGGCCTACATCTCATATTGATGTGATAGGTGTCAGGGGGGCCTAGGATTCACTGTAGTGGAACCACGAGGTGCCGAGACGAAGGCACAGAAGCAGCCAGAGAGGAGAGGCAAAGAAAAGCTTTTATACAACTTGTTTAATTCATGGGGTATGTGCCAGTTAAAGCATGAACACGGAGGTCTCAGTGGAGACAATTTCGGCCCTTAAAATGGTCAGTTATACCCACCTGCCTAGTTGCGGAAGCAAAGTTCAATCTGTGCATGCCGAATCACTGGGACACAGGAGATCACTGCCGAGGGTGGGGCAAGAACCTCGTCGCTCATATTTCGGTGGTGAGGCAAACTTCTCCGATGTCAATGACGACCTTGTTGACGACCTTGTGCTGGCGGTGGAGATTCTGTATCAAAACGAAACAGCCCGAGAAGTCATCCGTCGGCGGAGGTCATTTCCCTAGCGATACTTCCCAGAAGGTCCCTCGCCTAGCTGCCTCGAGAATTTAACGAGTGGGGTCAGTGCTGCTCGGCGGCGCGCCTCTGATCCTTCCAGCATAAGGACAGGCTCCCTGCTGTTGCCGCAGTGATCGCCAAGGGGTATTAAGGCCCGGAAAGGCAGTTCGTACGGTTTGCGGCGGCAGCAGTAGAGAAAGGGTCGCTCCGCCGCTGTCGCCGCCGCTTCGGTGCCTCTGGTTGCGGTCGCTAGCCGGCGTCCGCTAGGCCTGCTTCTGTTTTCAGCTACTGAAGAATCCGCTCAAACCTTCGGCCAAAGTCCCGATCATAATAGTATATGAATGTATCGATTAATCCCTGACATTCAGTCCCAAACGGTTGTGGAGCGTCTGACCATAGTGGCGGTGAGACCCATAACGCTGCGGATGGTTGTTAAAATCCGCTGGCGCATGAAAATGGAAGCTGAACCTGGCGAAGTTTAACACTTGATCCTCATTTTAGTGAGGCTAGTCTAGCAATGCTGCTCGAGCGACTGCTGGGCATAAAATGGTGTATCGCAAAATTTAATAATAATAATAATAATAATAATAATAATAATAATAATAATAATAATAATAATAATAATAATAATAATAATAATAATAATAATAATAATAATAATAATAATAATAATAATAATAATAATAATAATATTAATAATAATAATAATAATAATAATAATAATAATAATAATAATAACACAAAAAAACAACTTGAACAAAAGAATCATGTATTGCACTAATGGGCGGTCATGTACTGTGCTATCGTCGTTAAACGGGGAGACGAGAATTATACTTTATCTCAGTTGTTCTTTACAGTTCTAACAAAGGGGCTCTAAGCGCAGAATCGATGTTCCCACGCTGCGGAATGTAGTGCCAGTATAAAACGGCCACAAGAGCATGTGCGATAACATGCTTTATCCGTGCGTTACTTGCGCTATTTCCCGATTTTATGTTTGTGGTTCTTGCGTATGCTGAAATTGCGCTGGTAACATGGCGTCGCGCTTCCAAGTAGAGGGCCTCGTTTCGGTTGTTACTGGGCCTTTGAGTGTGTCCAGCGGCACATCAGGTGTTTCTTTGACCTCATCTCATTTACAATATCCGTATACAGTTAGATTTTATTTGTTTTTCATTTCTTGGGCGATGATTCTGCCTCTGCTATGCCTAAACAAAAAGTCGGTTGGTTAGCAAGGATTCTGGAAACCAGATAGTAGGCGACTATGGTATACGTTCTAGAAGTAGAAGAGGAGTTACTAGTAGAGTTCGCAGAACGCAACAGTTTATGAATAATGAAAGCCTCCTTCAGCAAACGAGACAAACGGAAGTGGACATGGGAAAGCCCGATTGGGGCGACTAAACAGATTTTATATTGTCTTTTAACTACAGCATTGTACAGGATGTGGAGGTCATAACTTGTGGTCCACTGACCACAGGGTGATAAGGCCTCGAAATAGTTTAGACTTGAAAAGAAAACGGAAATAACTAGCACAGAAAAACCCCACAAATGATTCAGCGGTAAAAGACAAAGTTGAGAAATTCAGGCTCTGCTGAACATATATTCGGCTTTAACAGAGAAAGACAACCTTAACGTGGAAGCAAAGAAAGACAGTTTCAGAGTTTTCATTATTAAGTGCGCAAGAGAAGTAGCGTGTAAGATAAGGTAGCGCTGAACTACCTCAGGATGTAAAAAGCTGAATTTACGAAGCCCTCGAAAGGAAAAGACAAGGTAGAACTGGCAAAGTTACTAGAGCCAACCAATTAGCGTTAAGTACCCGACATCTGGAAGTATAATATAGAGAGAATCGAGCATGCTCTGAGGGACAGTGGTAGCCTAAAAACACTAAAGAAAATCTAGGCGTGACAAACATTATATGTATGCGCTATCAGAGAAGGTGGGCAATATTATTAAAACATGAATAAGAAAGTCGAAACAACCGAAGAATTTTACAGTAATCCATACAGTAGCCAAAGTAATCAAGGCAATAATGAGAGTGGTGGCAGTATAGGAAAATGAAACGTTCCGCTGGTAAAGAAGGACGAAGTAAAGAAACATTTAGAACAAACTAAAAGGGGGGGGGGGGGTAACTGGGGAGGAATAGATAACTGCAGGTTCATTGAAGAACGACGGAGGGATCGCTATACAGAAACTGACCATCCAACATTTGCAATGTGTCATAACACTGAGAGTGCCGCAATCGCGGGAGGAAGCTAATATATTCAACTACAATAAATAGGACGTCAAGAACCGAAAAACGAGACCGACAAGCTTACTATTCGTTGCATACAAGGTATATTCACAACAATTGGGTCAGCTTTAAACTTCAATTAGCCAAAGAATCCGGCAGGCTATCTTATCAACTATCAACCAGGTGGCAGAAATATGCTTGGAGGATATACCAGCATTCACAGGTTGCATTCACTGATTGCGGGAAAGCATTTTACTCAGCCGAAGCCAAAGCTCCGATGCAAACATCGGGAAACCAGGGTGTTAGACGAGATTTATATGTGAAAGTAGTGGAAGATATCTGTAGTGATTACAGGGAAACCATTGTCCTCCATAAAAAGCAATAAGAAAGTTTCAAGCCATTTGAAGGTGCTGAATATGAATATCGCGCGTTAGGTCATGGAACACTATAGAACACCAGTGCTTCATCTGTCGATACTATTTATAAATATTTTATTATTATTTCAAATTTTATTATTTTTATGATGTAATCCCGCGGTATGCATGGCGTCGCGTGGTAGGCACATTACCCTAACGCTGAGGCAAACATCTGTAGTAACGGCAATGTCAAGGGCCGATTGAAACATCATTGCAAACTCTAACGCAAGTATGCTAACGCTTTATCCTCCATAAGTAAAGGTATTAGGCAGGGATACACGATCTCTTGAATATTATTCACCATTTGCTTAGAGGAAGCATTCAGAGACCTGAATTGAGCACAGTTAGGGAGTTTAAAGTTATGTTCAAATACTTCTGAAGAGAACAGTTTACGACAGGTATGTCAGGTGACTGAAAGCGATATGGGAATACGTCAGCTTAAGAGTGGTACAAACCTGTGATTCACATCGGGAAATAGGTAGAAGAATAAGATTGGAATGGAGCGCGTTTAGCATGTACTAGCTCTCGGAACATAAATGGAAGATTAACAGCGTCCTTCCTAATGGAATTGTATAACAGCTGTATATTAACGATGTAAACCAATGAGGCAGAAATGATGAGAATAATAAAAAAGGTTGAATTGAAAAGAACGCAGTGAGCTCTGTAGCCTGATATTATAGATGTAACTTCGCGAGACAGCGTGTGTGCAAAGTAGGCCAGAGAGTAAACGTGAGTTTGTGACATTTGGTCGAAATCAAGAAGAAATGGTTGGTTGGTTGGTTTGTGGGGTTTAACGTCCCAAAGCAACCCAGGCTATGAGAGACGCCGTAGTGGAGGACTCCGGAAATTTTGACCACCTGGGGTTCTTTAACGTGCACTGACATCGCACAGCACACGGGCGCCTTGCTTTTCGCCTCCACCGAAAAGCTGCCGCCGAGGCCGGGATTCGATCCCGCGTCCTTGGGAACAGTAGTCGAGCGCCGTAACCACTGCGCCACCCCGGCGGGGTCAAGAAGAAATGGGTATCGGCAGGAAATGCAACGCAAACGCAGAATAACCGATGTTCGCTAAGGCTAACAGACTGGATCCCAAGGGAAGGCAAGGGTAAGAAAGTGCGGAAGAAAATGGGTTGAGGATGAGGTTAAAATGTTTGCGGTGATCA
This sequence comes from Amblyomma maculatum, assembly GCF_055883805.1. Taxonomy (NCBI): domain Eukaryota; kingdom Metazoa; phylum Arthropoda; class Arachnida; order Ixodida; family Ixodidae; genus Amblyomma; species Amblyomma maculatum. The sequence continues at coordinate 92,559,896 of NC_139349.1, read as the reverse complement.
CTTGGATGCAGCTGGCGCATAACCGGCTTAACTAGACCAATATGAGGGAGGAATTTGCTCTACAGTGGTTGTACCCCGGCTGCTGCTGATGATAGCAATGGCTTGTATCTCTGGTCCCTATTACCATTCATGCTGTTTGGACAAAAGTTCAATGCGTATTATTTGTATCGTGATTGCGGAATATTGCCGTTAACTTAAAGAATAACTCTGTAGTAACGTACGGAGCCCGTAGGCGGTGTACGCTAGCTGGAGACCATGCACGGTGGGATCAACAAGTTAGGCCTACCACGTACTCCGTTTGGCCGAATCAAAAAAGAGCAGTGTGCGTAGGAGTCGCGTTCACGAAAAATAAAATATTACCGGGCTTTTTGCTCAGCGACCTCATGAATACGAACGGGTGCTTCTCCAGCCACTTAGGAAATTGCACCGCGAGATAAACCAAGCAGCGCCACTCGAACGTACCCCTAAGAGCTTTGCTGTAAACCAGAGATATATACTCGTATGCAGACATACAGCAATATAAGTACTGCTTATTCCCAGAGGCTTGTTTTCGAGAGCGCACAGCAGCCGTCATTTTAGGCCACTGTTGGAAACAAGACGAAGTAAAATGGAAATGAACACCGTTATTAAAGGTTAAAGAAAAAACTCATGTTAGCATGTAATGTCTCAGATTTCCAGTGCGCGGGCCGGCTATTTCTGTACATTGTACACAGTGACATAAACAAATGTCAAAGACCGCGAACAGCGCAACCAGTTCCGTCCTTCTCCGCAGCACTCTTCCACACATTCATTACTTTGGCCCCGTATAATGTTTACGCAAAAAGTAAAATCCCCATCGCTTCCGCCGTGATTTGTGGCGCTCCCTGGCGGCGAACGGATTAGAATTGCGGGCATCGGCGGTGGCTGTTCGCTTTGCAAAGTTTACGACCGAGACGGGTGATAGCGTGCGTCCACTTCGAGGATTTGTCGGAGTAATTGAAGTTCAGACCCTGATTGAAACGCTGAAAATTCATGGGGCGCATCGGTGCGGGAGATAGAGTCACTAAAAGGAGGCACGCATTCGAAAGAGACAGAAGCAAGAAAACAAAATTAGGGAGAGAAAAATGGCCGGCCACTTTTAAGATTGGGACTGCTATTCCCATAAAACTCATTTCATGCGGAAAAAAGGCAGGAGGGAACGACGCGAAGGACAAACGCCGAGAGCCTTCTATGGCACCGGATTTCCGTCCTCTGTGCACATCTTGGTCTCTCCTTGTGCCGTTGGACCAAACACTTGACAAGTGAAACAAATTGTGTTTGTTGTAAAATGAAGTTGGTTCTCATCGTTTCGTTCCTATACGGGAATGCAATATCCTTAGAAAGAAAATGTTATTGCGGTCAAACCGATGTAGCAATTATTGGGACTGCGACAGTTTGGTTTTAGAATTGAAATCCGTAATGCAACACTGGAGCAGCGTCTGAGGGAACGTTTGTCGAATATTCCGTACAAAAATACACATTGATGTGCAGTTAACTTTTTATTCAGCATTTATCCAGTCTATCAACGGTATATAGATATTCAAAGCCTATTCAATTTTGTCTATAAAAAGCGAATATGTTCTTGATTCATATGTCAGATTAGAAAATTAATTACGTACCATATAATTACCATCGCAAAATAAACATTTTATTATTTGCCATCAAATATGGCCATTGTACTCCTACATTCCTAGCCGTTAGAACACCAATTCTTCTAACTGTTTGAATCACCCTCCTCGCACCATTGCTAAAATTTTAGATGCATTTTTGTTCATGCTGCTGTCACCAACTTCTTCTACCCTTACCTTTAACACTCTATATCTCCTGTGGCTTTTCTTGCTGTTCGTTTTCTTTTCCTTTAATTATTTACTGCGTTGCTTCCTTGCTGGTGATTTTGCACATCAACATCTTGTTGCTCACTCGTGAATATTTTTGTATAGTTAGCGTTTAGTATTTTATTATCTTTAGATATCTTGTATTTTACTTTTTTCTCTCTCTCCCCCTCCATTCTGTAATGCCCTTACTGCTCTATTCAAACTCAAGCAGGAAAACATTGTTAATAGCTGATTTCTCCCTGAATCGATAAAACTTTGTATGTTATTGATTGATATGACCAATTGAAAGTCAATTAGCTGCAACCTAATTAGAATCCGAACAGCAAAATCAGTTTACATCTGATTTCTTACAAGTCATTAAAAAATCAAAATGTTATTGACTAACATGACTTAATAAAAAGTTAATTGACTGCTACTGGTAAACCCCAAGCAACAAAATCAATTCACAGCTAATTCTTCACTCATTGTGGAACCAACCTCAACCCAAATAAAATATTTTCACTACCAGCTGAATGGATTTTATTCCTATTATGTCAGCTTTAGTGAAAAGGCAATAATGGCGAAGTTGGTCATGTTTACACGACTTGGAAAATACGGCTCAGGTATATAGCAGACGCTGAGGTAGTGAAATCAGATTGATTGCATTAACAAGCTCTTCCTGAGCTACTTTTGAAACAAGTGCTGCTGTCTGGTGGATATAATTATAGTCTTATCATTTCCCTTCTTTTCAGGAACTCCATAAAAGTTAGGAGTTAGTGGAGACGCGTTGTGCCTCTCTGGTGGAAAAGGCGCATTTATGAGCATTTGGATAGGTGCTGAAGCACTTTACGCACCTATTTTGATACTATTACCAGTGCTACTAACATCGCTGTGCATATACATACCAGATGGTAGCACTAATTTTGCTCTGCTTTGGAAGGCTTTGACAATTTGGCGGTGCTAGACATTTCCTAGCGCGCAGTAGTAAAAGTTGTTTTTGGGCCATTGTTTGTGAAAAAAGAAATGATTATGTCTTTAACTTTTGGGCAAAATTTCCACCACAATTCAATCTCCGTGTCTGAGGAGAATATAGGCGTAATAATGGTTCATAACATTCACGTTAAGAAAAGGGGAAAAGTGGTATAAAAAAACAAAAAACGCCGGGAGGAGGGCAGTGAGGGGAGAGAGTGGGAGTACAGGTGTAACGTTTTGTACTTGGAAAGCAGAAGAGTGTTATAGTAATCAAGTGCTATTATAAATAGGCCATAAAGTCAGCGATTCACGTCGGCCTTGACTTTCTGAAAAATCTCAAACACGCATAGTGACGAAGCAATAAGAATAACACTCATACTTCATAGCTCAATCAACACTTTTACACGATAGCTTATTGTGCTCAAAGGGCCCAAAAGCTCTCGTTGTACCTCGGAATTGAGATATCGCGATTAAAACGTGCCGGAAGAAATCCTCTGGCTCCAGTATGCGGCAGCCACCGAAACTCCATCAAGACCTTGTATGTCGTTGCCACGTCAGAAGCGCCGGCCCACCCGTCCAGAGTTTTAAAGCTGCTTTCTCAGTTCCACCTGAGCTTCTACGTCGATTTCTCATTGCGGAAGCACTCCACAAAGTAACAGGCCGCTATTGCGACACACCCTCAAGGGTGAGTTTAGGCGTCTTTCTGATCTTAAGGCGAAAGCATTTTTTGGCTTACGAATATTTTCCCCAAAGCACGTCAGCAGAGCGGGTCGATAGAGTGACTCGCGCACGGATAGCAGCGGCTGTCGCTGGAGTCCTGAACTACTGACCCCAACACATATCTCCCTACATGATATCTCAATAAAGTTTTTCAGTCAATCAGTCAAGTGGGTCGGCAGTATGTGGACAAAGCCTGTCGTCAGAGCATGTCCGCACAAACTGCCAATAATTCAAAGCATGTGCAGTTAATATAATATTACCATTTTTATATCTAATCTATTTAGACTCTGGCTAACTCGATGGTGGCTTCCAACTTTTGATGTTCCTTCCCCAAAATTGAACCTTGCCAGAATTGCACCAAAATTGACTTCTACCTTATTCGGCTATGTTCAGTTCAGTGGGGACCTCCAAATTTTCATGGGCCAGCTACCGCCTCGTCGGAATTTTACCAAAATCGATGTCTAACCTAATTCGGTTATGCCAGTTCACTTGTGTCCTCGGAATTGGGATGAGCCACCTCCAAACTTTGGCCCTTAGGCAACCAAATTTTTTCATCGTCAGAATTGAACAAAACTTCATGTTGAACCTAATTCGAGTATGACCAAACTAATTGGTGACCTCCAAATCGGCATTGAGCCACCCCCGAAATTTGTCCTTGCGGATCGTCGAATCTCGAGCGCATCGAAATTCGACCAAAATTGATGTCTAACCTAACTCTGTTATGGGAAATTCAATGATGACCTCTATACATAGATGGGCCACCTCGAAATTTGGCGCTTCTGGACTCCCGAAATTTCACTTTTTTCGAAATTGACCAAAAATGTGTATCTAACCTAATTTAAATATAGTCACATTGATAGAGGCGTTCAAATTTGGATGGGTCACCACCAACATTTTGCCCCTTGAGACTCAAAATTTGACTTATTCAAATAGAAACGCGCACTAAGTAACGGTACTGGGCTACGAGACGCAATGTTCATAACGAAACAAGGCACGAAACTAATGCTTTCGCATTTCTGGAAGTACGCAGACCTACGTTCACCCCTGTAAATTTTTAATCCTCAAAACGCTGTCGCCTACAGATTAGGGCAAGCTTATGTTTTAATCCCTGAGCCGTTCAATGCCTCTCGCGGTTACGGTAGAAAATTCTGAAGCCGTCCGCTTTCATCCTCAGTCGCGGGTGGCACAGGTTGAAAAACAAAATTTCGCCTCTCACCTGTTGAGTATCTCAGCGAGAATACTTCCGCACTTCTTTTCTTAAGATGAAACGTGAGGCATGAAAGGCTGACTTATCTCTGGCAATGAAATCATACACAGGAGAGCATTATTTTGTCCTTGGAGAAAAGGGCATTTGAACCCCAATAGAAGAGAGAGAGGAGCAGCATACTAGAACTCAAACAGCAGATTTCGAAGATGCACCTAAATCCTAAAGAGAACAGAGAACGGACTCGCCATGCACGCAAACGCGAACATGCACAAAAATGCACAAATAAACTATTTTCAGGGAAAGTCAGAAGCTACAGCCGGGGCCAATACGTTCCCTGTTCCCGCTCTCTGTACGCCGTCGGTCATTCAGCCTTATTCTTTAATAGTTTCTTTCCTCCAAATTTGCAATTGATGCAGCAAAAACTAAGGCAAAAAAAAAGAGGACTGACGTCTTTGCCGATAAGTAAAAAGAAAATTACACCAAACAAGTTGAAACAGTCGAAAAGAAAGAATCCATCAGGCCGCAATGTGACAGGACACAGAGCAGCGGAAATTGCACGGATAATTACATCAAAACCAAGCCCATGTCATCATTTTCGTGGCAGGATCGAATACACATCGATGCAGACTTATCGATGTGTATTCGTATTCCGTGGCACGGAGGTCTTCCACTGGCCAGCTGTCGCTGCAGACACCTCGTTGTCGCCCTAGCCAGTAGATCGTCGCCTATCGGGGCGGAAAAGGGTCCGAGCGGTAGCAGATAAGGAAACGGGGCCAGCTGCAAACCCGATTCGGCGAACGCCTTTCCGTTCATCGAATCGCCACTTTGTATGTTTATTTTTATTTTATGTCTGCACCGTTTTCCTTCGTGCTGATGACTGCGGTAACCAAGTGGCAACTCCCCAGAGGAAAGCCGCTGAAAGAATTGGAGGCACAGGCCCCGGCCAGACAGGATTTGTGTCTCTTTGTGGCCGCGCGCATCGATCTTGAAGCTCACCAACCTCTTTCCTCTGCGGTGTTCGATAATTTCCGCTCTCCCCTTTTCTGTCTGTAACTACAGTGCGTCTCTTTAGGATCACTATAGCATTACTTACGCTTTTTTTTTTATCGCTGTACCCTTATTTTGTGCTGAGCTTTAATTTTTCTATATAAACCCCCAGTGAGTGGAAGCAGGGAAATCTGGTCTTAATGCAGCTTGCTTCACTTGCTGCGTGGTTGATGTCTCTGGACGCTACCTCCTCGTTTCAAGAGGAGCGAAGATTGAGAATGGGCACGCATTGCCGGAAAAACAAAAACAAATGTCCGCTGGACAGTCATCAGACAGACGCAGAGTGCATCGACTGTCGATTTAAATTTTTGTAAAGAGGAAATAGGGTACGATTGTCTCCGTATTTCCTGTGGATCAGTCGGAACAGGCCAAGCTGGGAATCGCATTGGTATCATGGCTAACACCGGTGCTACTCATTACATGAATTTATTATCAAGGCTGCGGCCGCATGAACACATTTCGTCTTTGCGGAAGATTTAGAAAGCTCATCGTTAAATCTCCTTTCAGCTGTCAAGATTTGTACACTTGATGTCGTGCCTTTTTCTGACTACATAGGATGGGAATCAGAAGCCAGGGGACGGAAATCTAGACTGAAGGAATTCAACACCCCCTTTTTTAAATAAAAAGAAATATTTCAGTTCGTTTCTTTGTTCAGTAGGGCCAGGAAGTAGCAGCGATAGCCGTATTTACTGATCACTGGTCAATGAAATGGCGCGTGGTCACGAGACACTTGAATGACAAGGCCATATATGACACGATTTAGGACTGACTCTGCAGTTCACTCTCATCAGATTGCACTGAATGCTTTTTTTGGTAATGGACGGCAAGCCTATGCGCGTAGAAACACAACGCATCCGTACCCATCGCTGCCAGAAAATAATACGGCACGGCATGGGCAAGCTGTTTATTATCAATGTACAAAATTCTCTTTAAATTTAACAGCATTGCATTTTGCCTGCGTCGTCCATACGTGCAGATTGCGAACGTTGGTTTGCCTTTGACCAGCCTTCTTTAGACTGGGTATTGCGTTTCAGAAGGTATGAAATGCGTGCAATACATGGACAGAACACTTACGCGTGTGTAACATTTACAATATCTGAGCAGGGAGGCTTATAAACTCATCCATAACTTGTCTCAGCTCGATCTGCGAGATAAAAAGACATTTACATTCGCAAGGGTGTCATTATATCCGTGATTTTCTTTTTTCTTTAACGGACGTTCTTGTTCGATAAAGAAGGAAATCAAAGCGGACGCCTCATGAGAACACTCACATAATATTTTGCGACTAGTGCGCATATTATTCGATATTTTGCCATCGCAAGCGACTGTAAATTCCTTTAAGCGCAACGTGACAAGTTCGTGGTAGTAGTGAATCATTCACTACTGGCTGTAGCGCATTACACTGCTGAACAGCGCAATAGTTTATATTTCGACACTCGCTAATTAACACGAAGTCGCTCACTGCGTTTAGTTTTAGCACTGCTGTTTCAGTGTGAATGACTCAAGTTGTCACTCTTACAGCGTCCAGCAGCAACGAATCGGCGATAGGCAAATCTTTACGCAACACAAACATCCCAAGGAAAAGTAGTCGAGACGTATTTCATTGTCTCGAATAAGATAATGCTAAAAATAGGCTTTCATTCAAAGCTTGCTTGTCAAAAACAGCCAGGAGATCCTGGGAACGCTGCGCAACTCTCGCACCGACATCAGACATCCAGGCTAAAGTGTAGCCTCGACTGGAAATCCGTCATCACTAACAATGATCCTTGAGACTTTCTTGTAACAGGCAAATTAAAGCTGAAGTGGCGATGCTGATTTTCCGCCTTTCAGGTCACACAGTCTACCAAATCCTCGGGGTGTCTGTGCAGCATATGGTCTCTCGGATGCACGTGGTTGTCTTGAGAAGGAGGCGGGCGGGTCTCTGGCAGAGGCCCGTGAGTGGAGCTGGCAGGCAATCTCCGGAACAGGACGGAACCTCGGGCTCCGGAGTGGTCGTGTTTGGACGCAGCAAGTGCTTCCCTCAGGGCACTCGTAGTCCGACTTTGGGTTGTGGCAGAACCAGAAAATGAAGCTGGGAATGCAGTTCGCCAGACACGGAATTCCCGGCTCTTCCGTAGTGCTCACGGCTTCAGCAGCAGTCAGCGAGGATGAGGAGTACCGGGCGATCTCAGATGCCGAGCCTGCTGTCCGGCTTCCCAAAGAGGAGGAAGACAGACCTCCTTCAGCTGAAATAGAAGCTGTCACGTTTATATCATTGCATGAATATGACACAAATTTCGGTGGTAGCGTAACTGCCTATGTCGTAGGGAGGGAGGAACTCAGAGGTGGCGTTGTTTGAAACCGAACGTTCAGTGGAATTTTGGCTCAGATCATCTAAAGGTGGGCCTAGGGTTTGCGGCGAAGCAGTAACGGGGGCCGAAGATAGATTTGCCTGTTTCGTGGCGTTGAACAATGCAGCTTTCTCCTTGAAAGCTTCGTACTCGGACGCGACAGCGGCCCTCAGGGCTTCGGACTCGATCACGGTCAGGATGTCCAAGTGTAAGTTTATGAACTGCCGCCCACTCTCTTGACGCAGACCACGTACCTCCGGTGATTGTGCACCTCCGGGTTCCGTTGTCAGGTCGGGTACGCTGAAGCTGAAGCAACACAACTGACCGTCCTCCTGGCATCGAGAAGTTGTGGAGACGATGTCACAGAGCTCTGTTGCCTCGGAAATGGCGATACAGATTTCATTACAAAGGTTCTGCCCCACCTGATCTGCGGGAGAGAAAAAACGCAAATGAGTTGTCTGGGAGAAAGTGCATTCTGCACTCATAACTTTTACTTGCAGGCACTCAGACACATCGAGGTGTCAGTTGCAGCGATTCTTTGGTTACTGCAGGTTAAACTCTCGACTCCATATGATCTCCTTTCTGTAACGCGGGCCTACAGCTACGAAACAATACAGACCTCTCTGAAACTAACCTGGGGCTCTTAATAGAGAATGAACAAAATAGCAAAAGGAATAATTATTGAGCATGAATGCACATTCCAAACTACAACAAACAAGGAATTGCTATGGTCAGGCTTTAGAGCGTCAGTCCATGCTGGTCGGTCTCCTGGTTGCTATCTTGAATCAATGGCGAGACGTGTAGCTCTCCCTAGACGTTATCAACTGCAAGCAGCGGCCATAATGCACGTAGGCGACACCCATCAACAGTGCTTGTAAGCAATTACTGGTTTCTAAGGGTACACAGTTCGGAAATGTACTTTTGCGAGGTCAATAGCATATGAGTCATCGGGTAAGGGCTGAAGGTATAATGCGGAGCAGCTCAGTAGCGACTCCCCTTCGGGTGCAGTTCGAGATGTCCATATGTGCTCATTAAACCTCGCCGTACCAGAGCAACATCGTAGGCACAGCATAAATCCTTTCTCTCTTCCTTTTTTTTTTCTGAACGAAAGGACGTTGCACAGTGGTCGGCATTACGTCTGCTATAGTCGCACTGCTGTAAAGCTCCGTCTCTAGCAGCGCCTGCACAAGACAAGCTGCCTTTTTCTGAGGCAATGTGCGCTAGAAAGCGCGAACGGCGTGTGGGGCCGAAAAAGCAAGGGAGAGCATAAGAGTGGAACAGATGACATGTAGCCTTGCACTTCTGCAAAAAAAGAAACAGAAAAAAAAAAGTTTTTTTTATGGCGCCATACTGTATCTGAGCACACACACACAAAAAAAATAGAAACGAAAATGACATTTCTTCTGAACCTCGGCATTTATGCGAAGAGCATATTAGATGTCGCCGAAATGTACTCACTTCCTAATGCACTGTCCGTCTAGCAAACAGAGAACATTGAACAGAGCAAGAAGCAGGCCCATCGAAGCAGCATGTTTACAATTCGTCGTCCTCGCCTACGCTGCGCTGCAGTCCGCCTGTCCGACAAGAGAGAAATCTGGACTGCTTCCCTCTTTTTTCGGGGTGCCCTGCGAAAGGAACGAGCAGCGGCGACTTCCCTTTTAATGCTTATCTTTTGTTGTTAATAAATATATATCACTCTGTCTAATGGAAGACGGCTCATATCCGGGGGAAAAAATGGAAGGCCGTATCACCGCTCCCATGTGTTGCTTCCGGCGAGTGCAACGGCGTCATCCTGCAGGCGGCCAGCAAAAGGGCCCGCTCGTCAGTGCGGTGTATACGTATATTCTATACAGGGTAGCGCCGGAGTCGGTCCCGGATGGCGTATCCGATTGCCCTAACCCGCCGCGCTGTAGGCCTACATTCATCTCGCTCGCTGTATTTTTACTTGGTGGCGCTTGTGCTGTTTTTCGGGTACCGGCCGGCGCGGATGATTCGGTGAACCTCGCCGAAGGATTCCTCTCTTGCTTTGCTGTACGGTCGCCTATCGAGGCGCTCATCTATGGTCCAGATGAAGATGGCGTCTAGGCTTATTTTCCCAAAGCTTTCTGCGACTACCTTGTATAGTCGCCGCAAGCCAAACTCTATTTCCAGCGGACTTCCCTGCATATGCCGCGCTGACCCTCGAAAGGCAAGGGCCTGTCGTATGATAAGACTGCGGACCATTGTTTACACACTACTACGCTGTTGTCAATGTTGCTTGAGGGCTCAGTGCTGCGGTCATTGGGTTGCGAAGGGATGCAGAAACAGCAAAGCACAACTAAACAGTACGCAACAATCGAAAGAACACGGTAGGCTGTTTGAAGGAAAGCAGCCCGAAGACAAATTGCTCGCGGTGTTTGTGGTTTCATGCCTCTCAAGATATATTACTTATTCGTGGGCCGTCTGCTCTTTTTGGCATGTTATACTGCGCCGATAAGTGTCACTGGGACATGAAGCGTATTGGTACTAATCAAAAGTCGGATGATGTCGGGGACCGCTTGTGTTTTATAGGTTTTCCTTCCGTTTGCGATTGTTCCACGGGCTGCGAGTAAGGCAGCCCTAGCAAAAAACTTATACGCTAATCTTGGGTCCTTGTCACGTTCATTCGGTCAAGATGTGACAAGTTCTCGGCAGACTCTTATTGAGAAAAGGCCCTAACACGTATACGAAGTGTTGCCTCGAAATGAGATTGGGAGAAGAAAAGAAGTAATAAATGCTCCCAAGAGGGCGTTAATAAGCAAAGCAATTTCTCCCTAGAACTCTGAGATTTCGGCTGTCTCTTCCAGCTCATTTGCAATGGAAGGGGTGATTGGCTAAGGGCTTACTCTATGGAGTCGACTTCTTTAGTGTGAGAGTAGCTCTTAGTTCTCCTAGAGCCCGCAGCTGGCGAAGAATAACAAAAACAAGCAAAAACATCACGACATGTAGTTTCGTCGATTGCCTGTGCCCGGGAAAAAGTCGTTAGGAACTGGGAGGCTCCATCTTGAGTTTCCGGTTATGTAACCTGTCGATTCGCGCGAGGCTACGCAAGAGTTAGGGAACAGGCACTTGTAAGAAGAAACGGGAGGCACATGTTCATTAAGCGCGGGCCATGGGGCTGACTATTGTGGCACATTAGTTAGCTGATACGTTCACTACAACACGAAAAGAAATAAAAAGGGGATCTTCGGGCACAGTCGCAGCAGATAACAAGAGTTGCCGGTTGGCGTAAATAAGTGCAGAAGTAAGCGTGAAATGTTAGCACCCGGTAAGTTCTTCAGTGTTCACAGGTAACAGTACGGTGTAAGAATATAGCCTAGGGAGAATAAGTGCTTAGAGGGAAAAAGGCGGCCTTCTTAATGGCGATTTAGCCATGATGGGAGTATTGGGAAATGCGAACACTGTATCGACCCATTCTCTATGAATGGCGGAACTTGCAAACATGGAGGCATATGCACTTAAATGGGGCCGTCATTAGGTTTTACTGCAAGTGTCGAGCAGTACGGACGAAAATAATTGAAAATGGTTTCTTATTAACCAGGCCTATAAATTATTATGGAAGCTTTTGAATTGAACACAGGCAAGAACATGTGCTCTTACTGTGCGGTAGCTGCCTTTCTTTCAAGCGTAAATTCCTCAGTTTCTGATTATATCTATTGCGAGAGTTAAGCATTTCACCAAAGTGGAACGCACAAGTACTCTGCGCTTTTTCGAAGGATTTGCGCAAACCGAATCCATGCCGGTGATGTGTGATGTTTGGATGATTGCAGCGGGATTTTTTTATTTCTCATGAGCAGCTGCCAGAATCTGTGCTGTTTGCGGGCTACGCTCTATGCTCGAAAACTCTTCTCACTACATTTGAAGTAACTGCTTTGGAACATGTGCTCCTCCTGTCTCCACCTGCTTGCTATAGATTGTACACTATGGGGAGCATGCACCTACGTCACAGTTGCGGATATTTTATCGCGCATCTAACGCGGCGAAAAGCTGAAAGCATGCTTATATAATCGCTTTAACTTCGCCTGCTCCGGCATGCCCTGCTGAAGCTGTGTCCTCCAACACAAAATGGGACCTCATATACGCCAAGTGACCGTTTGGACGTCACCACTAATGTTATATTTTATAGAGCGATTTCCTGGCAGGATCCTGAGGGACGAAACTGTAAGCTGTACGAAGGTCGGGCATATTTTTGTCAACATTTGTCGTATAGTTCGAAATCCGAGCGCTACCGCTGTGAGAATAAGCTCGCACGGTCATGACATGCAGTGAAAAACAACAATATGATCCATGGAGTAGACTGTTCACATTGCATTCTTTTTTTTTTTCCTGTAATAGTGTGAGCGATTCAAGTGACACAATGCTTCTGCCATCTTTGAGCTTGTACCAAATGGAAGTCCGGAACTCAGTGAGCAGCGACGCTTTAGCCGACCCTAAAGATAGAAAAACAAATACGAAAACGTAAAAGTAAACATCGTGTTGCATATTGGCACCCTGTAGGGATTTCTTGCATGACTTGTGAACGAGAATGACGTAGGTTATAAGGAAAGCGAATGCTCTACGATTTCTTTCCTTTAGTGTTATTATTTTTTTTTTTGCGCGGTTTCTTTGTTCCTGATTGATGCACTTGCCACCTCACCTCATTTATCACTACTTTGCACGGCGCCGGGTTAGGCTGATGACCTATAAGTGAAGCATCATGTATTAAACATAGTTGTTTGAAACGAGTTCTGTGCATATCACCACGTAAACAAACACAGAGACTCAATGTACTCACGGGCATGTGTTCTCACCGTGAACATACCTTTTCATGGAAGAGAAAGTTGGTTCATGTCTTGTGGCATTTAAACACATTTTGTGACAGCGCGAAGCTGAGCAGGCCAGAATAGGACTGACCAAACTTTCCATAGCATGATTTCCAGCGTAGACTTGCTCGATCGTGTCGGAACTGGAAGTGAACTACTGCACAATAAGCAGACGGCCACGGGAATGAGGAAGGTATTCCGCTTTGTAACTACATTTGAATTTTCTCGCTCGGCTTGTTGAACTTTGTTTTAAAACAACTCGAACATCTTCGCCTCTTATTGTGATATACCTGTGTAATGGTTGCCCTAGTTTAGGCATGTCGGGCATGTTAGTAATGATTCCTCTGTCCCCACTCCCCCTCCATACCCCCGCCGCTTTCTGAACTACAAATATCTTTTGGCCACTTGGCTCCTTCGCCAGAATACCATTTTCCAGAACTCAGGAAATGATGAAAAGAGGGAAGAATCTTAGTTTGTGCCTGACAGCTGCAAGATACCGGAAGCCTTAATTCGCTCGCTAGATTCACTAAGAGCCAGTAACAAAATTTTTTGTCTTCACTATTTCTTTTCCTTTTTTCTAGCAGTAAACTATAGTTAATATTATGAGTACTTGTCAGCATGAAATCGTTTTGAAGATCGCGGTGTAGCTCATTCTAAGGTGTGCTAAACATGGCCACCATCGCAATCTCTGGATCGGTCCTGGCCGTACTGTGACATCTTTTTGGCGGCATTGACGCAGTTTTCGTTTTTCAATCCTAGCAAAAATGTGCTGTTTTAGCGAAAAAAAAAAAGAACTAAAGAGAAACTTCTGTTGAAGATAAATCGAGCGCTCTACTGCTGCGGCATCAAACGTAGCCGCTACCATCATTCTGAAGGTAGCGTCACTTGTTTTTAATTATTCCACAGCCGGCTGGGATGCCATGCCCAAGAATGTTCAGTACAAACTCTTGCGCGTATCATTGTAGTGACTTCTCAGTGACTAGGACATTGTCTCTAATATAGTTTTTTTTTTTTTTTTTTTGCTTAGGAATACATTTCTGGCGCAATTTTCGCCCCTTAATTCCCCGTCACCTATTTAAGAAAAGTAATTACCCTAATTTTTTACCATGGTTCCAACCAAGTCAGGGTATTCAGGAAGTGCATAAATGCTTTGTAGCAAAAAACAAAATTCATGGTGTAATTGACAGTACTGTGTGAAGCTGCGTCTAATAGATGCGCTGGAAACACAAGATGAAGACAATAAGTGGCAGTCTAGTATTATGGCAATCACATATCTGATATTACCAAGAAGCCAAAGCAGCCCCACTCACTTTGACTGCGGAAAGCGCAATTACCGGAACTCAAAGCAAATAGGGACCGGAACGGAAGTGCCTGAGACTCTGCAATTACAAAATTAGGGAGTAGAGACTGCGCAGTCTTCGCAAGCGGAAACGGGTAGATGGAAGAGAAAAATAGCAGCTGTCATGACTTTGGACGTTGTCCACATTCTTTTGAGAGCTAATTTTCTTCAATGCAGTAAGCACACATTGAGGCCACGTTTTCGCCAGTTCTTGTGTTATAAATTACTTGCCATGAAAGTGCGTGGATCACGCGTCCTTTGCCACAGGAAAAAAAAAGAACTGAGCGCCTCTCTTCGGCTCGCATACTCAATTAGTATCGTTCCGGGACGAAAATTCAATTGTTTTCTTTCTTTTTTTTTTTTGCTAGCATCATTCGGCTGTTTGAGGAGAGGGATAAATGAAGAAAGCCAGAGCAAGGCCGATGAGATTAGTGTACTTTCTAGATTCTGAAAGTTTGTTTAGTACTGTTGCATTATGATTTGGGCCTTAACCGTATCGTTCTCGCGATTCAAGAAACAAAAAAAAATAAAGAGTGACGGACAGCGCAGAGTGCAGCGAAGACAGTCGGCGCCCACCCTGGTAATGTTCTTTTTTTAACATAGAAAAATATAAAAAAGCAGCGGCTTTTGTGAGCGTGCCTAATGCTTGCTTATTTCGGAATTAGCCGTTACCCATCACGCGCTGAGAGTCATGAAACGAGGAAGTCGGAACGACTGTTTAACGGATTGCAAGTGTGTGTGACAACCTTGAGGAAGTCGATCAAACTGCGGAACAGAGAACATTAAATAGTGTTCGCCATTCCTTAGGGGGGCCTCCGTAATGACCTTCATGGCAGACAACTGGCAGAATGGCAAGAACATTAGGGCAAGGGAAGCGAGGCATTTCGAAAAAAAAAAGAAAAAAAGCAGTGAAGTGCACCGAGGAAAAGCAGGAAAAAATGAAAAACTGGTACTCGTTAGGCTTTGGAAAACACCTTCCAGAAAAAAAGATTTTGAGATGTTTAGCGCAATAAACAAGCACTAGATATTGAGTATGGACAGCTTTTGTTTAATGTTTAGAGCGCTCGGTGCTCTGTTCTAAAATAAGCTGTATGGCGTGTAACGCATTCCCAGTGTTCCAAATCTCCTAAGGGTAAATATGTTTTGTCCTGCCCTCACTGACAAGAAGGACTTCCGCAAATTATGAGGAATGCCACTTCCAGGTTTAAAAACAAATCTCGTCGGCTCTAAGCTAAAAGCGCAGACGCGAAAAACTGACTGACGGCCGCTGAATGGAACTGTGCCTGCATTGAGCGGTCGTACCAGAAGGTTTAGTTCTCGCCTACTTAGTCAAGGAATATACGCAGCACACCCACATATTCACCGACGCTTCAACTGCTCAAGACACTTCATCCTGTGGCCTTTATGTACCCTCAACAAACCATGTCCAGCCTTATCGGCTGCAGCGGAAGACATCATCTACGACAGCTGAACTCCATGGTATCAAAGAAGCTGTTTCCTATATCCTACGCCAGACCCCGGCCGATGGGTTATCTTCACGGATTCCAGAGCATCTCTGCAAATTCTGTATAACCTGCTGAAGAAAACCAATCATCAGCCTGTTTTCCCTGACATCGGGTGTTTGCATCATTTGGCTATTGCCGCAGGCCACTGAATAACATTTCAGTGGATACCAGCCCACTGGGGCATTAATGCCAATGAAGAAGCCGATGAAGAACCTCGTAAAGGCCACCAGCATAAAAGATACATTCGGACCTTCTTCAAGAAATCTGATGCATCCCAAATGGCTAAAACAATTTGCTGCCGAAGCAAAGTATCGATATTGGAGCTTGCCGACAAATCACTATCAATTTTTTTACTCGACTGACTCATATTTAAGACCAAGACCCCCCTAAAAATTCTCTCGCCAACTAGAAAATATTTTCCACCGATTTAGCCTGAACTGTGCATATAAAAATAGCTTGCGATACAGTTTTGGTCAAATGAACAGTCCGCTTTGCGACAAATGTGGTTCGGTTGAAAATGTGCAACATATCCTGCTTGAGTGTCCTGCGAACGCTGACGAGCGTGTGTACTACGAAAATAGCATAGAAAAGCTCTCTCCAGTGCCTTTAACAATGGACATTGTTTTAGGTTCATTAGCCTGCCCTAGGCAACAAAGACTCGCAATGAACATTTTATTTACGTATTTAAAAGAAATTGGACTTTTAGACAAACTTTAAGTTCACCTTGAATGTTACCCTCAGGCATTTTTCACGCTGTGAACTTTATAAGCACATTTATCGGACTATGCATTTCATCATTTCACTTTATACCATTTCTCCATGATGCACCTTACAACACATTTAATGGCCGCATTTTCTCTCCCCCTTCATTTCGTTTAATCTCTTCACGATTCTTTTTCAATCTTTTCCTCCCCAATTCCCCTTCCTACACAGAGTAGCATGTCAGCGAAATATAACGCCGTCTAAAATCTCTGTTAGTCCCGTCCGCTTGCCTCAGGCCGTAAAAAACTGCTCCTTTGCTCCTTATATCATTACATGGTCACTGACCGACTGACTGACTGACTGACTGACCGACCGACCGACCGACCGACCGACCGACCGACCGACCGACCGACCGACCGACCGACATACTACAGACGGATGAATGTATGGATGGGTATAACTGGGTAGGTGGGTGGATAGACGGATGGATGGATGGATGGATGGATGGATGGATGGATGGATGGATGGATGGATGGATGGATGGATGGATGGATGGATGGATGGATGGATGGATGGATGGATGGATGGATGGATGGATGGATGGATGGATGGATGGATGGATGGATGGATGGATGGATGGATGGATGGATGGATGGATGGATGGATGGATGGATGGATGGATGGATGGATGGATGGATGGATGGATGGATGGGTGGACGGACGGACGGACGGACGGACGGACGGACGGACGGACGGACGGACGGACGGACAGACGGACGGACGGACGGACGGATGGGTAGATGGATGGATGCATAAATGGATGGGCGTACTTACAGACGGGCGGATAGATAGGTGGATTGATAAATGGCTGGACGGACGGACGGACGGACGGACGAGCTGGTGGATAGATAGGTGGATTGATAAATAGCTGGACGGACGGACGGATGGATGGAGTGAGTTAACAATTAGTCAGGGTATAACTCCGCTTCAACTAATTTACACACGCACAAAGCACTGCTTGGTGAGGTTGTTATTATTATTAGTGTTTTTTAGTAATTATCTTTTTAATGACCAGGCAATTTAAGAGGAAACGCCCAGAATCATTGTATTTAAATACGAGAACAGGAGAGGACCAGGAGCTGTTCGGAGGGCTGGATGATGTTTCGCGCCAGCATGTCGGCTACTTAGTCCAATGATTTTGCGTTCTGATGATGAAACGTGATATAAACGTGGACGAACAACTGTGAAGTCCTGAGTCTCTAAGTGATGAGAGGTGAAAAAAGCCTGGCCTAAATCTGAGGTACACGCATCAAAAGAGCCTTTGTGCTTCAAGAGGACTGCGAGCGAGGTCGCCGACTGTTCAGAAGTTAGGTCAGTGCTGATAGTTTCCGCCAGTGCAGAGGAAGAGCTCGGAAAGTGATTGTGGTGGAGGGTAGTAAACAGTGTTGAGGGGAACAGGCTCTCTGTCAAAATGAAAGCCAACACTTATTCCTTTTGGCAATGATAAAGGCTTGGTGCGAGTGTTAAGCGCCGCGACAATCGCACAACCGCTGTTTAAACAGGTGAGGAAAAGAGGCAAGCGCCATACCATCGCAGGTCCACTATGGGGCTGGCATACTTAAAGCACAATGTAGTGTAACAATGATGAGCTGTTCACCGCCGGTGCTTAAAACTTAGTCAAGTACAGCAAGCACACGCATGCGGGAAGAAGCAGAATCGGGTTCGAGTTTAGCGTCCGCCATGTGAATGAGGTGGTCGCGCAGGAGGGAGCAGACATCGACGGTAAGAAGTCCCAGCTCAAGATCACTTCATCAATGCATGATGGGATCACTGCAAAATCACAAGTGCCGGAGGTTCCCTTAGTATGCCCAAAGCCTCCCTTTGCAGCCATCTACGGTCCCCCTGGAGCTTCGTTCCGGCCTTCGCTTGTCTTCAGAGCCCTTCACTATGGACGACGGCGATAGTACCTGCGCACAGCCGACATATACACCTACTGCTGCGGGGACCCCGCACCGCCACCACTTGTGAGTCACCGCTCGAACAAAACGTCTTTATTCCAGGCCTTAGCTGGAACTCAGCGCACGATCTTCCGAACACAAGTGAACTATGGCGATGATGGGTATGATAAATATGAAAGAGGTGAAAGTTTGTGGTCATAGTAGGTTTATAACTGAGACACTTGCACAGAGTTTAAAATTGGTTTTTGAACAGAGGGAAGGTGCAGTAGCCATCACACTTCATGGAGGGCGCCTAAGCTGCCTTTAAAACCTACTACTAAAGGCCTAAAGTTGGAGTATACTGGTGCTCGGTTAAAATCGCCATCACAAACTAACCTGCAAGTTGACTAGAAGATGGATGGTAAATTGGAAGTGAAATGGTATTACGCCAACCTGAGCCCAACACAGAAATGTTTCGACACAATTCTGGTAAGAAGTTGGGGTTATTTGTCGCCACTTCCCGCGTACACATTCTGTGGACACGTCCAGCGGACACCTCCTGCTGGCGCCTTCCGTGAGTCAAGTTTCACTTAAAAATATAGATATGCAACCTTTCACTCAAGATATGTGACCGGATATGCATGGCTTTCGCTTAAGATCTGTGACCGGCGTACGCTATACGACGGCACACACTACTGCAGCAATCACTTCGATCTCATGAATTGGAGTTGTACATTATCCAGCATAGGTTTAACTGAAGCGCAATTGCGCTGCTACGCACAACAGCGAGTGCTCTGAGTGACCTACAGTAGCGAAGAAAAGGGCGTAAACATCGATTTCCGTTTCTCTAAGCCTATTTATATTTCGAGTCTCGAAAGCGCACAAATGACGCTATGTTCACTTTGCCTGGGAGCTAACAGCTCGACTCGTCAATACTGAAATGTTTTTTTTTTACGCATAGTGCAGATTTAAATACATGTTGTAGACATTTAACTGGGACATTACTTTCGTCAACTATCGAGTGTTGGCGAAACTCAGGTCCCTAGAAGCGGCCGCAAAGAATCGAAATCACCACTCATTGCCACATGTCACAAAAGAAAATATGCCCAGTGTTGGCTCGAGCTACGTCTCTCTCTCTCTCTCTCTATGTGTGCGTGCGTGCGTGTGTGTGTGTGTGTGTGTGTGTGTGTGTGTGTGTGTGTGTGTGTGTGTGTGTGTGTGTGTGTGTGTGTGTGTGTGTGTGTGTGTGTGTGTGTGTGTGTGTGTGTGTGTGTGTGTGTGTGTGTGTGTGTGTGTGTGTGTGTGTGTGTGTGTGTGTGTGTGTGTGTGTGTGTGTGTGTGTGTGTGTGTGTGTGTGTGTGTGTGTGTGTGTGTGTGTGTGTGTGTGTGTGTGTGTGTGTGTGTGTGTGTGTGTGTGTGTGTGTGTGTGTGTGTGTGTGTGTGTGTGTGTGTGTGTGTGTGTGTGTGTGTGTGTGTGTGTGTGTGTGTGTGTGTGTGTGTGTGTGTGTGTGTGTGTGTGTGTGTGTGTGTGTGTGTGTGTGTGTGTGTGTGTGTGTGTGTGTGTGTGTGTGTGTGTGTGTGTGTGTGTGTGTGTGTGTGTGTGTGTGTGTGTGTGTGTGTGTGTGTGTGTGTGTGTGTGTGTGTGTGTGTGTGTGTGTGTGTGTGTGTGTGTGTGTGTGTTTAGTGTAGTATAGTGCAGTGTAGTGTACCCGTATACGCATACTAGAAGCGCTCTCGCTGTTACACCCCTCCCCCCCCACTCCCCAACCCGCTCCTTCTCCATTAGTAAAACGTCCACGTGATTGATACATGAACGTTTCAGGATAAGCCGAAGATTCACAAGAAATTGAAAGTGACTGGGTAAGGTATATCAACTGTTTGGTACTGTGGTGTAGACGGTCCTCGTTACTTTGCCCAAAGAGACTACTTAGATAAACAGGCTCCGCTTTTATCTACGCTCTGTTATGAAGCACGCCTGCACCTCATTGACTTTTGAGGTCGCGCACCTTACCCCCTTCTCTGTCGGGTTATTTCAGTCGCTCGCTTTTCAGGAAAGTGCAGATAATTAAATCTGGAACCTCTGCGCTATCGCGGCCGTCTTTCGAACGTCGTAGCGACGTGAAGGGCAAACGCAGCACAGAGCTCCGTGCGCGCGCGCTTAATTAATGGACTGATATCCATCGCAGCGCACAGTGTGTGGGCGTGCGTGCGCTCTTCTATCACCGCCTCTTCCTCTCTCCCTTCTCAATCCTCACTCCCTTGTGCCTCTTCTCAACCAAATTTCTCCACCACGCGTTCCTTCCTATTTTCGCTGATCGTCAGGCCTGTAGGCTCTGAGCTTCGGCGTAGCGAAGCCACTAGCTTCGCGCAGTGAAGAACCGCTTATGCAGCACGCGTGGAGGAAAGAGATGGAGAAAGAAAGCGTGGGCAAGTACTCTGCGTTAGCGGGACCCGATTCAATTCAACGTACGCTACTAACTAAGCTTTCTGGCCAGCTGGCGACAGCCTGCTAACGTTCCCCTAGCCGCGACCGGAGACAAAGAGCAGGAGTTCAGGAGTTAGGGAAGGAAAGAGCGGAGAGGAGGGAATAGCAAATGCAAGCATTTAAGGACGTAGTGGAAGAAGTGGGGAAATAGGGAAACTCTGGGTGATAGCGCTCGAGGCCGCGCGACGGCGGCTGTGTTGATAAAGGAGCAAAAAGGAAAAGAAAGCCAGGCCAGCAGCCGTGGCTGAGAAGATGGGCCATCGCCAGGCATTACAGGCAAGCCCGCCCACGGCAGACGCGAGCCGCTTGGAGAGGCGCTTTTAATGGCCTGTTCTCGGCTGCTGCCAGGGGCGCCGGGACGGGAAGTATGCGGGCCCCGGGTCCGGGCACAAAAGGCTCGCCTTTCGTCGTCTCGTGGCCTTCTCAACTCTTCATCATTCTCTCTCGTCCACGCTTCTCCTTTTCCTTCCCCTCTCCCCCCTTTTCTCCAGAGCGGAAACTTGTTTAATTTCGCAGGTCGCTCTACGGAGAATTTACGGTTGGCGAGGCAATAAAGCGAGCCGCGCACGGCGGTGGTGGTTTTGGTCGCGGGCGGCCAACATCGTTCTGCCGTGTGAGTGCGAGCGCCACGTTAACGCGCTTTCTCTCGCTTTCGCTCGTCTGCTGCTGCTGCTCTGCGGTCGTTCGAAGAATCGGGTCTTGATTTATGCGATAATACGGGTTTTGCGAATTCCGTGGTGTCCTCCGCCATAAGCGGCACAGCGGAAACCTCTTTCCATCGCTTATTCTCGCGCGTTTTTTCGGTAGTGGCCAGACCTGCCGCTGTGTTTGGCCAACGGGGTCATCACTTCTTTTGTAAAAGTCAGGTTCTTTACGCTCGCACCCCCTTGCGTTTGCCTTTGCAAAGAAAACACACCCTGCCATTCCTACTCTCACGCCTTAATTTGAACAGAATAGGGGATCGTCGTTTAGAGTTCGCGGTTTTGCGGGGCCGTACGTGAACCTCTTCCGGGTGTTTTGTGTGGAAATGCAGACGTAGTTAGCGGACGAAAGGCGACCGAGTTGTCGAGGTATAAAGAAAATTCGGAGAAAGAAAGTTATCCTTTGTAGGTAGGAACACACCATTTAGAATGAACTCGCGAAGTAAGGTAAATATCTATTCATGTGCAGAGATTGTGAATAATTATCTTCGATAACAAGTGCCGCCATTTCATGTTCGTAGTTGATGTTACTGGCGGAGTAGTGTGTGAATGTATTTTTACGCGGTTAGCATGGTTATAGCGACATTGAAATAGCAAAAAAATTTTACCATTCAGTGACATGTTCTGAATGAACCTCTTGCAGATGTTTAACTCTCCGTCTTTGGCAACGCGTCGGTGCTTCTCTGTCATTGGGGCAATTTAACACGCGTATCATAAGGATGCTATGGACTTAAATACAATTTTCAGGCATTACAAATTTTATACTTGAGCTAGAACAACTGTCTACCGCACCTTAAACTTTTCGCGTTTCACTGAATTTGAAAGAATGAAATGCATCGTGAGCAAAACAACTGAACCGCGTGCAGCTTGACATCCAGCGCGGCTGACAAGATCGCAATATAAAAAATTGCAAAATAGCTCAGCTGATTTTCACTTCGAATGTGCAATAACATCATTTTGTAGGAGGCAATCAACACCGTTTGAATTTTCTCACTTGAAGGTAATATCCTTTTTTGCACTAAGTGTTGCACTTACACTGTTCGGGCTTTTTTTCCCCGGAGTTGATGGTAGGCATTACATATGCTCAAGTGTCGTGACCATTTTATAATATCTAATCTCATAGCGTTTCGTGTGCAGGAGCAAAGCTCAGGCCATTTTACAAAAAAAAAAAAAAAAAAAAAAAAGAAAGAAAGCTTGACAGCCGCACGCGGACGATTAAGCGAGTTAGCTGGAGTTTTGAAAATTTAAATTTAGGTCATCCAATCTGCTGCCAAAGTGTACATCACAAAACAATGATTCGTTTAGTACCTCCTGCACCTCTTTAGGACCCCTAATTCAACTGCCATTGCCCCCAAAGGTCGCACTCTATCATGGTTTCGAGGTCATCTGTGCAAATCTCTAGCATAGGCTGGGATTTATTTCGAAAATTAATGATATGTGCCATGTGGTGCCGCTTCATTTGACATCACTCAGAACCTTTTACCTTAAACGGATAGACTATAATTTTACCACAAATTATGTTTATAATTGGTGATGCACCCCCATTCCCAGGTGGAGTATTAAGGCCGATCGATAGTATAGCAGATAATGCAGAGATGGGGGAAGGTGGGGGGGGGGGGGGGGGGTGCATGGCTTTCATGTCGTCGCACATGGTGGACCAAGTGGTGCATTCCAATGTCATGTGCCCACGTGAAAGCTAAGAAATTATTAAGACGATCGCCTTTGTAGGCTCATGAGTGTGGACAGGATCTGTGCGTCCGCGGAAGGGGTCACACCGTCATGGTCGAGAAATGAATTGATTGAAGGTTTCATGAGATAGAGGGCGAAAAATATCTGTGAAAAATTTCGCTGATGTGGAATAATTCATTAATTCACTAGAGTAAAAGAGTAGATTAGGCGCCAAAATAGCCCAGGAAGTCGACATAGTCTACAGACGTCAAAACAACCACAGACGTCAAAACTGTGCAAAAAGAGTGGGGAAAAAAAGGAGCAAACAAGAAAAAGAAGCAAATGAGTGGAAAAGCGACAAATGAGTGCAGAGTTGCGGAAAGGATTTCGCCTTACCGCACTTAAGAGAAATCTAAATGCCACCAATGAACTTTTTGCAATGTTGTAGCTATGATCTTGCGAGTTGGCCGCCATCTTGAATCTGAGGGCGACGGAGAGCGATGAAGCGAAATCTTTGGGGCTGGTTCTAATGTAATATTTTTTTGACAGAATCGCGTCGATCACACAGTGCCGGACAGCAGCTTCGTTTGTGCCCGATGGATGGATGGACAGAATTTAAGGGTGTCTCCTTGGAAAATGGGTGGTGGCAGTTGCCATCAAGTTCGAGTTTTTTTCTTTATATCTTGAATGTAATGCTGGTATTAATTCGTCAACTACTTCACCATCTGGGTAACTGTTTTTTATTTTATTTCTACCCTTCTAACCTTACGCCATCTTTCTACTTTTCATTTCAATCGCTTTTTGCTAACTTGCACCGCCGATTACTTGACCCTAGACTGGTGACTGTACACCCTAGGACCTCCTCAAAATAATTTACCAGTCCAGTTAGCATGGGAATGTAAAATAATAGCGGCGCGGAGATTGAGCGTGCCTCGTGAAGCCATGCCGCTGAAGTTTATTGACTCGATCGTGATTCTCAACACCCGACACTCTTCACAAGCTGCGTTGTGGAACTTTAGGTTCGACTGTGGTAAGCTGAATCTGGTTGGCACATGCGCTTTGAACGACACGTGCCAGGTCGATTCGTTGAATGCCATTATACGGTGATCCCGATTTTTTTTTTTTTTGCTTTTGTTGCGCAACAGTAATCTTCCGAAGAAGCCTACTTGACGGCTGCAAGATCGATGCCTTCAAGAACCTATTTGCAATTGCAGCCCCAGAATAGGAAAACAAGCCTCCCATCGGGTAGTGCTTTAAATATACAACACTGAAATTGCCAGAAAACTATGTAGTTCGGAATTTTTCTTTCTCGTAAACAGCGTGCCTTTATTGGATGTAACGTGGGACGATAAAATGTGTTACGCAACTAAAACGCGAGGCAGTTCTTGGTTACAAAAGAAAAGAAGTAACTTACGGACGGCGAAGTAGCAACATGCGTGCCGTTCTGCAGAGCTTCGTAAATTGCGAAAACAAAATCACTCCTCTTTTCCCTACCGCTCGGTCCATTAAAGGGAACGCAACCTTTCTGCCCAGCTATGAGGCTACCTCGCTTAGTGCTAACCGGATGCACCCTTCTTTGTCAAAACCGGTTTCGCCTACACTGGCTTCTGCGTGGCTTGACTAAAAACAGTATTTCGCCGCCTGGGCAAGAAGTAAGGCTACGAAGGAGTGTAAAATAAAGAAGCAAAATCGTAGTGGCTCGGCAAGCATGAAGGCACATACAACGTCGGTATACGTGCTGGAAGCTGATGAAATAACTCAGGCACGCTTCACGAACCGATGCGATGAGCTGCCGCAAGTACCTGTCCCTCACTTTGCGCAGTGGATATCGCAATTTATTTCGCAATGACGTGTACCTTCCTTAGGGGCACAACTCTGTCGCGTAATTCATTTACATCAAAGAAAGTGGATTTTTCCATAGCAGGCTGAATCGATACCTAAGAATTACGAAACGAAGTACTGAATACAAATTTGGAATGTCTCCCAAGGCTCCGCGCTCAAGAAGAGCGATATTATGTCTTCTTCGTTGCCGCAGTCGATCTGGCTATTCCGCTGACAAATCAAGCGCCTTTCAGTTGGATTCACAAAGAAATACAAGAAAGAAAAGCAAACACGCAAGAAAGTATTTACGTCATTCAGTTAAGAAAGAAATCGCAAGTGATTATGGCTGGGTGGAAACGTAAGCCGTTAAAGTAGCTGAGAAGCAAATTTTTTACGAAGGTGTGAAATTTTCTAAGCTTCGTTTTGAGGTATAACTGTTCATCAGGCGTTGCTTCATAAGCGTTGCTTCACTTGCGACTACAGAAATGCTGATTAAAAGAGTGTCCCAGGTTTGGTTTGGATAGGAGAAAAAAAAAAACTGTTGTTATAGGAGAACCTGGTGGGATAAACACTATCAGTAGTCAGTACTATACCTGAAGGAAAGGAATATGGGTCAAAACTTACGAGGGACACTAAAGCTTCGCCTTTAAGGGTATGAAGCGGCAGTGTAGGCTGTCACCCTACATATCGACCCCGCTTTACCTAAGCCGTATGAACGCGCCTGCGTGATCTGGGAGTAGCGTGCTTCACTTGGCATCCGCGAGCACCGGAAGGTTAATTCTTATTCCACCTTCCCACGTTAAATGAGCAAACCGAGTAGGCAGCACCTCACAACGTTCTGATCTCATGTGGCGTGCCAATAAGCCGCACATACCGTACAGGAATCAGCGCTCAGTCACGTCTGCTGCCAGCTGTAATCCTGCCAGCGCCATGCCTGCGATATTTCGCTCACAACGTGGCGGTCTAGTTGCACGTCCAAGAGTTTCACGTAGCAGTTGAGCGTAGCGGAGGTGCAGGTCCCAGAGCCACAAGTTATGAGAGAAACACATAACTCTTGCATTCAGAAGGCACGCTTATTGGAACAATTAAGGTGAATGCAGGCTCAATGCGTGTATTTTTGGCGGTGAAAATTTTATTCCAGCCTTAATACTGCTGCAGCGAGTATCACAGTTTGTTAGTGACAACGAATTAAAAAGAAAATACCCGGCAAGTAAACGAGTGACATCACTTGCAGTAAACATCGAATGTCTCAATCCCTTTCTGTTTACCTATAAAGAAGAAAACTTACCATACAATCGATTGATTGCTTTTGGCATAAAATCGGCTTTTCGCTCAAACATGGGCATTCGGAAAAAATAAATTCTGCAAAGTCAACAAGGCAACGAGGTAGCTTTATTCAAAGTTGGAGTTTAAGGATGGACTAGAGGAAACCGATATCCATCCATCCGTCCGTCCGTCATT
This sequence comes from Amblyomma maculatum, assembly GCF_055883805.1. Lineage (NCBI taxonomy): Eukaryota > Metazoa > Arthropoda > Arachnida > Ixodida > Ixodidae > Amblyomma > Amblyomma maculatum. The sequence goes on along the minus strand of NC_139349.1, from coordinate 92,533,349 downwards.
GCGGGGGAGCCAATGCCGCATAGTTTCGCACTCTACTGCTGCTGTAACCCTAACGGTTCTTGGTAAATTGATGAAATTCTGTAGCACTACAGTCCGAACCGTTGCCTTCTACGGCAGATACGTTGCCTTGAGTGGTAGAAAAGCGTCAATTGTTCTCCCTTCTCTCCCATCTATGCGGATCTCTTCTCACTTGACTTGGTACATCTCCCCTTGTAATTTTTCTGCTTGAAGATGCTTCATGTTCCCTATGTTGATTTCTTCTGCATCCTCGTTTCCACGGACTCCCTCTCTGTTTCTTCGCCATTTTCTTAACAAATAAATGTTGCCCCTGCTCCCACCATCCCCTCCAACAGTAGCCCAAATATTTTCCTGGTAGCTGTCCAGCTCGCTTTCTCCCGTCTGTGTCTGAGCGCGGCACATAGGTCGCGCCGCGCTCAGGCTCCTCCAGAGCGCGACCCCATAAAAAGTCACACACAACATCTACTGGGCTCCAGGACAAACTGACATAGCGGGGAACGAACGCGCCGACGAGGTAGCTCGAGGGTACACGAGCCGAGCTTCCTCCCAATCGGACGATCTACCCGAGCGAGTCGGCCATACGTACTCAGACTTTCTGAACTACTATAAGGGGGTTCGGATCGGCTATCTGCCGCCTCATCGGGATCTAAAACAACAAGAGGCAGTGTACTGGCGAAGACTGCAGACAGGAACATTCCCTAACCTGAATATCCTAAGCAAAATTTTCCCGCCACAATAACGGGACACCTGCCCATGGTGTGGTAGCAAACCTTCGTTATACCACATCACGTGGCAATGTAGAAATAACGATAGCTTTCGTAAAGACCCGAGTGCTGAACAGTGGGAGAGCCGGCTCTCCAGCGGCGATTTGGATTGCCAAATAGGTCTAATCCAGCACGCCCAGCAAGCAGCGAAGCTCAGCGGAGCCCTGGAATAGGGGCACCAACCCTGTGAGAAGACGGAAGATGGACCTCTTCTGCTACTAGCACAAGACCTTCCCAGAGAAATTAACGTATTTCCTATCCTATCCAATCCTACTCCTCTCAATCACTCCTCAAACATTTGCTAAATTCCCTACCTTTGAGTGGTAATCATCCCACGTCTGCTTGTGCCCCTTGATTTTGTATATTTTAACGTGCCTTGGAGTCTAGCTACCCCCTAGCTATCCGACTCAGCTTAATTTCCAACCCTGCTCAAAGCATTGATCGCATACACAGGATCGCATTGCCGAAAGTCAGCTTACCGCTTGTCACTTCCACCTATTTTAATTTCAGGGTGCCCTATTTTTCGCAACAGCTGCATTCCTCTTACTTTTACGAACTGCATATTTTTAATGCTCCGCTGGAGCCATTATAGCCATCTCTTGTGTGCACCGTGAAATTGCCTAGCTTGTCTACTAAAATAGTAGCGAATTTATTGATTTATTTACTTGTTTTCTATAGTGCATACTGCAGACCTTTGTGTCCAAGCAGGACCGACATATACAGATGAGATTATTACAAAAAGATACGGAACACAGTCAGGAGATGTACACATAAAAATTGTGAAGTGCATCCAAGGCAACGCCATGGAATGACTCCAACCGGATATTGTCCATGCATGGAAAAAAAGAATAATTTATAAATAAGTTTTCGAAAAATATGGTGCTAATGTGATGATGTCCAGTTTTTCGGGTGGACAAATTGGAAGGTACTGAGAACGGTTCAAATCTAATTCTCGGTAAAGCAAAGAACTGAGAAAGTCAAGGCGATTTTTCTTCTTAGTGTTGAAAGCTGTTGAATAATATTACCCTCCATGAGCTAAGTGGGGGAGGCTGATTTAAAACTTCGTATAAATAAATCGCCTTTCTCTCAACCCGCTCTTTTCTACTTATATTTAGTAAATGGGTAAAAGACTATAGACGCATACTCGATCTTTAGACTGATTCATACTATATTTGTCCGTACATTTCCGCCGACGAAACATATTTTATCTATATGCGAATTCCAGGAAAAATTGTCAGCTATAGTTACACCAAGATATTTCAAGCTAATATCACGCTAATTGGGAACCTGGCGTGTGTACCCCGCGGAAGCCCCTCCAGAAACAGCTACCACTGTAATCAGCACCTAACCATTAATTCGTGAAGCCAGAGACGCTCCCAGAGTAAAACCTCTCCGAGTACAGTAGCCGAGCTCTGACATGGATCATAAGATGTCACGCCTAACGTTCAGTCGTTGTCATCCACATAAACTCGACTAGTCAAGCATGGTGACACAATGAAATGCAATCACTGACCAAGTTTAGTGAGCGTTTACTATAACCAGAAACGGTCTTCACTTTACCGATGATGATGCTGATGAAAATTCTTTGTTGCAGCCTGAAGTAAAGGTGGATTCCTTTCAGGGTGCGACTGGATTGAGCATCAGCCATTGACATTGACCCTGCCGGTGAACATCATGTGCACGAGTAGATCCTGGCTAGACATCTCATCCCATCTCTCAGTTGGATTATCGATATTGAACAACCTTGGATTATAAGTACGATGTCATATACAAGTCTACCGCTTTTGCGTATTGAGCAAAGTTGGAATTTTATTATTCGGGGCGTAATAACCGGAAACATCTAGATCGAAGGTGGAGCTCATGTTGGCAGGAATATTTCGTGGCTTTAGAAAAATAAGATAAATGAAATACAGCTTCAATGCAATCGGTCGAGTTTTAAATTCAGGGTTTGATAAGTGTAGCTTTTAAATGTAAATGATTTTCGCAACGCAAAATAAAACTATAGCGACGCCTCCGAGTCATTCGTTATTCTTTAGCTGTTGTTCATAGCTGAAGGCTGAAGCAGTGGCCGATCGGACAACAGTGATCCAGTTTTTCTTACCCATAGCCCGGGTACATGCAAAACCTGTAGCTATACCTCACGTACAAAAAATATTGATGTCACACTCTGTTGCACTCAATTTTACAGGCTTGCAAGAGAGGGAAAACTAAAGTAAAGAAAAAGGGGCGCCGGCCGCTGTTCTTCAAAATTTTGTCGCCACAAGAATGGCATGACCGAAGAAGTCATGGAAGCTTATTTCAACAAGAAAAGAGTTGTGTCAGCCACCTTTCCGAATAACTTGGAGACTGTAAAAGTGTACACCTTGAAAATACATGAAACGTAATGACAGCGTCGCCACTCAGTTGCTGTACTTTTCGTTTTGTCTTGGTGGCTGCATATATTCCTCCCAGTTGATATAATAAATATAGTTGTGAGGTTGCTCGCCTTCTGTTTTTATGTTCGTGTGTTCTTCGCTTTTTAGCGCAGTTACTTTCCTATCATTACCCATACCCAACTGGCCCAAACAACTGCTTTAACACCATAATACACGACGGATGCAACCGCTATTCGGCATGGAGAAGAGAGAACCATTTACACACGTGGTGCGATTTGCTTTCGCCTGCCGGCGTTTTGCGGTCTCCTTGCCTTCACCTCTTAAACGAGCGTGGGACGTGTCGAATTCATACGATGCACTGCATGTTTGCGTTAACGAAAGCTTTGCTTCCCTGAAGCAGCGAGCAGACGCTGGCTCTGCAACACAAAAACGCGAAAGCCGCCTCATTGGCGGGAACGGGCATCTTAATAAAGACGAAACTCTCAGATTAGCAGCTAACGGTATCGCCCAACACGCCATGAATATTTTTTTCCTGCGCCATCAGTGCCTGTTAGGTCTGCATGTTTTCGATCATGGACTCGTTCAGCAAGAGCAACAACCATGATGCTCTACTTTCTGGTTCCTCTGTGTGCAACGCATTGCAGTGATTATTTCGTAATGAGCTTATTAACCAACGTCGCGAAATATCACAGGGTAACACTGAGCAAACAAAAAAATTTTGCAACCTTCCGCTCTTATAGAGGTGGCAATGTAAGGGATTCGGAAGTGCATTCTAAATTCACTTTGTAATCGTCATAGCTCCACACCGCTACTGGTGTCACGGATATCACTGTTACGTGTAAACAGGGCAAAGTTTCGCACACGCGCCACTGCGAAGGTCAACTTCTGTAGAAGAACGGCTGATTGGGCGAGTTGGTGAACCATGATGGACTGTAATATAAGTGCGCAACAAAAACGTGACAAAGAGGAGAAGTGGACAATGACGGCCATCGTTGTCCACTTCTCTTTGTCACGTTTTTGTTGCGCACTTATATTACAGTCCAACAACTTCTGTGCATGCACCCAGGCGGCGGCCAATGCCAGCAAGTAGTACGGGTGATTCAGGTTAGTGACGATGTGTGGACTAACTATATAGGAGCCGTTATTTCTTGGGGTTCTGGATGACGGCAATAAAATTAGAAGGGCCGACCTGACCCGCGAGGAGTCCCGTACAGTGTACTCTGGTACTGTGCCTACCGTTACCGCTTTTGCTAACAGCTACGCGGCAACCGAGCCTTTGTCCCGCGCGTTGTCCTGTGGCTAGACTTGGGAGCTAATTAGCGAAATCCATCGCAACGGAGCGGCGTCTCCAACAATTTTGACACTATTCCCGCTACCCTGACAAGTTGTTTGTCAATTCCATGAGAAACACGACAGCTGCTCCTCAGTAATTTCAACCTGGGCGGGGGTGTACTCAAATGCCCTCCTTATTGCTGCTTTCAGGAATTAGGTTACCACGTTTACTTACCTTACCTTCTTGCACACCACTGGAGTACGTAATTTTCCTGGCCAGCTATCGTACCAGGGGCCAAAGGGAGATGACAGGTTGAGGAGGGAGGTGTTGCTAATGAATTGGCCAGTAGAGAGCATGTCTCCATACGGACCTAAGACGAGGTCTTCCTAGTACTAAATCTAACCCTTTCTTTCCCAGCACTCACTGGTATGATAAGCAAGTATCGGCAAATTCGGACTAGAAGAAACACGAGGCTAAAAGGGCATCAAGGTTGCTGCAACGCGCAGCTTCAGTCATTTTGTATGATCAGATAAATGTTTCATTGGCAATAGGCGACTTTACACTGTTCTTGCAGTGTTCCAGTGATAACTTCTGCTTCTACCTTTTTTCAATGGTTTCTAGGGACAGAGTTTCTGAAGCGCACTGCCTGTTTTCAGGTGACGCATGCAACCCACCACTGTCTAGACCGGTAATATCCATAACCCAAGAGTTCATCTCTCCGTACTAATGTCAGGGTTAATAAACATCTCTTCATGTCGGGCATTACGATCGTTGCTGCTGTCCTGGGCAACAACAACAACAAAAAAAACACACTCGTCTGAATGTTAATCAGATGACTTTGAAATGAGGTAAGAACAGTTTCACGAGTTGTGAAAAAAGGAAACCACTGAAAGCTTTAATGCAGTCCAACAAACACACGGACGGTGTTGCCGCATTTCAACGGCAATGTTGAAAGGGTAATACTTGCTCCCTGCGTCGCTGTGAAAAGGAAGGTAAAAAAAAAAAAAAAAAAAAAGCCAACGAACATGGAGGTTAGGGAACTGTCAGTCTGAAATTCTGCAACTTACGCATCCAGCACGCACACCCTGAAGTGTCTATCAAGACTATTCAAGGCATCGATGTCCTCGGAGTTGAGGGAAAAGTTCAAAACCTGGAAACGGAAAAGAAAAAAAAACGTAATACAGCGGCCTGTTCTGTTGAACAACTACGCTTCCTTTCCGCTACCTGATGCGGCAAGGCGCGTCACTGAAAATTCGTAATAGCCAAGGACGTGGCTATAAAAAGAACTAACGAAAAAAAGGAAATGCAAGGCAGCGAAAGAATCAAACGCCTTAAAATGAAAAGCAATGTGATTCGCAACTCGGTTTATTGGCCGTCTCTTGAAATCATCCCTTTTGATTTTCATGTGAGGCCATGTTTCACCTGATCCATGAAGCTGGTACGTTATATATATGTATATATATGTTCTCAAAACTTCGCGGACAGAACTAATCTAGCGAACCACGGCTGAATGCTGCGCGCGCATACAGATTGCACACCTTCCATAAGACGTTCAATATCTTGACTGAACATTAACAAGGGTAAGCCAAAGACATATTCAGCCTACTTGCTACACGTATTACCTTGTGCACTCTCTTGTGAATGAGGCAGTTTGTCGTGGTTGTTTGTGTTGTTCTCTTTTCATTCATAACTAGTACGCCGGAACTTAGAAGCGCCGAACGTATAACAGCCCGGGGTTGCATTACACCTGCCCAGGATTTTCGTTTAAGGACCTTCAAACTAAAAGAGGCCTACTGGCCCTGAAGTAGAAAATAGATAAGTGCCTTCAAGTATAGCAATCGGCGTACGCAGTAAATCTAAACTGGATCTAAAACATTCACACGAGTGCGAAAAATATGCAATCTTAGAGAAAGCTTAATACAGTGCGCGGCATAAACTATGCACACGCCTGTCCTAGACCTTACCGATGAACTGTAGAGGACACAAATACAGAACTCTTTTTTTTTTCTGCAAATTCCAATCAATGGGCCCCAATAGTTGTTTATGAACGGTTCTTATACACGCTCCAACAATTTCTGCGAAGGCTGATCGGTCGAACAAACCGTAGTAAAAACAAATACAAATACACAAATAAGCAAACACCCATTCAATGGCCATTGCCCCTTGCTCGCTTTCTCCCCTCGTTTTCAATTTTTCTCGAGATTTTTTTTCTTTCAAGAAACGCTTCCTTTGATTGTCGTGCCGCACGACCGTTTTCGCCCACATGCACCTGACTGATTCTCAGAGCAACGCAGCCGTATTATCGTCGCAATTCAGTGGCTCGGCACAGCCAATAAAACATTCAAGACGGTTGCTTCGCCGCGTGCACGGCAGGCATGCTTTGTCTTCGGCTGTAGCCTTTTCAACTTTCTGTTCTTTTTTTGTTTTTCTTTGGTCATTTGTCTTTCTTTTTTGTCGTACGCGAGAGCGGCGGATGGCGAGCGTCGCAGCAGCAGCGTCCAGATTTCATTCTTGAAATTCAATAATGCAGATGCCTCTCAATTGGCTTTTCCCAGTTTTATAGAGGAACGCCCGCTTTCGTAGCGGGTGTATGAACGGACGTGAGTTGCTTTTGAGTCACGTACGTTCGAGTAGATTGCGAGCGAAGTCTCCGTGCAGTGTAAAAAGGAAATGAAGAGGAACAGAGAGAAAAAGCACTGGGGAAAATTTAGAAAATATGTTTTGCTTCATTATCTGTTCCTGCCTCCTTCGTTTTCTTCGATGTATATACAAAGATTATGTTCGCGTTACTAGTTCTGCTCACTTGGCTGCAACGTTATCTCCAGAGGCGTGGTATCAACAGTATCAGCAAGCTCATGGGTCTTTCAGCTTGTAGCAAAGCAGTCGCCGTCTTTTTTGTTTGGTTTTTAATGTCGCGCGCGCGTTCTCTCTGCGCGGGTTCGTTCTCGCATTGCGAAACAATGCATTCAGATATTCTGGACAAACTGCCTTTCAGTTCATTGCTTTAAGTTGGCTTTGTAATGCAGTTTCATTGTCATTAAGCAGTTTAACCGTTCATTTACCTGAAACCGATGGCACCTGACGTGCATGAATTAAACAATGTCGTTCGTGCGGCAATCGCGTAAGTGCACATTCGAATATACTGCGGTAAGGAGCGCAGTGACCTGGAAGTTTTTAGCTTAAAGGAGTATAGACACGTACATTTTCTGTTTCAATATTTTGCGTTAATCAATTCTCCACGGGCCAAAACAGAGGGACTGTAACACGAAAATCCCCAGCACCGCTCAGTTAATTAATTATCAGTGAATTTATCAGGACCATTTTCGGTTCTGATCTCTCCGAGCTTGAGCACCCGATGACGCCAAAGATGCGAGAACTATCAAAAACTAGAGAGCATTGGCGAAAGCTCGCCACACGAGAGCCTGATACTGGCAAGACTGGTGATGACGTGGAATTGGAATATAAAGACGTATACGGATAGCGTTTGTCGTCTGCTTGCGTTCGATCGCACTTCCAGGAAAATATCTTCGTCGAGCGGCGCTTCAGCGTAGCTTCGGACATCAACGTTATTTCGCCCGATGACGCGGACGTTGACGACATTGCCAGGCGCCTTCATTTCGACCCGCTTTCCAGTGACTGGAGGAACGAAGCACGAAGCAGCAGCGACGAAAGCTTGTCGGTTGACATATGGGAATGTCAGCGGTAGGCATGCGTGCCGCCATCCATGCAGGTGGCACCATCTGGCGCCGCTAATGCGATATTCGCAGTCGCTAATTTATCGTAGACCGCTGGTATTCGCGTACATAACAACCCCTTTAGAGGACTTTCAATGACAAATAGATTGGGAATAAAGCGGTGCAAAAGTGCAGTGCTTTTTACAGTGTTAGCATAAAGCCTCTTGGTACGTTAGCTTGTTCTGAAGTGCCGTACGCTGCCGCTTTGATGCGAAACCGGTTAGGCCTAGCGACGTCTAGGGCAAGTGGGGTGAAGCGCAGTTCCATTCCCGGAGCGCCCGTGGGAGACACCATAACCGAAAGCTTCACGCTTGTGCAAGCACGCCATTGGTGTCTCAGTATATGTCAGTCACCATGTACACCATGGCTCAAGTTATACGAATCCGGCGTAATATGAAACACGAGCAAACTGCAAATTCTGCTTCCCCTTTGCACAGCCCCATGTATATGAATGTACGCACGCGCGCGCACTAAGATCACAACATTGTGTTTGTAAAACACGTCGGCCGCGGAGTCGATGCCAGGTGAACTAATTGTGACACGTACCAACGCATACAGCATGAAAGGTGATCGAGTCAATCAAGCAGAAGGGTGCGCAATCTACACAGACGCGGCGAGCAACCCCGTGTCGTCACTTCTTTTTTCTTTGATGACTCTACGTCATAATTGTTTGGTGGTGTCATGTTGTTTACATATGAACACGCTTTTGTCACAGAGATGTCACTGTCGATAGGTTTTGAAAAATGGGGTCTTTGTCCGGCTTGTAAATAAAATCCTATTAATATATTTTCGCGGCTACGTAAGAGGTTGTAATTGTCTGGGGAGCATCTGCATGTAACCAGGAAGACAATCGCATTCCTTCCGGCGCTTCAAAACACGGTGTCATACTCATTTAAGTATCGAAGCTGGCGTGGGCAGAATGTGTACTTGAATGAGTAATCTTCCCCGCCGGTTCGCAATTGTCCTTAGACGTATGAATGCATGAGTAGAATGAGAATCAAAATTCGCGGAAGGACTTTACACAACATGAATTTTGTCCGGCCTCGACAGCGAGGAGTAGCAAGAAACCATGCTCTGAATGCAGGCACTTTTTTATAGAACAGTGGGTAGAATTAACAGTTATGACAAGGACAATTCGAAGTGACAGGTGCTGTTGTAATGCAGCAGAACACTCGAATGTAATATACCAGTATTATTAAAGAAGGGGTGTTTCTCCGCATCAATTAAAGCAAGTGCCTGTGTCGTCTGTAGTCCCTTAGGTTTCCACCAGTTCTTTTATTGAAGCGAAAGGAAGTTTCTGATACAGTTCAAGCTTAGAGAAGCCCCCACACCCCCTCCTGTCTCCCGTCGTAAAGATATCAATGTTTGCTTTCGAAGAGTAGCAATAAAAGGGGACGCGATAAGAATGACAGTGCGCAATAAATTGAGTTTTCACGAGACGACTTTTTTTTCGTGCCATTTTCATTCTCCTCTCAGGGAGCTGCAATTCCTCGTCTCGCACTTTTTACCCCGAAAGCCGCTAAAGATGGCTACAACAATAACTTATCAAGAAATTCGCCTTCATCAAATCAAACACGGAGTTTCATAATAAACAATGCAACGATGGGAATGCGAAAAAAAAAAGAGAGTAAAGCGCAGCTGGATGCGGACGGGATAAAGGAAGCGCTCCGCGATGCCTTCTCGGGATCACCCCAGCACACGTGAGCTACAAGTTAGGAGCCCTGGATCCTGGCCGTGTTTTTACTTATCGATTTCTAAGTGTAAGTAACCAATATATCTAAGGCTGGGGCGCGAAAAACACGGACGCCTCTTTAGAAAAAAACACAATAGCATCCTTTGGAAACAGTCATCAACGCTTTGGTCCCCTTTTTCAGCCAGGGCTTCTGCTCCGCCTTATTCTTCCTTGAATTCTCAGTACCTCCCTACCTTTATCCCTATACACTGTCCCGTATTTCCCCTCACTTCCCGCAACCCCCCGAGCGTAAACTGCCGGTCAGCTATTCTTGACGCGACGTGAGGGCAATAAGACGCTCTGAGAGAAAAAGGCATGCTTCCTGTTTGCCGCTCTGCTGACGACGCCTTCATCTTTGGTCGAGACTGCTCTTTGCGAGCGATGCTTTGGTGGAGCCCCCCCCCCCTTCCTTCTACCCCCTCCCCCACACACAAACTTCCCTAACTTCCACTGCTTTGGATTATATGGGACGGATACGGTTATTACGCTGCAACCTTGAGCTTTCTCTGCCGGGTATTCGGTTGACAGCGTTGATACCTTTGCTTCCCACGCGACCTCCTCCCTTATATATCAGCTGCGCCTTGCCTTTTTTTCGGGATGCCTTCCCGCGGCTGTCTCGTAAAGAAAAAATAATAGCTCCAAGAGGGCGCACAAAGAAACAAAGCCGCTTGTTCGGTGGTGCGCAAGCAAGCGGCCCCAAGACTTAACAGAGTTTGGCGAGCACTAACGCTCGATGCAGTGGCACTGCCACATCTTTCAGCGCCACGGGCTGGAAAAAGGGCGGCGCAGCGAGCTAAAAGAGAGATGGTAGGGTCATTTGGGTTAGAAGCGACTGCTGCTTCGCCTTGCCGCTGCTAGTGTCCGCCGCTTGAAGATAAAAAAAACGAGACGAGCTTCAAAGCTGGTGCGTAGAATAGTGACGTCGTCGTATACAGTCCGGGACTATAACCCCGCTGGAGCTTCGCAGTACTGAGAGCGAGCGGCTGCTTCCAGGGCCGACTCGGAAAAGGCTTTCGCGAGCTGCGGAGGAGAGGAGCCTCGGTCGAAGCTTTAACGGTCAGTTTATTGCAGCCCTGTTGCAATAGACACTGCTTCGGGGGATAAGCACGCAGCTTGCCTTAACAATGTCAGCAACGGTGAAAGCTCGTAGCCAGTCAGGATTGGGTCAGCCGACAGGTGTAGATATGGTCAGACTACAGAAAGCAAGATTTAGTAAAAGGAGGTTAGGTTGACGGGGGAACAAATCCAGAAAAAGTTGCAGCCAGGAGCGATAGGAAAAGTGGAATAATTGTTTCAAAACGCGATGAAAATTTTGCCAGTACGAGACTTAAACTCCTTATGCAGTAAATTCCACTTTTTGCGGCGTAGGCTCATGGTTAAAGCAGTTAGACGGTGGGGTAAATCTGTTTGGCAGTACTGAAGCACCACTGCATTCACAGCGTCAAGCGAAAAAAAAAAAAAACGAGCTTGAAACGATTTCTGTTCGCCGGCAGACGCCCGTCATCAAAGCGCCTCGTCTGGCGTACGCATGCATTATACACAAGACGAACTTGTCATGCTAAGAAATGTTTTGTGCTCGTGAGCTACGTGGAACAGCGAAGCATAAGGATTAGTAGCGAATTTAGTCAATACCCGCCTCGTTTTGCAGATGCTCGTCTCACCGTCATCACAAAGAAAATGGAGCGAGAGACTCTGAATATGCATTCGCCTGTCATCGATGACGCTAAATCGTTGGCACACCGAGCGTTGGTTATTTTATATCCGTGTAGAAAGATTAGTGCATGCCCACCGCTATACGGCAGCTGAGGTCGCGCACTACTATAACGGAATAATGGAAATAAGGAATTTTGTGGCCTCTCCGACTTACTAAGAACGAAATTGAAATAGGTTGCGAGAACGATGTTTAATTAACATGCAGCATCGACTAGCCCAGAAATGTACGTTTCTCCCAGCAGGGGGCATTTGCCAAAGCCGATGTTACTGTGCGACACTACTGATCCCGGGCACCCACGCCTAGCCGTACGGGGCATAGCCATGTCTGGGGAAGATTGGATCCTAGTTCTTGAGCCGACGCCGACAATCTGGACCTTTAAGGCCTCTAGGCAGAGGAAACACACCACTTTGTCTCACGTTTCCCATAGATGGCACCTCTGGGCTGACCCGACCGGGATAAAACGCAGTCGCCTTTTCCTATTCTCCCCTCCATCTTTTGCTTTCCTATCTTACTTCTCAAAAATATCTTGTTTTCTCATATCTTCTTAATTTTTGTATCTTCCTGACGGCTAGGGTAACCTTGTGTGGCTAAACACCCTGCGTTACGTCCTTTTAAGTTATAGCCATGGTGTACAGCCGGCGTGGGCAGGAACATCATTTCCTGTCTCGTCGCCTCGTTGGGTTTTATAATAGGTGTCTGGCACCGCGGCCAAACTCATAATTTGTGATGACTTTGCAACTGCCTCTATCCGACCTCCCTTGAAAATGAGAGCGCACCGAAGCCGCACACTTTCTCAGAGATCCACCGCAGTGATGCAGACGTGCAGTGGTTGAGGCGCGCGATTGCGGTGCTCAAGGATGCGGGATCGAATCCCGGCCGCGGCTGCCGCTTTTGATGGGAGCGAAAAGCAAGCCGTCCGTCTGCTGTGTGATGTGGGTGCGCGGTAAAGAACCTTACATAATCCAAAAGCGAAAAAAAAAAAACTTACCAGCTTTCTACGATTATGCATTGTTCATAGCGAACATGATGAGAAAACCGCTCGACTTGTATCCCAATTCCTTGTTACCAGGACTTTGACAAATGCCATAGGAAAAGAATATAAGCAAAAAAAAAAGAAACAAAAAACAAACAAACTGGCAGACGGCGGTCTTCTTCTGTTCTTCTGGAAGCTTTTTATAATCATCAGCAAGATAAATTGTCAGACGTAAAATCCTTTGGAGATATCTCTATTAAAATAGGTCTACACCGTTCTTTGAACACCATTCGCGGAGTTGTCTCAAATATGTAAGTAAGCAAAAACGTCTTGAATGCCTGAAAGACCAAAATGTGATCAACTTTTACAGAATAAAGATGACGCGTGATAACAAGAAATCACCGCGAAGTACATCGTTTTAACATTCATATCAAGCGTACTATCCGAATAAGTAGAAATATGTTACATAAAGGTTCAACTTAGACAATATATATACCTAACCAACGACGTTGTCTCTAGTGTTAGCTGTACGGCCACGACTCTCAGGGCTACCGATGTCAGTTAACATGCGCTAAGTGTGCTTCCCACGAGCCTGATACAGAAAAATGTGAAGTGGAAACGCATATGTGTGCAAATTGTGAAGGAAACCACCCGGCGTACTCCCGTTCATGCCCAGAATGAAAACAATTTTTGACTATCAATTTACAAGAAAACCTAACCTTTAAGGAAGCACGGAGCCGATACTTATCATTGCAGAAACCTAATTACTCAGCTACCGCGCAAGAGAGCACAGCACCACAGCACTCTCCGGCTGCTGCCCAGGTGACAAGCGGTGTGCCTGAAGCAGGGCCACCTGTGCCCCTGGTGTCAGCGGCAAGCGCTGCGCCACCACCTGAGAAACAGTGTGCGCGGACTTACAGGTCGGGGGGCTCCAATGCCTCTTCCCACACGGTGAAGCCAAACACGACCATCCATGTCCGTTTGACGCGGACGCCCAGCGCATCAGAAGACACAGAGGACACAAGCGCAGACATTCCTGTGCCGTCGACATCGCATAGTGGGCATAGCTCCATACGTCGACAAAAATTAAGAGAAACCCCAGTCAAGGTGCCCGAAAATAAAACCTAGCTTTCTCTAAACATTTATACGCAATTACTTTTATACCTTAAATCTGCAGACGACTTTAGCTCATATAAATGGCAGGATATCGGATGGCGTTCGAGAACACAAACTTAAAACTCAATTTGAAGCATTGGCATTCATTATACAAGCGTCTAAAACAATAACTGTGTGCTGCATGTATATGGAACCACGCCTTACTTTTAGTATTCATGGAATAGAAGATCTTTTAGAGTATTTTCCGAGCCGTTTCTAATAATCGGAGGTTTTTTAACGTACGTTCCAGCTTTGTAGAACCTAAAGAACCGATATTAGAGGTCATGTCATAGACGATATGATATTGTGTAATAGTATTTGTATTTGTTTTCTCAACACCGAAAAACCAACCTATTGCTCACCTGGCTCATAAAAACGACTTGTATAGATTTATCTTTCTGCTCACCCACCGTTTTCACAGATTTTAAATAGGATGTGCTAGATAACAGCTATGTAAGCAACCATTTACCTGCTCTACTCAGTATTGCACCTTCACCACAAATTATCGCCGCAAAGCCGCGACGCTGGAAGCTGCATTTAGCCGACTGGGAGCTGTTCCGAGAAAAGGTCAGCCTAGATAAAATTACCTCTGATAACCTGAACTCAGATGAACCTACTGAAGCTTTCACAGATTGTGTTATGAAGGCAGCACACTTAGCAATTCCTTAGTCCTCATAAATGGTAAAGCAAACTCGCAACATGGGTTATTTAAAAGAATGTAAAGAATAAAAAAACAACCTTAGGGACACTCTAGCAGGTACCCAACACAGGATAATTTTCGAAAAGTGACAGTGCAAATGAGCCCTTCAACAAACGAATTTCACTTCAAAAATTATACTCAGCTGGTAAAAAAGACTGCACCCCGCCCTGACGCAATTATCTGTCACATTCTAACCAATCTCTCTGAACCTTCCATCGAAGCACTTTCAAGATTGTTAAGCAAAATTTGGGCATTTGGGGAAATACCCGAAGGTTGGAAGGAAGCCGTCATCGTTCCATTTTCAAAATCAGGCAAACCACCATCATGCTCTAATAGCTATAGACCTGTAGCCCCGACGAGGTGTCTGCAAAATCCTTCGAAAGTGTCTTGAACATTCGAATAATATTCGTGCTAGAAGCGCCTAAGTGTCTCGATACACAGCAGCGTGGTTTTGAAAAGGCCTACACCACAGCCGACCATTTCGTCTGCTTTTAAAATACTGTTAGGCAACCTTTTATACACAATCAACACTGTCTTGATGTTTGTTTTTGACCTAGAGAAATCATATGAAACAGCCTGGAGTTGTAGCAGAATGCCTAACTGCCTAAAAGATTTCTTGTGTAACTGCTCCTCTTTTGTGCGCCTAGGGTCAACTTTTTCAAAAAAATTCATTCGGAAAAACGGAGTACCTCAAGGCTGTATTTTAAGCACAATACACTTTGTTATAAAAGTGAATTCCCTCGGGGGGTGCACGAAGAAGAAAGTGTCGAAACCCAGGTCACTATTCCCATGCAGTATTGTAAATGCGTTATCTCCCCCGCCTTCGAGTCCACGCGCTTTTAGAATCCCTTTCTCCTTCTCCCACTGCGGACAACCCCTCCTCACTCCTTGGAACATTGGAGAGGGTTGGGAGAGGATGGGCGGGGGAGAAGGAGGGAGGGTAAGGAGGGCGTGCTACTCTTTTTTGCTTTTTGTTAGTGTTGGTTAGTTTGTTTTCGGCCATGCGGCCGTAGAGCGCTCGCGGAGGAGAGCCGGGAGCGCCCATTCTTGCGGCTGCATGATGGCCTGGTGTCCATGTCACTCAAGAAAGCGGCAGCTACTTTTCAAAAAGCGCTTTAATCCAATGTTCAAGGAATGTGAATCGTCAAATATGTGATTCGTATATAATTGTCATTTCCTAAGATACACAGTTCTGTTCCCAAGCAAAAGTGTTCGCAAAGCGAGTTGTCTGTAATTTTAAAGCGCGAAAAAAACAAGGAAAAAATAGAAAGACCCTACTAAGAACGCATTTGTTTTTCCCGAAAAGAGTCAAATCTGGGCACCGAATTAGGTGAAGTTCAGCTGCAATTTTTAGTTTGCTCAAAGATCTTCAAAGCTGCCACTTATAGCCTTCCAATGTGTTGCTGTGGTTAAAAAATAAAACTGCATTTTGCTTTCTTTCCGCCAAGGTGCATTTGGCTCTTTTCGAAACAAAAAAGAAACCTCTTAATTGGTTTCAAGATAGCTTCTATTCATTGCAGCGGACAGTGCCGCTAAGATTAGACAAAAACCTTGAGCTTTGCTATTTTGTTTTTTATCCAGTTGCACTCTCTCTCTCTCTCAAAAAAAAAAGCATGTTGAACTTTGACACGCCGGGAGGCTTATTAGACACCTGTAGTAGCCGTATGACATGTTCACGTATTTTCTGTTACAGTGTTCACACGCCATGGACCGCCACTACTTATATGTACTTAGTCGGTTAACAACCACCAGCTGCTGTTTTCGACATAGAAAAAAATGTTGTCAAAACCAAAGGCTTTGCTGTATCTTAAGCATAGAAATTATTTGTACAACGCTCGAAGAAAGAATGGGGAAGAAAAGGCCATTTTCCTCCTTTTCGCATAACCCAGTTGCGCCCTTCACAAAAAGAAAGAAGGAAACGCGCACAAGCTCGTCGCCAAGACGCCCGCTAAAAACTTCTGTGGGAGGCGGTCGGGCGCCCCTGCTTTCCGGCTTTTTCGACTGCCGACAAGAAGGGTGGGGTGAGAGGGATTGTGAGCAGGGGGAGCCGGCACACGGGGAAACACACGCGTGGCACTTACTTCACGGGATTTCGGCACTGCGGGGAGATGGCCCACTGCCTCCGACACGCGGAAACCGCCACAAGGGGAAGCGTGCTACACCCATTCCCTCGGCAAAATAATTCGAAGGTTCATCATGTATTCATTCTATGTTGGCGATCTTCAGACAGCTAGCACATCCTCAAACGTATCATCATGTGAAAGATAATTACAGTTGACCATAAACAAACTGGGTACTTGGGCAGACAAAACTGGTTTCTGGTTTTCTCCGCAAAATACAGTGGCTGTTATTTTCGCCCTGAAGCGACACTTACAGGCAGATCCCACCATATATCTAAACGAATCCGAATTACCTGTAAAAGGTGAGCACAAATGTCTTGGCTTAACGTTCAACAAGGAGCTAATTCTCCTGTATCATGTAAAAACGCTGGAAACGAAAGCTCTCTAATCTGGGAAATACTAAAAGTCCTTCGTAAAAAACGCTAGGGTCCTGATAGAACATGCATTTTAAAAATTTACCGCTCTGTCGTAGTATCGTGCTTGGACTAGGGCTGAATAGTGTATGGATATACAAGGCGGTTATGCTTAAAAAGACTGTACTCCACACATTTTAGGCTTGCGCATTTCACCTTTTACATACAAGACGTCATCCATAAAAGATTCCATGTAGAGACTTATATGAGCCATAGCTTGCAGAAGTGGAAGATCATGAAGTTTTCCCTGTATCAAGCCTTATGTAGGAAGGATACCGCTTGAACAGGAAATTTGTGACGTTTTTTTTTTATTATTTTCTTGGCTGGTGAAGCTTCCCGTCTGAAGCTAGTGTGCTGTGTTGATCGTCGCATCATCGCATTGCGCGTGTGTGGCGTGGACATATTTCACGTCGTCACCGGATAAATGGAGAACTTTCCGGAGCCCACCGGTGCAGAGTTGAGGCGCGATTTGACCGTAAATGGTGAGCTCGCCCGCGGCCGGACTCGAGAATCGAGCAGCGGCGCGGCGCAACTCTCCGTGGCTAGCCCTGCGCACTTCCACAGACGGCGGCGGATTTGTGAGGGGAAAAGCATGTTGCATGCAGTAAGCTGGGGGGCACCGTAGGCGCAGTGGGACTGTGTGAACATCTGTGCTGTACCCGCGTATCAATGGCTTGCCCATCGCCCGAGGGTACGTAGTACGTCCTCGGACGTACGGCTCTGTCGAGGGAGCGCGTTGGTGTGCCCGTCCTACGGAGGGATATTCGCGGCCGACGAAGGGCATGGCTTTTCAAGACAGTTTTCAATTACGGCTCTCAACGTGTTTGGAAACCGAACGCGGCATTTGCTTCTGGAGAGTCGAATTCAGTGTACATGAGCTGCAATGCGCTGCGAAGCAGCACACTTGTTTTCACTGCTCGCGCCCGAGCCTTATGAAGGAGCCATGCTCGTAGGAGTTGGCGACGTTTACATTTTATTCCTGCAATATATTTTGATGTCTGCCAAAGCTCGGCAATAAAAAAAAAGTCTGTAAAAGCCTGGCAATAACGAAAAACGCAAAGCGGCAAAGGCCGAGAGTAGATCTCCCGCGAAAAAATAAACCAAAGTATTCACACCATTTTCCGAAGCCCACGTCATGTTCTGCGTAACCTCTACGTCACCAACAGCGACTGTTGCCAGATGCAAAAACATTTTCGACCATTTTTCGCAGCCGCCATTTTCATCCAGTTCATAAAACAAGTCCACTGCGCTGTTAACGTCGAGGTTGCTTGCAAAAGTTGTTTAGAAGACTTGGCAAGAAAAACTGTGCATGTTACACACTTCAGCACGCAGTTTTCGGGCCAACAGTTCACCTTAATCTCGTTCCCATACGCCACTTGCCCGGCTTCGAGTGGAGAAGGTATTCTCGAGGAGAACTTGTCGGAGCAAACGCCGAGGGGCGTTCATGAATCCGAATCGGCCCTGGAGTGGAGGAGCGGCTATATTCTCCGCTCCTAGGAGTGGAGGTGGAGCGCCGAGTCGAGGCCCATTTGTGAACACGGGCGTAAGCTGCTTCACGAATCACGACGCGGCGAACAGCTCGAAGCCGAAATTAACGGAGCACCCCGCGTGAACGTCTGCTGTCCGTGAAAGCTGAGGAGTGACTCATGCGAGGGGAGAGATGGCGAAGTTGAGGACGCTCGAGCGACGCACGACTGCTCACTCCGGAGTACACTCACTTGTGCAACGCTGCCCAGTGACGGCCGCCACGCCCGCAACAGACACGCCCCTCTCCCACTGTCTTACGCCCGTATTCACAAACGCGCCTCGACTCGACGCTCCACCTCCACTCGTTGGAGCGGAGAATACAGCCGCTACTCCATTCCAGGGCCGATTCGGATTCATGAACGCCCCTCGGCGTTTCCTCCGACAAGTTCTCCTCGAGAATGCCTCCTCCACTCGCAGGGGGTTTACATGAGACCGACAAAGTCGGGTCGGGGAGGCCTGTCGGGCTAAAAACCGGCTATCGGGCTCATGTATACGCTAGAGGGTCGAGCTAAAGGACCGTCGGGTCGGGTCCCGCCAGCCCGACTGCAGGGAGTGGGTTGGCTCGACCCTACCCGATGGGCGAGGGGCATGTATACTCTGACGCGTCGGGCAGGCACCTCCTCTCTTGCCTCCTTGCTGGTCGGGGACGGGACCGTGAGCTGTTCGTCTGAGCATTCCTCCTTTTCCTCCTCTCCTGCCTGCGCCTGGTTCTCTTACTCGACGCACGGTGTAGCAGCGATCTTTGCCCGACAGAAACGAGCTCATGTAAACCCGGACGGGTCGGGCTGGCTCAGCTCGACAACCGGCTCCCCCCTACCCGACCCGCTTGCGTCGGGCTCATGTATACAAGGCTTCGGAGCAGCGCAAGTGGCATAAGGGGACGAGATTAAGATGAACATTTGGCCCGAAAACTCCGTGCTGAACAATGTAACATGCTCAGTTTTTCATGTCAAGTCTTCTAAACAACTTTCGCAACCGACCTCGACGTTAACAGCATAGTGTAACTTGTTTTGTGGGCTGGATGAAAAGGGCGGCTTTGAAAAATGGCTGAAAATGTTGTCGCATCTGGCAACAGTCGCTGCTGGTGACGTCAGCTTCGAGAAATGGTGTGAATACTTCGGTTTATTTTTTGGTGTGAGATCTACGCTCGGCCTTTGCCGCTTTGCCTTTTTTTATTGGCAGGCTTTGACAGACGTTTCTTTTTTTTTTTTTTGACAGGCTTGACCAACAATTTTTTTTACCATGCTTTTTTTTTATTGCCGGACGTCAAAATACATTGCAGGAAAAAAAAAGTACAAGCCGCGAACTCCTACCAGCATGGCTCTGGCCTGCTCGGAGGCGAGCTAAACATGCGTGCTGCTTCGCAGCGCATTGCAGCTCATGCACGCTGAATTCGACCCTCCAGAAGAAAATGCCGCGTGCGGTTTCCAAACAAGTAGGGAGCCCTAATTGAAAACGTGCTTGAAGAGCCATGCTCTTCGTCGGCGGCGAATATCCCTCCGTAGGAGGAGCACACCAACGCGCTCCCTCAACAGCGCCGCGCCGGCCGCGCGTCCGCAGACGTACTACGTACCCTCGGGCGACGGGCAAGCCATTTATGTCCGCACAATCCCACCGCGCCTCCGGTGCTCACCAGCTGGATACAACACGCTGTTCCCCCACAAGTTCGGCGCTGTCTGCGGAAGCGCGCGGGGCGAGCCACGGAAAGTGCGCCGCCGCAGCTCGACTCCGGCCGCGGGCGAGCTCACCATTTGGCCAAATAGCGCCTCAACTTTGCACTCGGTGGGCTCCGAAAAGGTTATCCATTTATCCAGAGACGACTTATTGAAATGTGCCCGTGCCACAAACGCGCAATGCGACGATGCGACGATCAAACAACACACAGGGGGTTTACATGAGACCGGGGTCGGGGAGGCCTGTCGGGCTAAAAACCGGCTATCGGGCTCATGTATACGCTAGGGGGTCGAGCTAAAGGACCGTCGGGTCGGGTCCCGCCAGCCCGACTGCAGGGGGTGGGTTGGCTCGACCCTACCCGATGGGCGAGGGGCATGTATACTCTGACGCGTCGGGCAGGCACCTCCTCTCTTGCCTCCTTGCTGGTCGGGGACGGGACCGTGAGCTGTTCGTCTGAACATTCCTCCTTTTCCTCTTCTCCTGCCTGCGCCTGGTTCTCTTGCTCGACGCACGGTGTAGCAGCGATCTTTGCCCGACAGAAACGAGCTCATGTAAACGCGGACGGGTCGGGCTGGCTCAGCTCGACAACCGGCTCCCCCCTACCCGACCCGCTTGCGTCGGGCTCATGTATACAAGGCTACAGACGTCGGTGGCTGATCACGGTTATCCATCAGGGGGTTTACATGAGACCGACAAAGTCGGGTCGGGGAGGCCTGTCGGGCTAAAAACCGGCTATCGGGCTCATGTATACGCTAGGGGGTCGAGCTAAAGGACCGTCGGGTCGGGTCCCGCCAGTCCGACTGCAGGGGGTGGGTTGGCTCGACCCTACCCGATGGGCGAGGGGCATGTATACTCTGACGCGTCGGGCAGGCACCTCCTCTCTTGCCTCCTTGCTTGTCGGGGACGGGACCGTGAGCTGTTCGTCTGAACATTCCCCCTTTTCCTCCTCTCCTGCCTGCGCCTGGTTTTCTTGCTCGACGCACGGTGTAGTAGCGATCTTTGCCGGACAGAAACGAGCTCATGTAAACCCGAACGGGTCGGGCTGGCTCAGCTCGACAACCGGCTCCCCCCTACCCGACCCGCTTGCGTCGGGCTCATGTATACAAGGCTCATGTTCGGCGTGAGCGGCAGGGACAGCCGTAGGCTAGCCATGGCCGCATTCGTAAAACGATAGCGTGCCAGAAGTCCCGGGTCACTGTCACTCTCAGCTGATGCTTTAGCGAAAGGTTCGGCGCATCCTTGTCGTATTTTCTTTCGTGAAACTTTTTGGTATACCGGTAGAACGAATTCCACACAGCGAGCGAGCGATGCGATGTCGGCCATGTTTACAAGCGGAGTGGCGGTCGAGGAGCGGCCAAGGTAGCGTCGTCGCAGACTCGAGATTCTCGAGAAAACTCAAGCTTTCTCCGCCGCTGGAGGAGCGATTCGAGTGGAGATTGCTTTGTGAAACGAAAAACAGGCCTCGAGGGCCGCTTGGAGTTGAAGTTCGAGTGAAGGAGTGTTTGTGAATACGGCGGTTACTCTCTCACAGGGTGCATCCATGCGGCCGCTCCACCCCCTCAGTGTTTTGTGATGCGGGCAGCGCCATTTTCCCTTCCTCCTCTTCACGTTCACTGAGAGATGAACGGACTGAGAGAGAGAGGGAGAGAGAGAGAGAGAGAGAGAGAGAGAGAGAGAGAGAGAGAGAGAGAGAGAGAGAGAGAGAGAGAGAGAGAGAGAGAGAGAGAGAGAGAGAGAGAGAGAGAGAGAGAGAGAGAGAGAGAGAGTGGCTTCTGCGGCAGCTGTGCGGCCGCTCCTCCTCCTTAATGCTGATCCGTTCGACGCGCGCGTCGCCACCTTCTCTTTATCCATTTCAAGTTCCCCAAAAGAAAGAGAGTGAGCGCCTTTGGACAGACATCTGCGAAATCCGTGAATGCGGCTAGTAGTGCTACGCACTAAAAAAACTAGGAATAGTTTTCATTGGCGTCGATGGAAGGCTACTATATGGCTATAATCAAAGCCTGAGATATTTCAGTAATTCGCCGTTAAATAAATGAACAATTGTTGCCAATATTCGAGAACCTATGCTCAGCAAAGTAGATGTTGTTTGTAGTCCACTATAATTTAACCTGTCAAGTGGCATGAAGAGGCTTTCTGGGAGGAATGGTCGGCCTAAAACGATCCCTGAAGCAAATATGGCTTCCTTCGTCAAGCCTAGCTTGTACATCGTGGGACGCAATCAAAAAAGGCAACCTTTGACGCCAGTCCACCCTCCTCGCTCCCTCCAACACTCGATTTTATTTCAACTGTCGCAAACGGTGCGTACAAACGACCTGCTCAATTTTTTTGTCACCAGCAGCCGGTGTGCGAGTGTTTCGACGGGGAGCTCTCCCGTTTACGCCGCCAAAAGGGACAAAAACACCGAATGAGAGGGGGGGGGGGGGGCGGGGGGAGGTACGATCGCGCTCCTCAGGTCGCAAAAAAGACGCATTCCAGACACGCGCGCGCACTAGTGTCGTGACGCTGGGGCTATGGCGACCCGGCCTTCACTTGGTAGCGTGCAGAGACTCCGGGTTGAAGAAGGACTGAATCTTCGAAGTTGGTAAAATATGTACAAGCAGGTTTACTGGCACTTTGAGAAAACGTATTTACAAGAATATTTACATGAAGAAGAAGGGTACATCAGCAAAATGACAAGCGTTAAGAGTTCATAGCGAGAAGCGACTGGATGAGCCGTTTACCCAGGGCCCAGAGCGACATTTCGTGCTCTGCAGCGTCCTTAAAACCCCCCTATGTCCAGCCCCTCTCTGAAGATGTTGACCAACCAAATCCAGGGCACGCCCCTCAGGTATCGGCATCCAATCGAACACATCACTGCACTGATGGTCTGAAGCACTGACTGGTCCGGCATTCATTCGTTGGGCGTGATCACTTGTTGGCGGGAAAAACTTGGGAACGGCGAGGAGAGGAGGTACATTTCTATTCTTCAACAAAGAAACCACAGGCTGGTTCTGAAAAGGGGTTTTACTTCTCAGAAACCCGAGTGCACGTGGCGCCGCATAGGGCTCCCAACATTGTCCCTTTTCGACAATTGCAAATCTTTCCTGCATTCCCGGGAAATCACTTAATGGCCGTATGAGTCATGCTCCTTTCTTGTCCTGCCCGTCAGCGGACATGTCACTCTGTCGTCTCCTTTGGATAGGAGGCATTCATCACTGGAGGATAGCACTTCTCGACTGGAAGGGTGAACAAAAGAAAGAAAGCACTTCCTGCTATTTCCCGCAGGGGGACGTTTCTTTGTGTTTTTCCAGACGTTCTCTTGACAGGGTCAATTTGGCATTTGCAGGTTGTCCACAAAGCAAAACATGCTTACAAAACAGGATTCCTGGAAACAGGCTCACTTAGAGCCATTGGACCATCACCACATATTCACAAAACTTATCCATGCCCACAGGCGAACAATAGAGCGCGCAATTGCGGATGCTTGGTCGTAACAGCCTCCTCCCCCGCCAGAAGAGTCTCGGAGGGCAGCAGTCCCAGCTGCTGCATGAAGAGACGACTTAATGGCCTGCACGTGAACGCTTGAAGCTCGCTGTTGCTTGTCGCGTTGTCTTGATTGTTGTAGGCCAAATTGCTCGAGCTGTCTGAAACTCAACCACATGTCGAAGCAAGCACTCGGCTCCCGTCTGAAGAGACCAGGTCAAAAGAAAACTGCCATTGTTGTTCGAGAAAAGCCCACTCTCAAGACGTTCAGGACCCACGTATTCCTAGAAAACCAAACGTGCTGCTTTACATAGTCACACATATACAAGCGCACGAAAAAAAAAAAACCTGATTATCAATTTGGATACATGGTGAGGAACATCTCGGACCGCTTAGAAAGAGCGGCTAAGCGCGTCCGCATTCCCATTTAACTTCCCTTTTTTGTATCTTATTTCAAAATTGTACTGCTGTAAAATCAAGCTCCACCTAAGAAGGCGACTGTTCTTCGATGTCGCAGTTTGCAGCCAAGCCAGGGGACAATGGTCCGTCTCTACGGTGAATTTGGCCCCTCCAAGATAGCACTGCAATTTTTGAATGGCCCATACAATGCAAGCGCACTCTTTCTCTGACGCGCAATAAGCCCTCTCTCTAGAACTCAGTTTTCTGCTCAAGTAGAGCACGGGGTGCTCATTACCGTCGTCATCTCTCTGGCAGAGAACAGCACCTAGCCCTCGATCACTGGCATCACACTGGACCGTGAATTCTCGGTCATAGTCTGGAGCTCGCAATACCGGACGGCTAATCAGCACAGCCTTCAGGTTTACGAAGGAGGCTTCCTTTTGTTCGTCCCAGACTACATTTGTCGGTTCTGTCCTGCGGAGAGCGTCGGTCAGAGGGCTAGCCAAAGATGAATAGTTAGGGATGTAGTGATTGTAGTATCCCGTCAGACCCAGGAATGCTCGAATTTCCGTCTTCGTGCTCGGCCGCGGGTAGTCTGCTACCGCAGAAATCTTAATCTCGCTGGGTTTCCTGAAACCTTGACCTACATTGTGACCCAAGTAGTCCACGGTCGCCCTTGCCAGGCAACATTTCTCGGCCTTTACGGTTAGTCCAGCTTGACGCAAGAGGCTCAGTACAGCTCTTAGATGTACCATATGGTCCGCCCATGAGTCGGAAAAAACCGCAATGTCGTCTAAATAAGGCACCGCGAATGTTTCACACCCCTTTAAAACCCTATCCATGAGTCGGGAAAAACAAAATGGAGCATTTTTGAGCCCGAAACTCATCATTGTTGGCTGGTAGCTGCCCGTCGGAGTGACGAAAGCCGCGTATCTGCTGGCGCGTTCAGTGAGCGGTACTTGCCAGTATCCTAGAGTAAGGTCCAGCGTAGTCACATATGCCGCTCTACCGACCTGTTCTACTCTCTGCTCCGTCTTTTTGAGAAGCTCCTGAGCGTTGCTTCCTTTTCCGCTGAGGCAAATCAAGTTATCCCCCATCTCCTCGGGAAGGTTTAACGTTAGATTTACCACGGTTTGCTCCATAGCGAAGTCCTCTCGGTTTTCACTTAAAAGTCTCGTTAGATTACTAGACGCTGGCGGCAAGAGGTTACTCCCAAGGACGTCCTCATTCCGCGTCTCATCAAGCTCACTTTCAAGTTGACTTATTTGAGATGCCTTGCTCTCAAAGTTTTCTGACCCACTGTCTTCCGCATCGACCACTGTTTTAGCTGTCGTTTCCTCCGCGGTGGATTTTTCTGGAATTAGCAGTGTAGCTAGTTCTCGCGCCTTTGAACGTGTTAAGGCTGGCACAACTCTGTCTCCGAAAAGGATGCCCCTCTTTCGCAGTAGCATATCCGATTTGTTGGAGAACAAATACGGATAGCACTTAGGAAGCTTTCCTGAAACGGCAGCCTCGGTTGTCAACTTGCCGAAAGGGCCCTCGATGACCACGTTCGCGATGGGCAAGCACACACTCTGTTCCTCCACTACCTGGCGGATCCACGCACACTGTCCTGTATAGTCGGAAGGCGACACATACACCGGATGGACAACATCCATCGTTGCGGCCGAATCGCGCAGTACCTTGCAAGGCTTCCCGTTGACTACTAGGTCATGCAGGTAGGGTTCTAAAAGCTGCATATTTTCATCGCAGTCCCTGACATACGAGAAAGCAATCTTTTCTTTCCGGCAGTTGACGGCAATGTGACCCTGCTCATTACACCTAAAGCATGTGAGCGGCTTCCTAGCCTCAAGCTTATTCTTTGTGTTCTGCACGTTGGTCACTTCCCCACTTTTCTCACTGCCGTCCTTTCTAGGGAATTTGCCTGAAGAAACCTTCATTTCTTCGTTTCCAACTCTAGCAAAGTGCCTTTCCTGACGGTTTTTCCCACTGAACTTGGGATTGCGGGGCCTATCCACTGCTGGGTTGCTGAATTGTCGGCGCGAAGCATACTCCTCAATAAGTTCGGCAGCTTCAGTTGCCGACTTAATTTCGCCTCGGTCCTGTAACCAATTTCTTTCTTTTTCTGGGAGGCAGTTATAAAACTGTTCCAAAAGAATTCGCTCGACTACAGCGTCCCTATCACTGTAGGAATCAGTGCTCTTTAGCCACTCGCCCAAATTAACTCTTAAATTGTACAGGAATTCAGGGTAACTCTCGTCCCTGGACTTAGTAGCTTTCCGAAAACGTTGTCTGAACGCCTCGGCGCTAAGCCTATACTTTTTCAGAAGGCAAGCCTTGACCTTCTCGTAGTTGTCCGCGTCCTCCTTGCTTAGCCGCGCGACAACCTCCGCTGCCTCGCAGGGCAGAACCGTCAATAATCTCTGAGACCACGTGTCTCGCTGGAAGGACAGTTTTTCGCAGGTTCGCTCAAAGTTAACCAGATACAGACCGATATCCCCTGATATCACATATGGCTGCATGTACTTTGACATCTTGAAACCTGCCTCCTTGTTGAGAAGAGGTACCGCTAGCTGGGGACAATTGCCCGACCTCTTGCTCAACTCTAGTTCTAATTTCCGGAGCTCAACTTCTAGCTCCAGCCTTTTTGCTTCTCTCTCAATTTCACGCTTCTTTTCCTCTTTTTCCCTCTCAAGTTCACGCGCCTTTTCCTCTTTTTCCCGCTCTTTCTGCTGTCTGAGCTGCTCCTCCTTTTTTTGGGCGATGAGGTTCCATGCTTCACTGAGCTCCTCATCATCGGCTCCCAAATCTGTGATTGCCTTTATAATCAAGGGTTTTCGTGCCAAACCACTTGTATTAATTCCCAATTCCTCACACAATTGCAACAGTTCCGGTTTCTGCAGCTTTTGTAGGTCCATGATCGCTCCGAGTGTCGGCTACTTCCAAAACAACAGTGCAAACTACCAAACCTAAAGGCGTTTCAACACTTTTTACCAGTTCTTAAAATCTAACCCTGTTCTAGAACCTGGTCCACATCAGAAGAAAAGCCAAGCACTCACCCACACATGCGATCGATGTTCCGAGCTGCCCTCTTGTTGGCCGATTGTTGCGCCTGCTTGTTGCTTGAGATGCCACCTCCGATCACCAGATGTTGTGGCTTGTAGCTTCAGATCCACCTCCAATCACCAGATGTTGTGGCTTTTAGATTCAGATCCCAACGCTGGGCACCAGTCGTCGTGCTTGTAGATTCAGATCCCACCGCTGATCACCAGTTGTCGTGACGCTGGGGCTATGGCGACCCGGCCTTCACTTGGTAGCGTGCAGAGACTCCGGGTTGAAGAAGGACTGAATCTTCGAAGTTGGTAAAATATGTACAAGCAGGTTTACTGGCACTTTGAGAAAACGTATTTACAAGAATATTTACATGAAGAAGAAGGGTACATCAGCAAAATGACAAGCGTTAAGAGTTCATAGCGAGAAGCGACTGGATGAGCCGTTTACCCAGGGCCCAGAGCGACATTTCGTGCTCTGCAGCGTCCTTAAAACCCCCCTATGTCCAGCCCCTCTCTGAAGATGTTGACCAACCAAATCCAGGGCACGCCCCTCAGGTATCGGCATCCAATCGAACACATCACTGCACTGATGGTCTGAAGCACTGACTGGTCCGGCATTCATTCGTTGGGCGTGATCACTTGTTGGCGGGAAAAACTTGGGAACGGCGAGGAGAGGAGGTACATTTCTATTCTTCAACAAAGAAACCACAGGCTGGTTCTGAAAAGGGGTTTTACTTCTCAGAAACCCGAGTGCACGTGGCGCCGCATAGGGCTCCCAACATTGTCCCTTTTCGACAATTGCAAATCTTTCCTGCATTCCCGGGAAATCACTTAATGGCCGTATGAGTCATGCTCCTTTCTTGTCCTGCCCGTCAGCGGACATGTCACTCTGTCGTCTCCTTTGGATAGGAGGCATTCATCACTGGAGGATAGCACTTCTCGACTGGAAGGGTGAACAAAAGAAAGAAAGCACTTCCTGCTATTTCCCGCAGGGGGACGTTTCTTTGTGTTTTTCCAGACGTTCTCTTGACAGGGTCAATTTGGCATTTGCAGGTTGTCCACAAAGCAAAACATGCTTACAAAACAGGATTCCTGGAAACAGGCTCACTTAGAGCCATTGGACCATCACCACATATTCACAAAACTTATCCATGCCCACAGGCGAACAATAGAGCGCGCAATTGCGGATGCTTGGTCGTAACACTAGCCAACCTATCCCGCGCCGGAGCGTTGCGCGCTTTTTCTTTCGCTTCGGCTTCTTTGTTCAGACGAAATGCGCCTAGCTATGCTTCCTTTTTCCTTCCATCCCTACCGCCTCATCCTTCCTCCAACCTCCCCCCCCCCCCCCCCCCTCCCACACACACACACCCGTTGGACGCAAACAGAGACAAGGCAAGAAGCCCAGGGAATAAATACGGACGCCATGCTGCGCTTGCTGCGTGAGACCCTTCTATCACGAGGATTGCAACGGAACGACGGTGCCGGCTGTCGAGGGTAAAGACGACGACGTTCTTTCTAAGTAAAGAGCACATCGGGAAGAAAGGCGTAGAGAGTGGAGGGGAGGGATCGAGAACTGTCGGCACGTGTCGATGAACCATGAATGTGTAATTCGGTGATGCTAAGCGCGCTTACGTGAGACATTTAAACGACGACGTGAGGCGCTTAGTCGCGGAGAACGAAGGGGAGAGGGCGGGGGACGAAAAGGGGGGGAGGAGGGTCCTGTATTCTGTTGCGAACAGAAGCGCGGGAAATGGTTTGTGCGGTAATCAGCGAAGTGCTTAGTTCTTTCTCTTTCTTTTTTTTTTTTTTTTCGATTTCTCTCCCTACGCGCTAAGCGCCGAGTGGGCTGCTGCCTGTCTTTCAAACTTTTTTTTCTTATTGGTTTTGTTTCTTTTCCCAGCCTGTTTTTGAGAGAGCCGAGACAGTTTCCTTTATAGTTTCATTCGCCCTTGTTTCAATCGCGAAACGCGCGTCTTCGTCTTACGGCCGGTCGTTCGACGCCTTCTGCGCCTTTCCAAAGATGTGAAATGCTGTAAAAGCGTGCTGCAACCATGGCAAAAAAAAAAAAAAAAAAAAAAAAAAAAAATCACGAGGCAGAGAGAAAGTAAGACTTCGCAACAGGTGGCCCGTCTTTCAGAGGGGAGCGTACTAAAGCATGAAAACAGCAGCTTAGCGTCCTTTGCAAAGACCAAACTCTCGAGTTTATTGCATTTGTACTTCCAAAAACAAACGACAACCGTTGAATCGTCGCAGTGCTGTCCTTGTTTGGAACTTAGACGCGACTATTGGAAAGAAAGGGCCTGTAAATGCTTACAACGGACACTCTTCTGTCAGGACAAACTGAAAGGAATAATTTGCAGGACCTTTCAGCAAAGACACAAAAACAACCACTTCAGTCTTTCATCACTTGCTTGGTAATCATGAAATCTCATGCGTCTGGGCTTTCCCCATTCTCTGCAATGATTGGGGAGGGGCAAACGGGATGACGTGGTTAGTGGGGCCACTTCAAGGTAGGAGCGCAGATTTAGGTTCATCTCATGTAATGGTATCCATCCTGCCCGAAAGAAATAAAGGCGATGAGGAGGGAACGTGGAATCTAAAAAGAAAAAGGAGGGAAGAAAGCAAGGTAGAAAAACAAAAGTAAATGTTAAAAATGGACTACAGAGGAGACTGTAACATCGTGGACCGTCCTGCAGTGCTGCGGAAGTACAGTTGTTGTGCGATGCTACGTCTATGAAATACCGCTGGTTCAAATGGCACCCATTTCAACGAACCCAGACATCGAATCGACCCAGAGGGGCATAGGCCAAATGAACCGTCTGTCTACTGTGCTTCATGGAGAGCTCTTCGTGTAAGTAGAAGACCATGCCGCTGGCGCTAGGCTTGTCTTAGAATAATTGAGGCAAGCAGCAATACCATCCTAGACATGTTCTTTTTCTTAGCACTGTCCTTATTTTTCTCTTTGATTGGAAGTGCTGGTGCAATATTATATTCTCCTAAATGTAGTGAAATACGGCGCAAAATGACGAATAGTCCTGTCGGATACTAATTTAAAGGAGAGCTTTTGTCCCAGCTGTTAATTTTTTTCTTTCTTGACTGTTTCATGGAGGCTGATGACAGCATCTATTTGTGACAGAATTAAGCTTAACTATGTTGTATTGAACGTTTCACCATAAAAACACAGCAGAACTTTAAGTTGGGGTCGTTGGTTCGAAGCAGCGGTGCGAGAGTAAGATCCCTGTCTGTCTAAAATTTTTCTTCGTGCGCCGTTTTTTTCACACCGGCAAGGCGGACTTTATCGTACAGTAATTTTAGGTTACCTGTGAAAATGAAAGGAAACAGTATCGACAAAAACTGCATTCGGAAGAATGCTGAACAAGAACTGCAAAGAGAGGCCAGAGGCGATGAGGCGACTTTCCTGTCTACTATCTTTAGCGAGGAAACAGTACAAACAGAGGTTCACTTAAGAACTAATGTGCGCGCTTGAAAGCAGGTATTGACACAGACTAGTACCCCGCTGTGACTGCTAAAGCCGATACGGCGCGGCGAGTTATGGCGTTGCCCTCAGCTTAGAAAAAAGAGAGAGAGGGAGAGGGGGGGGGGCGGGGGCAGAATCTGTTATTTGCTAAGCCGATGCGGAGCTTGTTAGCGTCCGGTTGCGTAAGGATGTTCACCCTGTCTGCCGTCGCCGGCAGCTATCGGCCCAGAAATATTGACAACAGCAGTCATATAGGCAACCGTTCGAGCCACTTGGCAACGACACTTTTGTCGTCAAGCAAATGCTGAATTGTTATTCCCGGTCCGTTTGGTGACTGGAAAAAGCTTGTGCACAGTTTTGTCTTTTTTCTTCTGTTTTTATGCCGTAGCACAACTTCTACCATTATGAGATAAGAAGGTGGCTTTGTTGTTCGTATTCGCGAGGCATTGATAAATATCCTGGTGATAGCAAGAAAAATAGGGAGACGTAACCAAGCGGCCGTAATTAACACGCGCAAAGCAAGCCTAGCGCCAACGATGCATCCACAGTAGATGCATGCAGACACTTTCGCGACTGAGACAAGTGCTATTTCAGACAATCTTGTACGTGTCGTTCGTTTATATTATACTCGCCATTGGCTGACCTCCATGCTGCACAAAACCGTCTGTAGTACACAGTTCTAACTATGATTTCTCGTTGCGCATACCATACATGCAATAGTTACATCGGATGCTAGCTTTCGACGGGGATTTAAACTCATGACATATGTACCAGCGACTCTGAGCTAATTTAGCTAGGTTTTGGAGAAATCAGCTTCCAGAAGCCGCGTGACGAATGTTTTTTTTATTTTATTTTAATAACGTTATTTATTGCCCCAGGGCGTAATGGAATATGTAAAAAAATTAAAGGGGGTAATAAATGAAAGAAAAAAGGTTAGCTGTTCTGATAAAGTTCAATAGAGAGCGATGATGAGGTCCTTGCGTCCAAGCAATGTACGAAGATGACTTGTTCGGCGAAAGGCCCGCTGTTGTCAGGTGCCGAATTCTCGTGGGCTTCAGTGCGGGGCAAACCCACAACAAATGGTGAATATCTGCCTCATTATTTTCTAAGTTGCAGAAAGGACATCCTGGATTATGATATAAATGTCGATATTGAGGCCATGATCCTGTTACAGCAGGTGTGAGGGCAACCTTGACCCGGATCCTCCGTTGCGCAACCTCCTCTGCTCGGGTAAGACCGCTGGGGAGGGTTACCGCACACGGTAGTACAAGAACACGTGTACGGCACCGGAGGTGCTCCTTTCTTGTGAGAGGCAGAGTGGCATCATCCATAGTGAGGAAGCGTGTCACTGTTGAAGGAGTCGCCTTGCGGGCTGCAGAATCTGCAGAGGTTTGTGAGCTGAGTAGGTCACGGGGGACCCACTCAATTCGCACGGTTTGCAAGATCTGAGCCGCCAGACGATGTATATTCTGGCGGATTTCTGGGCTGCGACTGACGCATCGGCGCCGACGTATTGCTTGTAGGGCGTCGGTGCGGAGGACAATTTTGGCTGTAGGCAGTAAGGTTGTGACGGATAGAGAGCGAAGCGCGTCTTGGACGGCAACCAGCTCAGCACACAAAGAAGGAGGTTCTTCAATTTGGATATCTGAATGTGCTATTAAGCGCCTGCTTACAAGGACACTGAATTGCAGTTGTCGTTTCACATCTGTCAATGCTGGCATCAATATATACAATTATTGAGCCTTGGGGCAGCTTCATGTCTTGCTCTGCGATCCTTTCACGAAAGGATGATGCTGCATAAGATGTGGTTGGTCTATGAAGGTCAGTAGGTTTGCTTTCGTTCAGTTGAACAAAATTCCATGAAGGAAGAACTGGTGATTGCGGCGGCAATATGGTGTGTGACCTAGCATAGGCCCGAAGTGCTCGCGGTGACTGCAAAAGGGTCGCCTTTAGGCTACGAGCATCACGGCATTGCTGTACCATTTCATCTAATGTGTTGAACTGAGCTTTCCCTTGTAGTGCCACGACCGGTGTGATGCGGGGGAGACAAGTGGTGATTCTCATAGCTTGTTTATTTACTGCTCCTAGAAAATCCCATTGAGTTCTTGTTAAGAGCTGAAACTGGGCTTGATAAATGAGGCGTGGCTGTAGAATCGCTGTCACCAAATGCCATGCGACGTGGGAGCGAGCGCCGCCGGATTTAGGAGCAATACGCCTTATTAGGCCCAAGGTCTGCATCGCCTGCGTTTTAGCCTGAGAAAGCCAGACGGTTTTCGTCCTCGAATAATGAATCGACAATCCCAGAATTTTCAATGTCGCACTTTTGTGAAGGGGGATTCCAGATAGTTGGTGACGGATCGGCGTCGCCGCGAGTTTACAGCGATCCCAGCGGTTGGCGACCGTCGTGAACATAGTTTTGATCGTGGAAAGCTATAGGCCGACAGATTTAACATAGGTGGCAGTAATATCCAAGGCTGACTGCAAGGCTGCCGCTTGAGCAAACAGGTCATGGTGTGTACTCCACACCGTAATATCATCAGCATAGAGCAAAACGTTGACTTCAGGAACATAGTTTTGCACATGGAATACGCAAACCATTTCATCGAGTACAAGAGCGATCACAATGCTTGGAGCTTATTAGATGTCAAAATCTTACTCTGAAACATTTCACCTGTGTTACTAAATACAGTCTCAATGATACATGTACGCAGTCTTAAATGTCGGTACCGACTTTTCTTTTCTTTCTTTTTGTTACGCAAACAATCTGCTGTTCGCGGTTCTTCGCCGACTTTGATTTAGTAGTAATAGTAGTAGTCACAGAAGCAGTAAATTTGACTCAAAGTGTAATAATTTCAGGTTCGCCGCGTCTGTGCGAAGATCGCTTTGCGATGGAGGGGAAACACAAAACGCTGGTGTACCGTGATTGCCCGTTAACAAAAAGTATTTCTCAAGGACTTGCATATAGGATGTACAGTACATCGTTGCCTTTTATAATATCATACAGTGAGCGTCTGCACCTGAAAGAAATAAAGTAGCGTCGTCTGTGTATATAACGTATTCGAGTTCTTTACCTATTTGGATTATGTCGTTGATATAAATATTTATTAAAATGGACCTAAGTTTACGGCCCTGCAGCACCTCATGTTTATTTGATTGGTATTCAGACCGATAACTACTCCCAATATGTAGTACATCTTGTGCACTGTCACTTAGGTAACTTGTTATGAGCTGAAGTGCTGCGTCACGGACACCATATAGTGATAATCTGTGCGTCAGGGTCTGATGATATGTCCTATGAAACGCTTTGAAGAAATCTATAAAAATTCGACATGCTTGTTTTTTCTCTTCGATGTTGTTGAATATTATTTCCTTTTACTTGAGTAATGCCAACTCTGTTGAGCTTTTTGGTGAATAATAAATAATAATAAATTGGTTCACAGGAAGGGAAAGGCGCAGTAACTGTCACACTTGCTCTGTGGACACCCGAACCGCGCCGTAAGGGAAGGGAGGAGGGTGGGAATTAAAGTGGAAAGAGAGAAAGAGGAGCCGTAGTGGAGGGCTACGGAGTAATTTCGACCACCTGGGGATCTTTAACGTGCGCTGACATCGCACAGCACACGACGCCTCTTCGTTTCGCCTCCATCGAAACGCAGCCGCCGCGGTCGGGTTCGAACCCGGGAACTCCGGCACAGTAGTCGGTCGTCTTACCACTGCACCACCCCGGCGGGGCATTTTTGGTGAAAACCATATTGCTTCTCGGTCACGACACTATAGTTACAAAAAAAAAGTTCAAGTATATTTTATAAAGCACTCAAACGGACTCAAAGATGAGCAGGTAGATCGGTACTGAAGTTGTGTCAGGTGATGACGCAAGCAGCGACAACAGCGCTCAGTTCGAACTCCAATTGTCACAGCACCGCTCCATGTACAATATTTCGCCCCGCAGTTTGGTACAAGAGAAAGGTGTCATTGACAACTACCTGGTCGATATTTTTAAGAGTGAGGGCGAAAAATAAAGTGCGTGAGATGTAACAGTAAGGCAGGCGGTTCGAATTTTGCGCTGTTGCCATTACATCGCTACCGAACGTTGCTTCTGTACTGAGATTCCTGGACTGCGGAACTTTACAAAATGAGTTATTCACCGTTTCAAACCATACGGCTTCATGATGTTCGCGATTTTAAACTCAACATGCTTTGGCACTAACCACCCAATTGCAGTAAATAAATGTTAATTATTGTGTCTTAGTTATTTACAGAATAATTACAGGAGTCTTGCAGGACATTGTGTCCGCTGCGACAAAGGGTGTGTTTCGGCAAATATTGTTTTTCTGTTTGAACCCACTGTTTTTTTTTTTTAATTACTGAAATCCTTCCCTGAAACGTCCTGAATAGAAAGACAGTTGGTCCGGTGAGTGAAACGCGCAGATTGAAAATTACATTGTAATTTGCGCTAACAAATAATTTAACTTAAGCAAGTGCCATCCGCGTAGCACTGGTTTCCGAGTGACTTGAATTGAGCAGCTACATTGTGCTTTTTCTACCTTTAAGGAGGAGCGCACCATTTGGAAAAAAAGTATATTTTGCTACCATATGTATTGTTCAATCTCAACCACAAACAACATGCGAAACAGTGCGAAAGCTATGTTAAGATGCGATTTTTTATGGAATGCCCACGCTGTCAGCCGTAAACCCTGCTGTGACGTTAATCCTTTTCTTCACCCTTCTGAGCAGACTCGTTACGAGAGATGAGTTATCGCCATAGGCTGTAAATAACGGAGTACGAAGTCGGGGTTCGAATGGTTGCCGAAATTTCTTGAAATGACGGTTATTCAATATTTCTTTCATCCGAAGCCAGACTCCATCTTCGGGGTTAATATATAGGTCTGGCACAGCGATGGCTATTAAGATACTTGTCCCACACGCAGGCTATTGCAGTAGTTTCGAGCGCGCCCAGGCAGCATAAAAACATCGACCGAATATTCGCGTGGTGTTGACGATGCACTGGTCCGATGTAGGGCTGGACTTTACCAACAAATCACCAATATTTGGCTCATGGTTTATGCGGCTTTCCTTTCCCCAAAACATCCGACCGCTTGAAGTGTAATCTTGTGGACCACCTTGGTGTAGCACCACAAGGTCATGACCTTGAGCCTTTGACCTTTCCGTGACCTTTGGGTTAGCTTTGACATTTCAGACTTGGAGCTGAGGAAAGAGTAGAAGAGCGTGCAGCACGTATTTAATGACGTGGGTGACGTCACGTCGCGCCAGCACGCTGTGGAAACAGTCATGACGTCAGTCGATGGGCATAACAACAAGGAGCAACAGCGTGTCAACTCAGAGCCAGCCATGGACGCCAGTGGCGATGACGGTGCGGTTAGCGCGTCATACCGGTGCCTGCTAAATCGGGCTACAAAAGATTTCTATCAGTTGGAACCATGCTGAATATCGTATTTACCTATGCTACACCTCTGCTAATTTTTATACTGTTTACGCAGTAGGGCGTTTTGCATTCGGAAAATTTGTAACGGTACAGCGTGGCAGAATTGACACACAACATCAAAATAACCGGCTTCACAAAACAATTTCCGGCTCACTTGGATCTCTGCTTTGCCTCAGAGTGGTATAGCGAAACGGCACTGCGTCGGTATCAACGCTAAGCTACATTGCTACGCTGTTTGCAGCATTGTGCTTCTTGCGCCACATCCCCGATATTAATAGCCTGTCAGTGTACTACAGAGACCGCTTGGACAAGGTGCATCCAGCGCTAACGCTTAAAGGTTTTACCATGATTTTGAGTTAACAGCCTCATCGCACTCCCCGGAGACCCGTGTCTCTGACACAAGAAACAGTTCTTTTCTTTTTCTTATTATAAAAAAGAATTATTTTAAAAGGGCAGAAACAGAATTATAGACCAATTCTCGGTTCATATCCAGAAACAGTGATCCGGTTGATGAATTGATGACTTCAAATGCGTCATTAAGAAAACTCGCGCGCGCAACTGAATGACTGTAATAGCGACTGCAAACGACTGTGCAGTTCCCAAAATACCTAAGACTCCCTAAGACTGCCTCAAGCTATCTCGCTCATGGGGGTAGCGGCCAATGACGTGATATTATTGTTAGTGACGTCGCAAATGCGGTGTTGCTCGCTGAAAACATCTGAACTGACCGACGGAAGCAGCACATTTTAAAATCGATTTGCGCACCAAGGAATTCTCGGGCGGCTAGCAATTTTGGTAGAATGTATCGGTATGACGAGGAAACCGCAGAGCATAAGTTTGATTAATTACAATGCGTGATTATCGACACACCCTCCGATTTGCCCTTTAAGCGCATGAAAAGAAGTAATTGAGCGCGAACTAGGATGAAGCTAGTCACTTTAAGCATTCTGCTTTAACTGCAGCTTTCTCCACACCTCCTTGGTTAGTTGCACTGCCTTCATTCATGGTGAAGAATACACATGAATAAATGCAACGGCTGTTTTTTTTTCTAAATAGCTGCCATAATTCCGCTTTGTAGTTAAGTCCTCGCATACAGCGTTTACAGACTTCTGCGGGAACCTGCAAGATTTGTGTCTACATCCCACATCCGATCCAAATAGTTTCATTGTTCTCGGTCCATAAACTAGCAGCATAGAATTAAACTAACTCCCCGCGGCTTGCGAGAGCGCACAAAAAACAATAAAGACAAAAAAATGGCAGGAATAATTAGTAGAATTAGTACTGGATTAACGCGTATCTGAGTCCAAGCAGTATCATGAGGTGTAACGCTGAACTTCTGAACTTATTATAGCTGTAAATGATCTCACCCTCGGCGTCACCTTGTCAGGCTCTCACACGCTACATGAGTAGGAATGACTGATTACTTTCTTCGGCGATTACGCTGGTCCCTCCGAATCATGCAATATTACTGGCCAAGGAGAGTCACTGTTGCGCCTCTTGGAACAGCAGAAAAAGATAAATTAAAGCGCGGAGGGGAGAAAGAACCGGATATAGCGGAGTCGCCATCGGATGTGAGGCACTTTCTCATTGTGTCCGGTGGCAACTCTGTGACGACAGAGCTCAGCCTAAAGCAAAACTAAGTATTTTCTCTCTGGCAAGCTTTTCCTCTTTTGACTATATTTCGTGGAAATGGGAAAACTGTATTTTACTCTGGACGCCTCTGAGCGTAGGAAACGAACAAGCAAGCGGGAAAAGTAGGAGAAACGTAGATGCTCTCCCCATAATGGCAAAGCGATAAAACGGAGTGCAGTGGCAAGCAAGCATATAGCACATGCGTAGTTGCACAAAGGCACCACAGCCAAAGGGTGCGCATATATGAGAAACGTGCTTCTGCTGCGTCCATCCCCGCGATATTGCTTCAGAAAGTTGGCGAAATGAGTTTTGTCGAGCTAGAGCCGTGCATGGCAACCTGACCCTATTTGTCCGGCAAGTTAATGTGAGCCGGAGTGACGCAATCAACTCCCACAATATGTCCTCATATTGCGGGCGTACAAGGTCAGTGAAGAAGAATTTTTTTTTTTTTTTTCATAATAAAGCGCAAGCTAGAAACAGTTAAAACGGAAGTGAATTCCGGTTTAGTACTTCCAAAACGCTCACACCTAACCGCCGCTGAGAACTGAGCAATCGGAATAGGGACCTAAAAGCGACGAACCTGTAACAGTGTAGCGTAGTGACTTCTTGGCTCTCCTTTCTCCCCCCCCCCCCCCCCCCGCCGCCCTGTTAACGTCCATATTCCCGTCTCCTTTTTCCAATGTCATACAATAGTTAACAGGCACACACGCGTTATTTGTTGTGTGTTATTTCCCATGTACAAACAGGAACAGCGCAAAATGATTGGGCCTGAACTCTGCGAAGATTAAAAAAGAGGGCGTCATGTAACGTTATAAATGAGTTTGCGCATCAGATGACAACTTCCGGGTTTTTCATCTCTTATTATTTTGCTTGCCTATGGCGCTATTTGAGAGATGGAGCGAAACCGCAACGAATAAAGGCGTGTACTGTTATTGGCTTAATTAAATATACGCCAGTCTTCGTAATTACTTCGAAAAACTGAAATACGGTTGTGAACTTTGGGAAGGCAACAACAGTTTGCATTATTCAATGATGCAATCCAAGTAGAGGCAAGGAAAACATTTGTCCAGGCTAATGCGAAATAGCTTAACTGGATAATAGGAAAGTGCTGTGCTTCATTGCAGAAATTATGGACAAGGTGATTTTTTCAACAAGAAAATATTTATTGTGCAATCTTTATCATATACTGCAGAATCCGCACCATAATAATACTGCTTCGGTTTTGTGCTATTTGGTGTGTAGAGCGAACCCTACTCTTGTTTTTAGGGCATAAATTATACATTCTGAGTGTACGACAAACCTTAAACGGAAAATTTTGCTGTTTTTCAAGTGATTAGATCATTCCAATCAATATATTGCTAGTAGTATCTTACTGTATTTCTCAGCTGTTGTGCAGTTATTTTCAAAAGCGCATCCCATTGTTTTTATGGCACTATACGTGAAGAGACCAATATTTAAAAGAAAGCGTTTGCTACGCATTCGACGGTGGGGCAGTTCCGATTAATATATCCAGACTAGTGCCTTCTAATGTTCTTATACTGACATGAAATATGGATTTGTCACAAGACGCGCGCAGTAGCTCAACGACACCCCGCAAAAGTATCACATGTATAATATAGTTGCATCTTGTCATTTCACTTCCGGTAGGTTGAAATTTCACAAAACATCCGCCTTACATATAGGAAGTGTGAATATCGATCCCCTGTGACCTCGAATACCTACCGAATCTCCAAACGGGAAAGAAAAAAATTCTAGAGGGCACTTTGGACCCCTAAAGTGCGATGAGGCGAAAGCCATTATAGCACGGTGGAAGGTAGCCCTCCACTACGGCACCTCTATTTCCCTCTCTTCTTTCACACCAGCCTTACTCTCTTCCTTTACGGCGCGGTACATGAGAATCGGGGTGGCCCCGCCGGGTGGTGCAGTGGTAAGACGCCCGACCACTGTGCCGGAGTTCCCGGGTTCGAACCCGACCGCGGCGGCTGCGTTTCGATGGAGGCGAAACGAAGAGGCGTCCGTGTGCTGTGCGATGTCAGCGCAGGTTAAAGATCCCCAGGTGGTCGAAATTACTCCGTAGCCCTCCACTACGGCTCCTCTTCTCTCTTTTCACTTTCACTCCCATCTTCCTCCCTTCCCTTACGGCGCGGTTGCGGTGTCCACAGGAAACAAGTGAGACAGTTACCGCGCCTTTCCCTTCCTATAAGTAAGTCAGTTTTTTTAATGAACCACGTGGATGCAGCTCAGCACATCAAAAACGGAGCATACGTGGCATGTATGGCCACTCCAAAGTTAGCCTTCATTAACATCATAACATTTCCGGTTAGCTCTAGACGCGAGACAGAGGAAGTAGCTATTGCACTGGCAATCGCGGATTCCCGCACCAAAACTATTATAAGCGACTCAAAGAGCGCCGTTAAAAATTTTAAAATTTTGTAAGCGCGCTCTCAACGCGAATTCTGCGCAGCCTATCTCTCAATCAGAACATCAATCTCGTAGTTTCCGGCTCACACGGGTAACTCCAGAAACGAAGAGGTCGATCGTCTGGCTCGAGACAACCAAACGGGAGACAGGAGATCTATCAGGAACTGATGCGCATGCCCGCCGAGGCGCCGCGCACACACGCGGAGATTACGAACTTTTATCGCCAGCCAAGATGCACACTTGCCCTTCATCCCGACCTGGACCGGGTGCAAGCCACGACAGTCGGACGCCTACAAAGGCCATTCTTAACCTCTACCAATTTTATTAATTACAAATGGTGAATAAAACTCTGCATGCTGGCCCTGCTGTGACGGAACACACGCTACCCAAGACCATATACTATGAGAATGCGCCACCAATCCCCCTCCAACGACGCTCTTGCTACCTCCCTCAGCAAAGGCTTGGGACAAGCTGTTTTCGAGCACAAAGGAAACAGTGAAACTGGCCCTTATAACGCGAGCTCAAGAGTTCGCCCCGACTGGAGTCCATCCTGGATTCGCCTTAGACCGAACTAATCCCTTGCATTTTGTGGCAATAGAAGTTACCACCACCACCAGCACCACCACCACAACTGAAGGCGTAGGGGGCTGCGGAGTGGTGTCGACCATCTGGGGATCTCTGACGTGCGCTGACGTAGCGCTGGCACAACGCGACTGAAACAGATATATGCCAGCGATGGCTGACATCGCACAGTGGAGGTGGTGAAGAGTGGCTGTTCCTAGTACTACGGGGCTGGGACGGTAGGTCGACGTCGCTTGCTGCGGGGACTGGCCAGCCAACGAATGTTATCTGTTGTAGGCCGTCATTGCACCCACCACTGGTGAGGTGGTGGACGATGGCTGTTGTTGCGGCACGCGTCTTTCTCTCCCTCTTCTTTTTATTTGTTTTCTATTTTCTCTTCTGTCCGCACGAGGC
This sequence comes from Amblyomma maculatum, assembly GCF_055883805.1. NCBI lineage: Eukaryota > Metazoa > Arthropoda > Arachnida > Ixodida > Ixodidae > Amblyomma > Amblyomma maculatum. The sequence goes on along the minus strand of NC_139349.1, from coordinate 92,492,317 downwards.
AGCGGAGGTGGCTCAGCTACAGAGCCAGTAGCAGGGCTGTGCATTTTCTTTTCCTTCTTCATACAGCCACGACAAGAACAACTGACATCGCACAGCACACGGATGCCTCTTCGTTTCGCCTCCGTCGGGACGCAGCCTCCGAGGTCGGGATCGAGCTCGGGTACTCCGGAGCAGTGGTCGGGCGTCTTAACACTGCACCACACCGAAAACTCAGCCTTGGGTTGCGCGGTGTCACCTTGAACAACCTTCAAAGTCAGCCATATAGTGACCTACATTTTTCTTATAAACCAATGTACAATATACAAAGAAATATGAAAACATTACACCAGCCCTATATGCATCTCTTCCCCCTTGGGAGATGCCAGTAGTCACACGCCTCCATCGCCGACCTATAAACCGCGATTTTGTCCTCCGAGAGCTCCTCGCTGCCCATCCCCCAAAAGCTAATCCCTGATACGACTGACATATACACCGACGCATCGATTAGAAGCGAATTTTGCATCTATGGGCTGGGTATGCATTGACAACCCTTCCCTTTCAGGCGCATATGCCTGCCACCTACCTCAAGGTACCCCTCTTCATGCCTAACTCCTCGCGATTTGAGGAGCCTTGTCAGGAGTGCGTTGCACCGGAACTGCTTCAATACATATTCTTACTGATTCCTATGAAGCTTACAAGGAAATCGCTAACTGCGGGTTCACAAGATGCAACAGCTACGGTCATACAGCGTCTCCTTAAACGCCACTAACTCGCGACCAGAACTGTCGCTATTCACTGGACCCCAGGTCACTCGGACGAAACAGGGGCAATGCGGCGCCACACGCCGCGGCTGCCTTGGCAGGTGGGATTTCCACATTTACTTCCCCACCCCCCTTGATTAACCTTACTCGACCTTGGGCGGGCAACTCACCCCTTCTCTTGCCCTTATGCACTATACTCGGGCCAGTCTTCGTAGCCCCAGTCAGCATCGCATGCAGGTGGCCACACCAGACCCATCTTTTACGAGAAAAACCCACCTCACCCGAAGTCAAGAAGTCGTTTTGAACAAGCTCATTGCCCATGCGGCTTACACGCCACGTATTCTGGCCCGCTGGCGTCAGTACACAGAGAAAATGATTACGGGCCCTCACTGTACGACTCTAACTCGCGGCGGCATATCTCATCTACTCTGGGATTGCCCTGCTTTTTCTACCATACGCTCCGAGATCAAACCCTACCGCCTGAACTACTGTTCCCTTCTAGAAACTGATGCTAACACACAGATTATATTTGCCAAGTATGGTTCGCTTAGTGGCCGGATTAGAGCAATGTGATTTGAGTGACGACCTAAACAATGAAGATTCTGTCTACTCCCATTTATCCCCATCCATGGCCATGAGCCTTCCCATTATATAAAGGACATTCAATCAATCAACCAACATTTTAGGTTTGGGTGTCACAATTCCGTGGCATCCACTCAAAAGTATGACGCCTTCCATCTCCAAACCATAATTTACGAGCAGGTCACAGAGGTTTTTACCTTAAACCTTGAAGGTCAGACAGATATAGTACCTTTCCTTTCTTACAAACCAATGTAAAATATACAAGAAAAAGTATAAAGCTTGACATGGTTAAGTATCCACAAGTCCACGGGGTCCACTCGGGAGCACAAGGCTTCTTCCTTTCCCCAAAACCTAATTTAAATAAAAAACTAACGTAAAACCACGGATTGAAAAGCGGGTGTTCAACACTATCGCTGCAACACAGCTTTCGCTCTATCACTAGGTTCAGGCCATGCTTAAAACCCATAAACTTTGTTTCAATGAAAATTGTTCTGTGGACACCTCAACCACGCCTAAGGGAAGGTGTGATAGAAAGAGAGAAGAGCGGTGCAATAAGTTCAAAATCTTAACCGGTTAATGGCACATCATACTGCACTAGTCGAAGGAATCATTTAAGTAACCAACACTTCCCTAAGCCGGGCTTTCTAGTCATGCTAGGAAACTCAAAGACAAGTACAAAACTAATTTTTATCTTTTGTATACTACGAACCTGTGTTAAATTCCGCTTTAATGGATATCGCTTTTTTGCTTTTTTGCTTTTATAGAACGCACAGCTGTTAATACATCCTTCAAAAATAAAGTGTGCGGTTTGAAAATTGAGCATTAGCGTCACATTATATGAACATTTCGCTAGCGCATAAAGCCCCGCCGCGGTGGTATAGCGGTAAGACGCCTGACTACTGTGCCGAGATTCTTCGGTTCGATCCCGACCGCCGGCGGCTGCGTTTCGATTGGGGTGAGGTAGACAGGCGTTCGTGCGCTGTGCGATGTCAGTGCACGTTAAGATCCCCAGGTGGTCGAAATTAATCCATAGCCCTCCACTATGGCTCTTCTTTCTCTTCACTTTCACTTCCAGCTTCCTTACGGCGCGGTTGCTCATGGTTCAAGTACAGTGTTATTCAAGTTTTTGCCCCGCCGGGGTGGTGCAGTGGTCAGACGCCCGACTACTGTGCCGGAGTTCACGGGTTCGAACCCGACCTCGGCGGCTGCGTTTCGATGGAGGCGAAACGAAGAGGCGTCGTGTGCTGTGCGACGTCAGCGCACGTTAAAGATCCCCAGGTGGTCGAAATTACTCCGTAGCCCTCCACTACGGCTCCCCTTTCTCTCTTTCCACTTTCCCTCCCACCTTCCTCCCTTCCCTTACAGCGCAGTTGCGGTGTCCACAGAAAACAAGTGAGACAGTTACTGCGCCTTTCCCTTCCTACAAATAAATCAGTTAAAAAATAAATCAGTTACGGCGCGGTAGCGGTGTCCTCAGAAAACAAGTGAGACAGTCACCGTGCCTTTCCCTTCCTATAAATTGATTTGATTTATTTATTGGAAAGGAAAGGCGCGGTAACTGTCTCACTTGTTTTTCTGTGGACACCGCAACCGCACCGTAAGGGAAGGGAGGAAGATGGGAGTGAAAGTGGAAAGAGAGAAAGAGGAACCGTAGTGGAGGGCTACGGAGTAATTTCGACCACCTGGGGATCTTTAACGTGCACTGACATCGCACAGCACACGACGCCTCTTTGTTTCGCCTCCATCGAAACGCAGCCGCCGAGGTCGGGTTCGAACCCGGGTACTCCGGCACAGTAGTCGGGCGTCTTACCACTGCACCACCCCGGCGGGGCCCTTCCTATAAATAAATCAGTAAATCAATAAATCAGTAAATCAACAGCGCGTAAAGAGAAAGAAGAGCCATAGTGGAGGGCTATGGATTAATTGCCCAGCTTCCTTAACAGCGCGCGAGAAACGAAGAGGCGTCCGTGTGCTGTGCGATGTCAACGCACGTTAAAGATCCCCAGGTGGTCGAAATTACTCCATAGCCCTCCACTACGGCTCCTCTTTCTCTCTTTCCACTTTCACTCCCACCGTCCTCCCTTCCCTTACGGCGCGGTTGCGGTGTCCATAGAAATCAAGTGAGACAGTTACCGCGCCTTTCCCTTCCTATAAATAAATCAGTTTTTAAATCAGCGCGCGAAACGAAGAGGCGTCCGTGTGCTGTGCGATGTCAGCGCACGTTAAAGATCCCCATGTGGTCGAAATTAATCCGTAGCCCTCCATTGCGGCTCCTCTTTCTCTGTTTCCACTTTCACTCCCACCTTCCTCCCTTCCCTTACGGCGCGGTTGAGGTGTCCACAGAAAACAAGTGTAACAGTTACCGCGCCTTTCCCTTCCTATAAATAAATCAGTGGAGTGGAGTGTCCGCGAAGAATTGTAACAGATACTGCGCCTTTTCTATCCTGTAAATGAATTTCAAACGCCACAGATGCCGGCTGTACTAACGCCTACTAGATATCTGGGTCTGCTTCTGTTTGCTTTGTTGTGTGGCGTTCGAAGAAGCGGCAAAATGAAAGGCGCCGCACGAACGCCTGGATCGGACGCCGGCCGGGGTCAGCTTCACCTGGTGACGTCATGACCTATCGTGACGGTACATCGCGCGCCCTTGCCGAACACAACCAGCATTTCATTGAACGCATCAAAGTTCACCGGCGTTCTATAATTCGTTTACAGGAAAGAAAAGGCGCAGTATCTGTCACCCGCGGAATCCCGCTATCCTCACGTTAGACAAGGGTATTTGTGAAGGGCGTTTCACGTTAAGCCAGGTGATAATCTGTTTTAGTTCTTTCGCGACGTTCCCGATCCACTCTTGCGCACCATCTGCCAAGTTAAGGCTGCGGCGCCTTTTAGAGCGCAGCTCTTTGGCGTCCGTTCCTGGGTTTCGCGTCATAGCGGCGTCGTCGTCGGCCTCGTAACCAACTCCGCCCCCCTTTCATCCCCCCAGCGCTAGCAGCGACCGACTGATATCGCTGGATGCCGCTGACGCCGCTAGAGAGTCAAGATAACGTGACTGCATAGAACACCGTCGGTTGGTTTGTGGGGTTTAACGCCCCGAAGCAACTCAGGCGCATAGAACACAGTCGCTGCCATGCAGAAAGAGGAGGGGAGGGTCCCCCCCCCCCCCTGTTCCTGTGTGGCGGATAGGGTGCTCGTCAGTTGCCGACGCGCCGGTTATTTCACGTAGGCCCCGGCATGTCGACGAATACGTGACCACCTTCCCACGGCTAGACCTGGTTCTTGGCGCTGCTGAAGCGAGGGTATCATAATGTTTGCGTCGGCATCGGCGGCGTTATCCCTGAAACCAACTCCGCAGCTGGGGTTGACTCACTATCGGCGTCAGCAGCAGCATCAGTCAGTCCCTGCTATCTCTTCCCTCCTCCCTTTATCGCGTTGTCCGCTTGCTGCGCGCGCTTCTGCCCCCATCGTTTGCCGTTGCGTGTACACGCTGCCCCCCTCTCCCCTCTTCCTGCGAGTCTCCGGTTGTCAAAGCGCCGGCTCGAACTTAATTCCTCTCTTCGCGCGCTCTAAAAAATTCTGTGATAGCGCATACATGTGTTGCTCGATTTCTTTGCCTCAATCTATCGAACAGGTGAAACAGCTTATTTGCTGCGCTCAAATTTCGCATTAGGAAATAACGTAATCGTCGGTAATTTTTTTCTGAGTTTGTTGTCTCCACCGAAGAAGTAGCGTGTGGGATTTATAGATATTGCAGGGAGGTCATCGATAGTGGTAGATTTCTTTCAGGGTGTTTCTCTCTGGAATATTTGTTTGGTGTAAAGTGGAAAAGGTTGTACCGCGCTCTGTATCATAATGCTTTCCAGGACCCTTGTACATGGCCATATACAGTGTGGCACTGGCACAGATGTATTAAAGAGAGTAAAGAAAATGCAAGTTTTGCCGGGAGCTAAGAGCTTTTGTTTTTAATTACATAACAGAACATTACCAGTACAGACGTTTTTGAAGGAAAGGGGCTTTTTTTTTTTTTTACCGTGGGGAGCACATTGTTTAATCTGTAAGGAGCCAGAAAACATTGATCATGTTTTTTTTACATTGTTGGGAAGGGATATATTTTTGGGATGTATTACAACAGACCATAAAGAAGGATGTTTCACTAGACTCACACGGCATTCGATATTTAAGCACAGAGAAGGAGGATGGGGTTCCATTTGGCGTAATTATGCTTATGGGCCTCCACTGTATATGGCGCTCCAGATTGGCAGGCTATCACTATGACAGGGGTGCCAGACCTGCTAGAATTTCTTTTCGAGAGAGTATGAAACGGTTTATTGCCATTTAAAAAGTGGCTGCAGAACCTCCCGAATGTATCTCAATCCTTTGTTGTCGCTCCGGGAGTTTTAAAGCGACGAGGCCAGTTAACGCTCGCTGATCATGACATTCATTCATGCACATTGCCTTGTGCGTCTTTTTTCATGTTTTGAGCGGAGTTTCCTTTCGGGTTATGTCGTGTGCCAATGACAGGCAATAAAGAAAAAAAATCTGGGTCGTGGCCCAGTTGCTAGAGCGCTGGGCTCGGGATTCAAGGGATGGAGGTTCGATTCCCGGTGTAGACGAGGTTTATTAATTTATTTTTAACTCTCGAAAGCGGGACATCTCTGCTGTCCTACTTTTGCTGACAACCTTCTGTCCACAACGAAGAAGCATTTAAGGCTTTCGCCTTAATATCTCTTAGTCCTGCTGCTCGGCTGCTATGGAGGGAAGAGTGTCCTGCACCAGTGGCACCCATCCCCAATTCGGGAGGTACTAGAATCAAACTCAGCTGCCACCGAGCACTCACCGGTCCGATACTTTTTTTTACAAGAATTATACTCAAGAACCAAGCAGAGGAGCAACTCCTGTTCCAACTTGAAAAGTGTATATAGCGTACTCGAGGGCAGTGTTCCAAATGCCAAGAAGATTATCTGCCATAAGGCCACCACTTAGCCATTTGTTTTAGGCATCCCTCACTGCCGAACCAGCGGGCTGGAATATGATGGGTGAAGAGAAAGCTCAAAACTGGACAGAGGAGAAATGTGCAGAGAGCTATTTAGAAATAAAAATTACAAGTGTAACACTTCTCGACCGAAAATAGTAGCAATATTTTATTGTGAGTATTAACGGAAAGAACAACCGAGTGGATAAAAGGTAATGCAGAGAACCGTTTATCTCACAAAGAAACATAATATCTCATAGGCGCATCGTATGTAGCGCTTAAGTGTTTTGCGTTGGCCATGCAGTTCGACAGGACCACCGTGATGTACTTCTTGCGAAAAACAAAAAACAAAACTATTCAGCCTAGTTTTTCAAAGAAAGCTGGAGCTCCATCTGGTCTCTGAGTGATCGAAGGGGTAGTAGAAGCCGTTCAATAAAGCATTTTCACATTTTCAGATATTTGCAGTTGGCTGGTTTCCTTGAAGTATAGTTAAAGATGCGCGTCGCGAGCGAGTCAGCACAGTGTACTTGTTATTGTTGACGTGTCGTTTCATTGTGTAGTATACTGTTGTATGGTTGTTGTTTTTTGTTTTTTTTTTTTCTTTTTGAGAGACTTTCTGCGCTTCGTCTGCACCTAGCAATTTCGAAGAGTTTTTCGGATCGACGTGCTCGTATTTTAGTGAACTTACTATTCCTAAGTAGGCACAAACATCAGACTTTATATTAGCTGGCGTGGCGAAGTAGGTCATTTGATAACCTCTTTATTCAAATGTGAGACAAAAAAAAAAAAAAAAGGAAGGACAAGGCGGATAAAAATAAGGTATCCTCTTGCGGCTGTAATGTATCGGCTTGTAGAATAACTGATTATGCCTTGAAAAGAGCCAGTTCAGCGCCGAAAAGAAATTTCTATTAAACAGTGTGAACAGAATAGGGACGGTTAAAATAGGCAAAATACGCAAAGCCGTTAGATAAAAATAAAAGAACCAAAATTTCAAACGAAATGAAAACTATTCCCAACAGCGCTCGCCTGCCGGACGGCTAGAACATGCCATGACAGCAGCTCCTTTGTTTCTTTCGCTTTTACTTGACTATCACCCTTCCTTTGCATGATCTTGCGTTTTCTGTCGACATGATGTCCTTGTGGTTTGTCCTCGGCATACGCAACTTTCGTGAGGCCGTTTTTCTTTGCTCTCTTATTGTGTGCCTTTTAAACATAAGCTTCGGTTATTTTGCTTCGAATTCTCTAGACTTTTCTCCATCTTATTTTCTTTGCTTCTCTTTCTATCATGCGTACATTTCTCGCCCACTTTTTGGTTATTCACTGATGACTTCCTCCCATTTTTCATATGCGATTGTTTGGGCTTCACATTCACGAAATACGCATTTCTTGTTTCCTTTCTTTAACCTGCGTCTAAAACTTTGCATTTCTACAGCATGCTCCGGCTCATGCGATAATACAATGACAAAAGAAAGGGAGACTTTGCTAGAAAGCATCATTTTAGTGCCCACTGAGCAACATGTAAAACATCGCTCGCAAAAATATTCGCCTTAAAGTAAATGATAGGATAAAAATAACACCGAATGAACGCCACTTCATCAAGCTTGCTATTTCACGTCTTAAACATAGCATTACTCTTTAACGGCGTTACCCTTCGGTCCGACGTTAGTCTCAACCTTCTTCTCTCAAGGAAGCTTCTCTGCAGCCAGAACCGGCCGAGAACTTCGAAATAGGGCGATGTTGCTGTAAGCCAGATAAATTGTCCATGAAGGCGCCATTGTTATGCAGCCGTCGTAAGGGCCGCAATCTTTTCTCAGGGTTCAGACAAAATGCATATATCAAATTGTACGCTTGAAAGAGAAAACGACGAATAAAAATAAAATAAGTCATCGCCATTTCCAACTAGGAAACCGCCCTACGGTGCGACAGCAACAAACTATAAGAAGCACGTGGGGTCAAGTTATACTTCAGAGACATTTTTTATTTGCGTAGCCGTGTCTTTTTCTCTCTTAGAACTTGGCGTCAGCCTCCTTTGCGAACGCGAATTCACCAAATCGCAGCAGCAGAGGGTGTAAGAGCACGTGGAGTCGACGTTCCACTGCTTCCACACAAGGTATTGAGAATAAAAATATTCTCGTTATTTTTTATTCAATACATTGGTGTTTAGGAAATTATTATTTTACTAATAAAATAGCTGTCCATTTTGTTATGGACAGCTATTTGCTGAATTTTGCTGCTACTCACCTATGGGGCAGGCACATGGAGGCTAACGGAAATGGGTGTGTGCTATGGAAGGGAAAATGGTATATGTAACGAAAAGAGATAGGTAGAGTGCAGATTGAGTCAGAGAACCAAGGCGAGTTAATGACATTCTGGTGGAAACCAAGACAAAGAAATGGGCATGGAGAAGGGCATGTAGTGCGAAGAGAGGATGATCGATGCCCAGTAAGGATAATTGTCTGGTTCTAAGAGAAGGAAAGAGAAGCAGGCAGCGGCAGAAAGTAAGGTGAGAGGATGAGAATAAGAAGCTTGCAAGGTGAAGTGGATGTGCTAGCACATGGCCGGGTTAATTGGAGGAATACGATAGAGGCCTTAGCCTGAGCAGTGGGTATGGTCCTCCTGATGCTGCTGATGATGAGGATGATTGTTTCGACGAAAAAACATGCCCCAATGGGCTATCCGAGGCACGGGTGTGTTTACGAGATGCACACCGTACAGCCGAATTTGAATATAACTAGCGGACAAGAACTCGTCGTACCTACGCCCTGCAGGATAAATGCGTGTGTCTTTCGAGCGAAATTATAAAGCGATAGGTTTAAGGGCTACCCATGTAGGGTTTATCGATTAGATGATAACCTTGAAGCGGGCTGCGAATTCTCATTTGGTAACCTCAGTAAAGACGTTGCATCCTTGATATTCTGGCCCACTAAAAATATTGGCAGTACCAATAATGACAAAAGTAAAAGTTAGTACGGCGGAAAAGAGTCCTGAGTTTACCCAGTTCTGTGTAAACTAGGCCCACAAAGCAAACGAAAATAGACAAGCGCCTCTCCAGTGCGGAATAAAACATGCTTATCAAAAACAATCACTCGTTAAGTGCAACGACCATTTTAATCTTAGCCACCCCAACAAGACCCTCTATCACGATCCCCCTGTGCTACGCTGAAAAATTTGTTGAATTTCCAAAGACGTTAGCGCGACACAGTGACGCAACACCAAGTTAACTATTAATCGTTAAACAGGAGGGGAGGTGGGGTAGGAAGCGGGGGCAGGGGGCAGGGACACACACAAGAACGTACGTTCACTCCCGGTGGGGTCGACCAACGTGCTCCTCTCATCCATCGCCCGCACTTCGGCCGCGACAGCGGGCCGTCATTTTTTACATGACCATTGCCTTCGCCGTTGTAACACCCTCTCTTCCCCCCCCCCCCTCTTTCGCGCCGTACACACCCGAGAAGCGGCGCCGCCTGGCGAACGACGGCAACGAGGCACGTACACGACAACGTGGCGCAGCCTTCTCTCCGCCATCTCCGCCCAGAAGGCGGCTGCGGGAAGCAGGATAACCCCCCGAGGATTATCTTCTGCACTGATATATGGCTTCCAAGCTATGGTAACGAGCCGGGGGAACCGCGTGTGAGGCAGGCTTAAGCCGAGCCGCTGCCCTAGCAACGCGGTGGTGGGTCAGCGGATTGAGAAACCCGCTTGTCGAGCCGACGCAGCGGTGGCGGTGGTGGTGTTCGGCGCAAGTAGTCCGTGCGCCCTGGGGCGAGAGCACTGCTCTTAAATAAAGTGTTTTTCTCTCTCTCTCTCTGAGTTGTAGAAGAAGGGAAAAAGAAAGGTTACCTCGGATTGGGAGTGAGGAGCTCTGGTGCATCAGGAATAGGGAAACCGACAGCGTTTGAGTCGAGGGAAAATTTCAAAGAGACCGAGTTTTGCGCGTTGAATGGGCCGCGCATGGAGGCGGGGACAGTGAGCTATATTTGCTTATACGCATCGTTGAGAGATTCATCTGAACCCTTTAGGCAGAATGGCGGGGAGTTTCTTCTTCTTCCCGTGCAAAGCAAGGCTGAAATCAATTTCGTCACAACCCCTTTTTTTTTTTCTGCATATCTTTAAAAGAACGTAAACATACAAAACTTGTGGCTTCACGCATGAGATTACATGGGAGCGCGATCATCGTGACGCGCTATAAGGCGGAAACGGATATAAGAGGAGCTTAAATCCTGCAAAGCATTGCGAACAATTTTTTACAGGCTGATTTTAAATGTGATGGCATTGAGAGCCCTGTTCGGGAGGAAACCTGGCGCCGGCATTGTCAGCGTTGTTGCCGCTTTGAGCGCAAAATCATGTCTGACTCTAGAAGTGCATGATAGCTGACAGATGTCAAGGCGGGACAAAGATTGCTGGACGTGTTGTGTGACATCAGAGACCTTATGAAATGACCGCGATGGCAGTTGGGTAGCTGCTGCTCCCCCCGCCGCGGTGGTACAGTGGTTAAGACGCCCGACTACTGTGCTGGAGTTCCCGGTTTCGATCCCACCCGCCGGCAGCTGCGTTTCGATGCAGGCGAAACGAAGTGGGATCTGTGTGCTGTGCGATGCAAGTGCGCGTTAAAAATCCCCAGGTGGTTGAAATTACTCTCTAGCCCTCAACTATGGCTCCTCTTTCTCTCTTTCCACTTTCACTCCCACTTTCCTTCCCTTCCCTTATGGTGCGGTTCACGTGTCCACAGAACAAATGTGACAGATACTGCGCCTTTCCTTTCCTGTGAAAAAATAATAATAATAATAATAATAATAATAATAATAATAATAATAATTATTATTATTATTATTATTATTATTATTATTATTATTATTATTATTATTATTATTATTATTATTATTATTATTATTATTATTATTAGCTGCTGTGATATGGGAGCGGAAGGAGAATGGGATCAAACCCTCGAGGATTCTCGGATCCCGAGTCGAACATGTTATTGTTAGGCCATGCAGGCATGTTCATACGGTTAATTCAGAGGGCTTTATATATTTACCATGGGGTCCTTCACATATTCTGGTAGCTTGCAAGTTTTCATGTGCGCTGGCGATGAGTATGTGCGAGATAATAGAGGGAAGAAAATCGGGGACTCGTGATTAGGTGCGTAGAGAAGGGCATGTACCCGACCGAGGAGCCGCGAGGGTAGGAGAATATGGGAGTCAATAAAGCCGTAAAGGAGGAGACTGAGTGCCCCCCCCCCCCTTCCTTTCCTCCAATGTTTTACTGCCAGAGCAGTAACAGGGGCGCCTCGCGAAAATGTTTACGTGCATGGTCTGTGTGCACTATTGGTGATAGAAGCCCCCACTGTCCGCAAGCATCGGGCTGTTCACCAACACATCACTTTGGTTGGGCGGAACCACTGCAACTCGTCCCTCTCCCCCTTTCCTCCGAAAATTTAGACCACCTGGGGTTCTTTAACGTGCACTGACATCTCACAGCACACGGACGCCACTCCGTTTCGCCTCCATCCTCCGAAATTTTCGGAGTCCCCCACTACGGCGTCTCTCATAGCCTGAGTCGCTTTGAAACGTTAAACCCCCCCCCCCCCAACCCAACCAAACCAACCAACCAACCTCCCCCCCAGTAACCCTTCATACTCCAAAAGCGCCACCCACCACTAAACCCCGTACACATCCCCACGCCGACGCATTGGGAAAGCTAGCTGGCCACTTCTCCACAGCACCTGCACAGACCCGCATTAATTGAACTGATCAATGAAATTTATTTGGTTTATTCTGGTTACAGAAACCGAAGCGAAGGCAAAAAGGCCTGACAAAGTGTTTGCTCCGCATGCAGTTCGACACACAGGAATCAGAATCATCTACAACCACAATTTCGAACACAAATTACACACATTGAAATATAGAATATAAATGTATAGGCAATGAATAAGGAATAGTCAGATATTTTCTACCGAATACCTGATAAAAAAAAATTGCCGATGATTACGTTACTTCCTAATGCGAAAAATGAGCGCAGCTCATCAGCTGTTTCATCTTTTCGATAAATTGAGGCGAAGATTTTGAGAAAGACACGTATACAATTACAGACAACGTTTTTTCTTTTTTTTTTCACACGTATTCCTTCAAGAAACACTACACTAACAGTTCTTGGCTGCCACGAAAGAAGCTTTTTGGTCGGAGAAATGAAGAGAGCAATTAAGTTATCGGGAGGTTGCGGGAGGCAGCGCGTGGGCCCGTAACAACGTTGCGCGATGAACAGATAGCAGCGACTGACTGATGCCGCTGACGCCGCTAGCGAGTGAAGAGACTCTGCGTTTCGGCTTGGGATGCACACACCCTGATCTGCTGATTGCGAGCCGACGATTCAGCAACCGGAGAGCACCCTCGACGCCATGCAGGAAGAAGGGGGAGGGTAGGGGGTATAAGTAGCGGCGAACGGGGGAGAGCGCGCAGCAATCATATAACACGCGCGGTCGGCGCCACGCAGGAAGAGGGGGGAGGGGCTGAGGTGCGGGGCTGAAAGGGAGGCAGAGCTGGTTACGCCGACGACGAGGGCGACGCCGATACGAAGCCCAGGAACGGGCGCTCTAAAAACTTAGAAGAATGTATGTCAGGAAAATTTCTCAGAAAAAAGGCATGCAAAGTATACAATAGATTATGGATTTAGGTATAGTATCAGTGACATGGAGCACAGTACACAATAACGCAGTGAAGATATAACTCAACCGTAGAGCTATGTCGTCAACTTTTACGGAATTAATGAAAGTTCTGTTCTTCGTGCAGCAAAGTCATTCATTAAAAATTCATTCTTGTAATAATAGAAAACAAATTCAAGAGATATCGCAGCTTGCTAGCATAAAGTCTCTTGATGTCAATTTTTTTCTTTCTTTTAATTTTGCAAGAAGGATATCTTCGCTCAAAAGAGGGAGCACGAAAGGAATGCGTGAAGCAGAAATTTGATGTTCGAGTTCAAGATAACTTTATTGCCGTCAATGTAGAGGCCCCTCCGCTCCCTCAGAAAGACCCTAGGGTCAAAGGATCCGCTCATCACGTACGTGAAAATCACGGCTGTCCACAGGAATGAAAGACTAGACCTCCCACCTCCAGATCGGTTTTTCTCACTAGGAGTACTGAGACTGGAGAAAATTACAAACAAACCGATCCCTTCCACCTTATCTATACGAGGAGGGAGAGTTCTGCACCAAATGTCGGATAATAACCAATCAGGATCATCTCATTTGGGAATGCCCCGATTCCCCCGTGCATATTGGTGGAATCACAGAGAAAGAAACCTGGGAAGCCTTCTCCGGAGCCGGGCTCCGGAGCAGCAAGCTTGAGTAATCCGTCTGGTACGGGACGCTTTGCGAAAGACGTCCCCCTGCGGGGCAGTAGTTCCTGTGTCAATCGAAAGTTTCCTCTTTTCAAGGCCAAAGCGTCTCTAGCAAAAAGCGTGGGTACTGACGTCTACACACATGATCTCTTGGCAGGTTGCCAAAGGAATAAAATGGCCCCCTTTTCGGTTATCTTAGAATTGGACGTAGTGTCTTTTCGCGCATGAGCGCGATTATGTTTTAACTTTTAATGCCTCTGACAGGTGTATCAGGCCTACGGTAGAGGCAATAAATTTTTACTAATGCCCAACCAAGCGTTCCATTCGATCACTACAGGCAGGAATGCGGACGTACGTACGTTTAGAAGACACAAATGTAGATTTCTGGCGCAAAGAGAGTTTGCTCAAGGTGCGGTGTCGAAGGACATTTCAAAGCCGCCTGCAAGACGGCGAGGTGCGCGCGGTGCGCGGTTTACGGTCACGCAACGAGCGAGTGCAAAGAACCATGCCGACGCTGTAAAGGAAGTCACGCTACAGTCGACAGTGCCCAGCCACGCTCATACGCTGCTGCCGCCACTCTGCTCTCCCAGCAGCCTACCACGCACGTCGCCAGTGAAGGAGTACGGAATCCCGAAGAACCCCTTCAGCGAGACGCAGGACAAGATGGAACTGAGAAGACACAGGTCACGGCGGTCACCACTCGAAACACAGAAGACGTTTCCTCGGTCGAAGGAAACGCGCCGACCATGCCTGAGACTACGTCCGCTGACTACACTTCCGAGCTGTCAGACTTAAGTTCTCAGCAAGACCCGGAAGGAGAAAGACGCCTGCTGCCGCCACTCTGCTCTCCCAGCAGCCTACCACGCACGTCGCCAGTGAAGGAGTACGGAATCCCGAAGAACCCCTTCAGCGAGACGCAGGACAAGATGGAACTGAGAAGACACAGGTCACGGCGGTCACCACTCGAAACACAGAAGACGTTTCCTCGGTCGAAGGAAACGCGCCGACCATGCCTGAGACTACGTCCGCTGACTACACTTCCGAGCTGTCAGACTTAAGTTCTCAGCAAGACCCGGAAGGAGAAAGACGCCTACACGCCGAAAGACTTGTCAACCCTATAAGCCAAGTGTCAGATCTCCTGGAAGCAGCGCGAAAGTCGGGCAGCATTCAAAATGCCGATACCAGCAGCTATAGTTTATTCAGCGGCCACGCCCCCTTCAGCAGCCATCTTGGCCTCCCCGACGACTCACACGGTCCCAGTAATATAACAGAGCCACACCTCGAGCCAAGACTGGCAGAAAACACCAGTAGGACTAATGCAAGCACAGGGCGAAGTCGACCGCAAGCGGAAGACTCTAAAAGACAACTGTCCTCCTCAGACAGCAGCACGGCAGCAAGAAAAGATATTGCCCTGCTCAAGAAGTAGAAAAAGACACCGGACGAAAGCGCCATGGATTTCACTTCAGACACAGAATCGCCTTAGATACAGTCATCTCGCACCGTTGTGCGAATTTTTATCCCCCCTCCCTTCAACAGAACTGGAATGCCTCGTCGACGCCTACCCAGCCTCGCTATCAACGGCGCAGTCATCTTCCGGCAGCCACCCGCATGTGTCGCCAACCGTCTGCATCTCGGACGCTGCCCGCTTTGCCACGTCTGCCGTATGCAGTTACTCCTCTATTATTCTGTGCACTTTTTTCAGCGCGTGTGTGCTTGTGCATCGCATCGTACTAGCCCGTCAGCCATTGGGCCGCAGAAAGTTTTGTTCCAAGTCGGTAAGCCAGCGTTTCAATGCCCTTCATATCAATAGAAATGGCATATTTGCACATAGTAACACTTAATGCACAAGGCTTCAGAAAGAGAAACAAGCAACGAGAAATAGTCCATTTTGCAAGAGAAAACAAAGTGGATCTCCTGTTGCTGCAGGAATGTGAACTGCGGAACTCACAAGAAGTTAAAAGTTTCTGTGAAGAGTTCTCCGTTAAAGCCTTTTTTTTTTTCCTATAGCCCTTCACGGAGCCGTGGAATGGGCGTAGTTGTGCTTTGCCGACCATTACTGCATGTTAGTTTTCGTTTGTTTGACACAGAAGGCCGAGTGATTGATTTTGATTTTTTCTGGGGGAAAAAAAATTTCGTGCACTGAACATTTATGCTCCTGAGACGCGGCCCTAACTTGAAACGTTTCTTCACAGAACTGGCCTCTTTCATTTCAGAGAACCACCCGTTTTTGGTAGTAGGCGATTTCAACTGCGTTCTGGATGCCAGGCGCGACTACGAGGTCTTGGCTAGGATGGGTCCATAGCCCACGCGGCCGAAGTTATTACGATTCGTTCGTGAATATCGACTGACCGACGCTTGGGTGCATATGAAAGGCGACACTTTTGGTGGCACATGGCGACAAAGGCGAACACAGACCAGGCTAGACCGCGTGTATCTTCCACCTAAACTAGTCCCTCGTCTTGTACAATGCAGTGTCCTATCATTCTCTCCTGACGCTGGTCACATCTCGGACCACCAGCCGTTTTCTGTCATCCTGCATTTAGAAGCCCGGGGATCGCGGAGATCTCTGGAGGCTAGACGTAGCTTCTTTACGGGATCCCGCGGCATTAGCTGAAATCAGGACAGCAGTAGCAGAATCGCTTACCCCGCAGAAGCGAGACATCGACAAATGGGACGATTTAAAACAAAGCTGGAGATCCGCATGCATAAGAGCAAGCAGGAATAGGAAGATAGCAGAGACGGAACAGATCTCTGAAAGCTTGCGACGCATTCGCATAGTGCGAATTGGAGGTTCGAAGTCTCAACTTATCCAGAAATACCTTGAATGCCAGCGTGACCGATACAGCCGCCTTTTGTGCAGAAGCTCGCAGACGTCGGCAAAGGCATGGGCAACTAATCGACCAGTGTCTGATCCAGAAGTGCTACGTTTGGCACACACGTCAAGTTCCGCCCGCAGTAGTTCATCTTTCGTAGAAAAGGTATTCGTTGAAGATGGGAGCGAGAGCGGACTGCGTCGTGATATCGAAAGGATGTTCTACAGCTGGTTCAGTGATGCTTTTATGTCGGAATGCACGCAAACTGCAGAAACGCCCAAGAATGAAGTCACTAAATTTTGTTGTAATCTTCCACAATTGGATGATGCAGAAGGAACAAATTTAAACTCCTCCACTGACAAGCAAGAACTGTTTTTTGTCCTGAAGATTATGAACAGTGGAGCAGCTCCAGGAACGGACGGCCTACCCGTCGAATTTTACCGAGCCTGCTGGCCAGAAGTTAGTGACGCTTTAATAGCCCTACTAAATGCAGTGCCGGAATGCAAAGAAATACCTAGATCCTTTTCAAGAGGGCGTGTAACCCTCCTGCCTAAACCCGGCGCAGATCCTGCAAAACCAGCATCATGGAGACCAATAACTCTTTTGAACGCAGATTACAAAATATTTGCAACCTTACTCGTCCATCGTCTTGAAGGACTTAAGTAAAACAGTTAGTCCTCTCCAGAACTTCTCCCTTCCTGGGAGCATATTTTCCTCTCTCAACCTTACTCCAGACATTATACAATACACGAAAGCGCGGGCAGCACCAGGTCTTCTGGTTGCTTTAGATCAAGCGAAAGCTTTTGACCGCCTCGAACATATACCTTTTCGAAGTTTTGCGTTGTTATAATTTTCCCAGAGAGTTCATCCAAATTCTTCAACTGTTGTATTCAAATATGACTGGGGAACTGTTGTTGAACGGAATCGTAACACCAACATTTAATGTCATAAGAGGGTTCCGGCAAGGATTCCCGCTTTCTCCTGTGCTTTTCAGGCAGGCAATTAGCCCATTGTTAAGGCGTTGGCACAACAATAAGGGGCCTCTCAATGCCAGGTTCCAGCCGCGTTAAAGTATCTGCTTACGCGGATGATGTTACCCTTTTCCTAGAAGATGTTGACAGCCTTGTAGGTGTCTTTACAGCTTACAATGTTTACTCCACTTTGTCGGGTGCCAGAGTGAATATCAATAAGTGCGAAGCACTAAATTTGGGAAATAAGGACATCACTTTACCAGGTGGAATCAGACAGGTAGATCCCATGCGTACATTGGACGCTATTTTTTGCGCAAGTAGTGTATCCCCGCACATGTGGAAATATATTGTGAGCGGGATACGACGACAGACTGAAGCTGTGTCGGCAGGATCCTTGTCTTTGGAGGAAAGAGCTTATTTAATTAAGAACGTAATGTGTAGCAAGCTTTGGTTTGCAGCACGAGTGGCCCTACCACCGTCATCAACGATACGCACAGTGAACACTCATCTCTTGGTTCTGGCTTGGGAAATCGCAGTACGTAACGCAAACATCCCTCCGTCTTCCTAAGGCAAAGGGAGGCTGGAGCCTACCATGCGTAGTCACTTTCAGCAGAATTCTCTGTACAAAGTGCACTTGTGATCTAGAAGACGAATCTTACCAATGAAGGGTAGTATTATTGTACTGGATAGGTCATTATAAGCGTACTCTAGTGCCTCGAGGTCTAGGTAACTTAGCGCCAGCAGCTGTTGTGCCAGCGCCCCAGTATGCTGCAGCAGCACGTATGTATGCACAATTTGAAGCGCTTCCGAATGTGTTTTGGCGCTCAGCACCAGTATCCAGGCTGTGTCAGCGCCACCTTTGAACTCTTTGCCAAGTCCGACACACAATTGGAAACCTGTTTCTTCGCGTGACCTGCCATCGACTGTCAGAGATGTCTACTGGCAGTACTCGTGGGGCATCTTGCCAACCAGGGACGGGCTGAATAGATGGGGCATGGTGCCAAATAATAAATGTATAAACTGTGCTCAAGTAGACACCAATAATCATCCTATAAAAGAATGTGTAGTCGCGTGTACTATGTGGAAGCTTGTTGGGAAGGTTTTCGGTGTGTCTCCTACACAGGCTGCAAGACAGCGGAATACATTTGAATACATGGTATACTATACGGTGATGTATGTACCGTGGCATTTCCGTAATGCGTCCGAGAGGTCGAGAAGACGAAACAGAGCAATGTTTCCTAGGTTGCGCAAGTTGCGTACAATCATACATGCTAATTTGGAGGAACGGCTGTTTGTTTTGGGGGAACAAGAATTCCTCCGCCAATGGTCAACACGATATTTTCTTGTATCTAAAAACAGAGTGCTTTTAACTGTTTGAGGGTCTGGGACGTAACATAGCGGCCAGTTTGGACCTACACTAGCAGTTGTGTAACCTATATGGTTAGGTCTCTATTGTTGTCTGTTGTAACTTTTGGGTATGTGCAGAGTGATCATTTGCTCTTTTAATTGTCATTTCTTAACAACATTCATGCTTACAGTCAATTTTAGTTTGGAAAGTGTTGTCCTCTTGTTGTCATCCAGCATCGTGTCATGTTTTCACATGATTGTATTGACCCGCGCCATGGTGTTGACGGGTCTGTTTTCTACTGCTGTACTTGACATGTCACCTTCGGGTGTAATAAAACATTTTCTTTCGCCTTTTGATTTTGAAGCAACCGTAGGATATTGTAAGACCCTCTTATGCACATTTTAAAGAGAATGATGTAAGCTTTCAGCGCTCACCAAAATTGGCAGTTATAATACTTTCCGCGGTCCCACCGAATAGTTAAATCTGCTTTGAAAATGAATGAGCGACGTTGTTTTTGTTTTTTTTTTCACAATATTTCTAAGCAAAGTGTATTTATTGTAATCAGCTTTTATTAATATATCAACGGAAATGATATAAGCTTCGCATACTTAGTAGATGTTTGCTTCTGAAGTTTGTCCGATGCTCCCGAGTGACTCAAACGGGCATAGAAAAACAATGGCGAACGTTTTTTAATATAAATACCAAAAGACACGAGCTTTCGAGGGAGGAGCTAACGATATGATTGAATTAATGATTTATTTCAGGTAAATATTACAGGGCATGTATGTCACAGCATCTGGATCCCTAGCTGAAAGCTAGCTGGGATCCATGCAAGAAATTTCTTGTGAATATGTGGGCATGCGTAATTATTAAATAAGCATTTTTGCACAAGGCTCTCACACTAAAAATACACAATTCAAGCATTGCTACTATCAATTACACCCTTATGCAGGTAAAAAGTATACATACAAGAGCAAAAAGTACTCAGATTCATTACACCATAATCTCTTTGTAAGTTAGAGAAATATGCACAAAATTAAATACACTAAAAAATGCATTCTTAACAATATGGCTTAAAATGCTACTTCAACAACACCGGAAAGGTATTACTCTGCTTTATTGTATTTGGAACCAGCACAAACTACAGTCCTTTCGACATAGACATTCTTTGTCTACGGGAGATGAAAATTTCCACTTATGGCGCTAGGAGTGCTTCTTGAAGGCATAGTAAATGCAGATGAATGTAATGGGTAATTGTTTTTGAGTCATGCGGGAACTGTGAATAGTGTCCTATATTGAATCACGACTTAAGAGGTAGTATAACTCACTCACTCACTCCCTCACTCACTCACTCACAATGAGAACCAATCTACTTAGACAAGCCCGTAGACTCATTACTCATAGGAAGAAGAGCCGCACCTTTGAGTCCTAAATTTATTCAGTTTTTATGGGCGTTGCGATTCTTGTGTGTGTGTGTGTGTGTGTGTGTGTGTGTGTGTGTGTGTGTGTGTGTGTGTGTGTGTGTGTGTGTGTGTGTGTGTGTGTGTGTGTGTGTGTGTGTGTGTGTGTGTGTGTGTGTGTGTGTGTGTGTGTGTGTGTGTGTGTGTGTGTGTGTGTGTGTGTGTGTGTGTGTGTGTGTGTGTGTGTGTGTGTGTGTGTGTGTGTGTGTGTGTGTGTGTGTGTGTGTGTGTGTGTGTGTGTGTGTGTGTGTGTGTGTGTGTGTGTGTGTGTGTGTGTGTGTGTGTGTGTGTGTGTGTGTGTGTGTGTGTGTGTGTGTGTGTGTGTGTGTGTGTGTGTGTGTGTGTGTGTGTGTGTGTGTGTGTGTGTGTGTGTGTGTGTGTGTGTGTGTGTGTGTGTGTGTGTGTGTGTGTGTGTGTGTGTGTGTGTGTGTGTGTGTGTGTGTGTGTGTGTGTGTGTGTGTGTGTGTGTGTGTGTGTGTGTGTGTGTGTGTGTGTGTGTGTGTGTGTGTGTGTGTGTGTGTGCGCGCGCGCGCGCGCGCTCTGAAGCACGCGTCTGCGATATATGACGGAAATGGTTCGTACATGGAGTAGGGTGCGCAGGGATCCGACCTCCGCCAAGTCGGGTAGAGCGCGCGCGCGGGGGAACTAGCGGAAAAGGGGGGGGAAATTCTTTGCTCGCAATTTCTGGGGAGGAATGAGTGATCGAAGCCGAGGCAGCTGGCAATTGGGGACCCGCTGCATAATTGCCACTTTGGCAAGCGAACAGGAGGAACGACTGAGTGGGTGGAGAGTATCCGCCACCAGGAGTCGGAAGAACGGTGAAGGAGAGAAGGGAGAGGAGGAGGAGCGTAAGCGCCCAGTGTGATTAAGCGGCCATGTCGGAGTAATCCCAGTGCGCCCCATAGGCGCTGCGTGACTCTGAGAAAAGCTGATTAATTACGGGCCAGAACCACCTCATAAGGTCGTCTGAGAGTACACTGCCCTTCTCACCCCCTCCCACTTCCGTTGTCGGCTGTCTCGTTAGCCAATAGGACACGATGCCGGTTCGCCGGATTCTACTATGTCTCGGCAAGGGATCACGAAGGCGTTGACATAGTCATGGCAGAATCTTACCATTGCTAAAGCAGAAGCGAAACTTCTTTCGTTCCTTTCAGTCCTTTCTTGGGTATTTCTGTTCATGTATGCCTTTTCTAAATCAAACATGTTTGCTACGAAATACAGGCTTAGTTGCGATTGTCAGCACCACTCCCGTGCTCGCTTTCTTAATGTTGTGACCGGTGTCTCTGATCGTTTAGCTAAGTCGTTGAGCTAGCTCGCGAATAGTGACGTCTCTTTCGTTTTGCTTTTTCTCGAGCGCGCAGTCTGTTTTCTGGCGTTAGCAAAGCGGCTTATGGCCTCCTAAGAAACAAAAATTGCATGAAATATGCCATCAGCAGCGGAGAGCTGTGAAATGTGTAAAAGGTTTGAGTTGTTATACTTCCTCTCTTTCTCTTTGTTTATTTCGCGATGCATTTTAACTGCAAAGCATCAAAGCTATATAAACGAAAACGATCAAATAAAAGGCGAGACAAATAGTGCGTTTTGTGATGTTACTGATGTAAGTACTGGATTCTAAAAGCGCATTCGTTACAACTAAGGTAACCGATAATGCCAACTTGCTTCCTGCTTGTGATTTTTTTTTTTTACATTTCTTTACGCCTGGTTACATTTTTGTGCTCGGATTCCGTAGTCGCGCCAGCACAGAGCTACCCCTCAAGCACTCTTACAGGCTATCGAAAGCTTTATTTATTTATTTATTTATTTATTTATTTATTTATTTATTTATTTATTTATTTATTTATTTATTTATTTATTTATTTATTTATTTATTTATTTATTTATTTATTTACAATATACTGCAGGCCCTTTGGTGGGCCCAAGCAGGAGTGGCAACAATAATATTATTACATCATATATAAAGAAAAAAAATATGCACAGCTAGAACACAATAATCATGGCAACCAGGGGTAGAAAAATCGAACATTTGGTACAATAATCAAATGAAAAACGTCAGTGAAATCGGCAGTAGAAGGGAAAACATTTTTTTTGTTATTTAAAACACACACAAATATTTAAAGCAGCAACACAACAACAGGTTAGTTAAGGTAGTCAAGACTCAATTAGGTCAATCGAGTCGATGCTATTTGTTAGGTGAGGTAGCTTGCCTCCCTGCATTCGCCGTCCCCGCTTCAAGTCACAGTTGCTCATTAAATATTAACCCAGTACATGCTGCCCTGACGAAACCAGTAATATTTCACAGGGTATTGTTTTTAATCTTCAATGGTTGCAGGAGACTAGGATTACCGCGTAACGAGACACGGGCGCTATCGATTACAATGGAATTATTCTGATCAGCATGTAGCCTGCAGACGCACCATACTTTTCAGCGCTTTTGGCCCGTGTTTTATTTACTTTATTTCATTTTTTAACTCCTTTATTTTCTACGCTCTAAACGCATATTTTAGTTCATTCAACGCTTTACATGACTGCGTTTTCATTTTAGTGCCTGCCTGTCCTGTATTTAATTTTCATATCCGCGTTACCACGCTATTAACACTATTTTGAATATGGACATGTTAAGTTTGATGCAAGTGAATTTACATATAAACACAGAATGGACCGCGTTTCTTGCAAGCCTATTGCAACACGAGGAAAGCAGGGCTTGGAAGAGAGAGCCAGTTGTGGATTGTGATTGACTTTCACTGACGTGTACTGAAGCGCACGAGACACTAGTTTTGCTGATACATTTACCTGGGCTGAAAGAATCGAGCCCCATGGAGAGAATGGAAGCGGCAGAGTTTTAAGAGCTAATTAATAAGTGTAAGGTAGCCGAAATATAATATGCCGCGAAAGGAGCATGCTCTTTCAGCGGAGGTAGCCCGAAAAGGTTCAAGAGAATTAAAAAAATTGGCAAAGCCAGATGTACGCGATGCACGACAAGGATGGCAACACCGTTGCCAATATGGACAATATAGTTGATGGTTTGGTTTGTGGGGTTTCACGTCCCAAAGCGGCTCAGGCTATGAGAGACGCCGTAGTGGAGGACTCCGGAAATTTCGACCAACTGAGGTTCTTTAACGTGCACTGACACCACACAGCACACGGGCGCCTTGCTCTTCGCCCCCAGTGAAAAGCGGCCGCCGAGGCCCGGATTCGATACCGCATCCTTGGGAACAGTAGCCGAGCGCCGTAACCACTGCGCCACCCCGGCAGGGCACAATGTAGTTGAGGTAGCTGAAATAATCGAGGCAGATTTGTGCAGTAGCTGCTGAAATGTTTTCCGCAATCACTGCAGAATCTGCACTGGAGAAATACTTAAGCCTAAGCGTTGCTATGTTGACTTGAAAAGGTTTCAGCACGATTCCATAAGTGAAAACTACTGTGCCTTTCCTTTCCTGTAAACTAATTATAGAACGCCGGTAACGTTTATGCGTTAAACGGAACGCTGGTTGTGTTCAACAAGGTGCGCGCGATGTACCGTGTGCAGCAGCGTTGCTTTCGGATTTTTCAGTGCACGTTCTTCAGTGTTCTCGGAATTTTTCACACTGCAGTTGGTTTATTACTTCTCTTTATGCAGTTTATAATCATTCCCACCCATTTCTGCACTCAAATGACGCCCTTTCCTGCTCGCTCCCTTTTAAATATTTCAATTTCTCGGCACAAAAAGTTGGCCCTACGTCACCGGAGGTCGAGTATCACGTGACCCCTTTTGGACGTCGACGTCGACATTACCCGTCCCGTCTTTTTCGACGTCTGATGAACTTTACTGGCTTTAATAATTTACCTAATTAAACCACATCAACCATTTTGTCGCACACCTTTCTTTGGCGCTCTATTCGATGGTACAATTCGTTTTCCGATATACCAACTAGTTCCTCTTTGACAGCACAGACAAGGTCATGCCCACGCGAAACCCACCTACATAGTCATACAATGCCTACGCATTAAACATCAGGTAGGTAAGGACGAAGCCAGTGGCGAAGATAATCTAGACGTACTGTTGGTAAAGAAAGTGAAAGTAAATTAATTATTGAATGCAACAGTAAGAAAGTAAGCAGCCGATTAGGACCGTAGATATGTTGAACAACGGTTTGGAGATTGCGCCTGAAAAACTACAGGCCTATCTTGTATAGGCAGATCCTGACGACATCGAGTGTACATGAAAATGGATAAATGTTAGTTACCTTGTTGCGTAAGCAATGGAATACAAATGACTAGAGAGATTTGTATTTTGCATTATCTACACGACATTCAATAAGGTAACCACTAACAAAAGAAGGGCCATCATATAGTTCAATAAAACGAAGCAGCAGGCAGGATTGCAGACAATATTCAAACCATTCGTCAGATTAAAAAGAAATGCGCAGAATATCAACTAGAGTACATAAATTTTATACGTTAGAAAAAACTATTTGACTCAGTCGATATTCAGCAGTTATAAAGGGTGCTTAGAAATCAGGGTGTAAATAGGCATATTAGCATTGGAAAATGTCCTTAGCGGCTGCTCGTTCAGCACAATCGTGCAGAGAGAATGCAATAAAATCCCAATTAGAAAAAGCTTAAGCAGAGAAACATGATTTGTTCAGTTCCCTTCACAGTGTACTTACAAGAGGTGTTCAGAGATCTAAAATGAGAAACGTTACAAGTAAAAAGTAACAGAATATACCTTAGTAATCTGCGATTAGCTAATTTATTTTTTATTTATTTATTTAAATACCCTAAAAACCCAAGTGGGCATTACATCGTTCGAAGAATAACTGTGGGGAAGAATCGCAAAGTGAGAAAGGGCCCACAAATAGGCAAAGCAAGAATGATGGGTCGGAAAATTAGCATGCGGGGAACTAAAGTAAGGAGAAACACTCTAGGAAAGGAACAGCAGTTTACTAGACACAGCAAAACATTGGTAGCATTTGGGAATACATCACCTTGGAGCAGGCAGTAATTGCTTATCCGTGCCACGCGAGTACAACCACGACGGTAATAATAATAAGACCAAGGGCACTTCCCGTTCGCTCTCGACTTATGAAGAACCGTTTAATAATACCCCCGAGATATTAATGCCTGTATCTTACCAGTATTAATCTGCAGGGCAGAAAAATGAAACAAGAAGGGTTCAGTTTAAATTGAGGACAAATCAGTGTACTATATATATAAATAAGAAAGGCAAACTATATAATGTTAAGACAAAAAGCTACCTTAGTTCTTAGGAGAACAAACACGACTAAGTGACATTCTATATTCGAGGACAGCTTTCTATGTCTACTCAGCCAAGGCGTCTTACTATTCCAAGGAGATTAGGTATATCTATTTATATTACAGTTATGATTTCAGTTCTGCCTTGACGTTAATTTAGTAGTTTTCGAGTTTCCAACTACGGATAAATGAATTCTTTTATTTCACTGAAGGCCTGTGGGAACATAAATTCTCGACTAATGAACAGTCCACCTGACGATATTATTAAAAGAAGCGCACTGCGACAGCGTACAGGAACTGGCTCATTTGTTCAATTATTATGCAGAGCCGGCTGAGAGCAGTGTTTCAATGCAAGCACAGTGCCCTCAGCCGGCTCTGCATAATAAATGAACAAGTTGCTAACGTGACAGCGTTTAGAACCCCGCTCTCCAGAAAATCTAGCGTCGCTGTGGACGGCGTCGGCGTTATGACCGAAAAAACATGGGCATGGCTCTGACAGGTTGCAGTTTCTATGGGAATGGCGGAGCCCTGAGTGGCCGGCCGTTTATCTCACGTCACAGGACCCTGTGACACTGTCGAGATGGCATGAACTTTCAATTCGGGCTCCGTTTTTCAAACGATAAATTGAGATAAGAATACAACTCACCGTGACCTTCGGATCCCGAGTTGGACACGCGGACCCCAAAGGCCACTTAGACACGTTCGAACGGCTGGATTAAGGAGAATATTTACATCATTGTCTGGTGGGCTCTTAAGTAATATGGTAGCTTATTACTATACCCTAGTGTTGAATAACAGATGTACAAATTAAGGAATTAGTGATTAGCGAATAGCGATGTACCTGCACGCTACGAAGATCCCCGAGGGAGCCATGGACGGCAGTCATTAGCACTGTGGCGTCATACTCTTAAAGGAAGAGCTTAATTATCCCCTCCCCCCCCCCCCCCCCCACACACACAAGGTAAGTTGGAGTCCAAAGTCAGACTCCGCCCGCACCACTAATGTATCGCGGGGAGAGAAAGTTCCGCAATTCCAAAAAATAAATGAATAGGTCAATGAGACAAAAGTTTTTGGTTGGAAGTTATTAAATAAAAGGGGGAGGTGCTACTAAAGCGACCCACAGCCGAGGAAGCGGGCCCGGGGAGACCCCACGTATCTCCCCTGGGAAGTAGCGGAAGGGATGGGTTGAAGGGTAATAGGAAATAGGAATTAGGATAGGGTTATGGGATGTTGGAGGGGAATGTGGGCAGCGTAGGATTTGACTGTCAGACAATTCGAGTCGAGCTCCCATATGGGCCTCCGTAGAGGGCGAGCACTCGCTCTTAGCCGAATATGCGGCCCTCGGCCCTTGAATCATTCCACCACCGCAATGCGTTTGCCGGGTCTCCGGCTTCTGAGACAGGTTCCCTACATGAAGCCGCTTTTGAGGTTCCCCGTCCCCCCAGCTCGGTTCCCCCACCCCGACTCTAGTTGAAGTACTGAGAGATAGATTTTGCAACGTTCATGCCTACTTCAAGGTACTCCGCAAGTGGCCAGACTTTAATCTGGCGCACACTGATGGATACTCTTTCACGGTTTTCGCTCGGCAGACACACCAATATGTATTTCCTTTTAGCTTTTTTTTGTTTATTACATATCAGAACTAAGCAGATTGCACAAGCTTTACTCGTCGCCACCTCGCGTTGCTGCATGCCGATGTTGAATAAGGCTGCTGACTTCAGCCGCCCATTGTTGCAAGGTTCTTTCGGTTGTTAAGCTGATGACCACCGCATAAGATCAAGGTTCTACTTTTCGCCTTTTTTGAAGAAAAGAAAGATCGATTATCCGATTTTGTAGCAGGTTTAGAAGGTGATGACACCCAGTTTTTACCGCGGTCACCTCTGCTTGAAATATATGCATGGCGGAGCGTGAAGAAAAGAAAAGACAAAAGTGCTCCGTGAGTGTACTGAACAAATGTGTGCATTGTGGCCTTCATTACCTCCCATGACCTGCACTGAACAAACAAAATGGCACCTTTCTACAATTCAAGGAAAATTCAAGCGTTTTTCAAATTCCGAAAGCATACATGTGCCAGAAAGAAATTTGAGAAATATTCTTTACTTTCAGTTAACAGCACTACTGTGAAGCTATTATAATGGCCGAAAGGGACGCAGTCTAAGACTTGTGACAAATGTAGACTTGATTCCTAAGCAGTGAGTCATTTCTTAAAATTTTGTGCTCCCGTAATGATGGTTCTGTTCTGTTCTGTTAAGTTATGTAATGTTTTTTTATGCTGTGCTGGAAGGTCGCGTAACTTTGTTGTTTTGATAGAAATTTTACCTCTCGAGTCGAATGTCAGTAACTCACTTAAAACCACGAAGCTCTTATTCATGATGTTCGATTAGCACATTACTGAACCGTATCAGTGATTCCTTTTGTGCATTCGTATGCGCGTTTTATAATCCTTGCCAGTTGTTTTGTTTACATGAATTAATTTCCAACAATTGAATAATTACATCCATCTGAACCATTCTGTAAGGATATAACATATTTTCCCTCCTCTCCATTTTTGATGATAACTCCATCAACATTGATTCACGGTAGTTAGCTTCCTAAAAAATAGTAGAGGCAGCTGCTATGTAGCTTTATTAATTCGGTGCACGCTTTCATAATTTGGCTTGAAGCTCAACAGTGTACTCACGTATCCTTATCGAAGATAGCAGCAGCTTGTTTCATCAGTTTTCATGTTCTGCTATGGCAAAAGACCACTTGATAACAAAAAATACTGATAAACGAGAAGAATTTCAATCCTAAGTTTAATACACGCCGTAATGTGCAAAACATTGGTGGTGGCTTAGCATGGTTAAGCCTTGATATCAGAAGCGAAAAGCTTCGGCGATGCCATTGGATTAGCTTGTGTTTCCTAGGCGTAGTTGTGGCTCACCTTGTTGCTCACAGTTGCATCTTATTGATATTCCATGGCTTATCATTACAAGGGTTCAACGCTGCTGAACCAAATATTGAGCGAAAGGATTGGCTGCGGGTGACCGAGCGTTCTTCTTCTTTTCTTTTTCTTCTTCCTCAGCCCACACATAAAGACCCGCTTTAACCAAGCCGTATGAACGTGCCTTAGTGGCCTATAGGGTAACGTGAATGCAAGAATCATGGCAGGCTGAGTCTGACATAACCGTCCCATGTGAAACGAGAGACCCAAGTTGGAAGCAGCTTGTTGACGACGGAGCACACGCGAGGCTCGGAGTTGACTAGACTGGTGAAGCTTTTCGCTTCAAAACAAAAAGTAGGCAAATATATGAGGGGTGACTATACACATGCGCATCCGGACAAGCGGAGTCTTAAGGCTGCAATGAAAAGCAATATAAATTAGTTATTTTCCTGTTTTTTACTGTTCTACAGCTTGGCGATTCCTGTTGCGCCAAAACCCGGAGATGTGAAAAACAAATGGGAAGGGGCTTAAGCAACTTTCGGCAACCTGAAGCTCAGATTATATGCATTGTGCCTGCAAACTTGCCTAAATTTAGGGTGTGCTCTACTATGATACATTTTTTCAATTATTATAGTCATTAATCTATCAAGGTTGATATTTAGATGGAGAAATACGCGTGTAAGTCAGTGCTGCATTGGTTGCATAAATGTTTTATTACGTTCTACATTATTTGCCGTATGATGAAATACATGTGCTATATATGTGACAATAGGAGACAACTATAGTAATTGTTATATTATTTTTATTGATCACAGTAAAAGATAAAAAATGCATTTAAATCTAAAATACATGCTACGCAGCACTCGTGAGACCAATTTACTCGTAAAATTGTGAAATCTATGTAGAAGCCTACGTGGTGCGTGCAGTAAAATTATAGCTGCAGCCGTATCTCTGGAAACACCGCATCCGGAATTTTTTTCTGAGTGCGCTACCTGATCTAGTCACCAACTTTCAGTTTGGTTACACTGTTACATGCGTAG
The DNA here is from genome assembly GCF_055883805.1 of Amblyomma maculatum. Classification (NCBI taxonomy): domain Eukaryota; kingdom Metazoa; phylum Arthropoda; class Arachnida; order Ixodida; family Ixodidae; genus Amblyomma; species Amblyomma maculatum. Next base: position 92,462,904 of record NC_139349.1, on the reverse strand, counting down.
AGCAATTCACTCTCGCTTTTGGGAAGAATTTCTGAAGTACGAAGTCACTTCCATGCGAGGCTGCTCTTTCTCTATCGTAAATTTGTTTTTGTTTTTCTGGCCCAAAAAAGCGCACTATAAACTTACGTTCTAATATTTTTTTCGATAATGTATTAGAACTGCGAAAACTCTTAAATGTTTAATTAATACAGAAGCGAGTCAGAGGTTTTTGTTCGTTTGTGTCTGCTATGAGGACCTTTACTGGCTCATCCAAAAATTCGACAAGCAGAAACGGAATGCATTTGGCACAAACGAAACCGTGAGCTTGGCATTGAGGATGAGTATATTTTTATTGTCAAAGCAATAGCGACAAGTTCACGACGTCCGCCTTCTCCCATCATTAGATGCTTTATGACCAATATATTTCCTTTAAAAGATCTTGCAAAAAAAAAAAAAAAAAAAAAGACAACACGTTGATAGATACAGACAAGACAGGCGCAACTTCCAACTGTTTATTCATCGCAGATGGAAGTGAATATGACATAGGAATCCAGAAAAGAGGAACCAATACCATGCACGCAAGGGGTACATAATCTGAACTGCACACAGAATCTAGGCACGCACGTGTCCATCAAAAAGAACGCCCTTTTATTACCATACATTACAATAGATGGTGTCCTTACACACTCACTATTTTTTTTAATTGATATAGCATGTCCCCAGCGGTTCCCGCGCTATCTCGTGTCTTACTCCTGTTTAAGAATCTTCACTCCTTCAGCCTTGCTTCGCAGAAGTTCTTGTCTTTTCCCTCACAGGCTTAACAGTGTTGTGGAAAATGAGATCCAGTCCCGGTTCGGTTTATAGTGTAACACCTAAAAGCGACTCAGGCTGTGAGGGGCACCATACTGGAGGGCTCCAGAAGTTTACACCACTTGGGATTCTTTTGATGCCTGTCACCTTAATTATACCATGTGTAGTTTAGGGGAAACTTTCCGGTGCACTATGTATTTCCTTTGGAAGTAAAATTGCATGTAATTTTAAGGTTGCTTTATTTTGAAGCGACTTGCGCACGCGTTATATCAAACTTTTTCGCATATGAAAGAGCTGGGAAAACTTTTGTTCTGGACGAAATAAACATAGTGGCAAAATGTGTAGCATTGACGCGAACTACTGTAATCTTTATTTGTTGCTGCCAACAGTCCCAGGCCTTACCACTTTATTTTCAACGCGCAGAATGTTCTAGGAAATGACGTAAAGATTTCGTTTCCATTATTTCTGCACTCTCGAAGCCGCCGGACTCGGCTTTATCATTTTCGTTGTACATCTCTCACGTATCTCTAACGATTTCATCACGTATCTCGAATACTTGCGGCAATGCGCGTCTGTTTCCAGATTGTTCCAGGTTATTCTAATTATCGTTTGAGATCTTACATAGATGTTTATTTGCCGACTTTAAATATGGCGCTGAAGAGAGCAACAGGCACTCGTAGTGCGACTACTAGCGACTACTTCTGTTATCGCCGCCGCCCTGTTGCTCAGTTAATTTGAAAGTCAAGTCACGACGCCAGTCTTTTTGTTGAATACCGAGGGCATTGTCACTACCACATGACAACATATTCATATCTATTCATAGTGAAAACTGTGTTGCTCATTTGAAGCCGCAGGGGTCGCTTTTTTTTTTTTTATTACGGACAAACTGCCGCTTGGCGTGTCCATACAAAATAGAAAAATGTCTAGATTTTGAGTTTTTGTTGTAGCTGACTAGAGGAGCGGCGGAATATGTTTTGGTATGATATTGAAAACCTAGTTTGCAGCTATTGATGGTTTCGTGAAAAATCCGAGCTGATCCGGTTTCTTATATAACTTGCAAATTGTTAGTGGACAAGAACCGTTTTCTGAATCTGAATTCCAGTCAAGGTTCAAATATGGTGCGAATGGTAAGTGAAACAGCTGAACCGCAATGCGGCAGCGGAGTAATGACGTGTTGTCAGGATTTGACATCAACTCGCTATCAATGAAATGACCCTAGCCAACAAAACCGCTTCTTTCGATAAAAATAAGAAGTTTTACACTCGTTTTCTAGTTTTTGTTTCAGGCTGACACTACAGCTTTTGATCTCACATTCAACGTCTGTTGCTATTGAAAAACACTGAGCCTTTCCTGGAAGTCTTCTAAGCCTTCTTGGTGATTGTATAGTGGAGATATAACGTATTTCATGCTCTTCGACATTGCACAGACATCAGTATGGGTTTCCGCCGAATTGCAATAGCCCTAGTATGTGCTACAAATTGGTCTTTCATTCGCAGTTCGCCGATGTTTAAAAGTTTTCTGACGGCGTCAGTGAGAGCAAGGCCCGCAGTTATCGAAAAAAAAAAAAAGAGTGCAGGAAAGGAAGAGGAAACAAGATGCGGTTGTGATACGTGAACATTGTAGCATGCATCGACTTGAGCCATCCGAGGAGACGATTTGTGCCTGAACGCACGAGTGGTCACCGAACCAACCCTTTACAGTAGGGAAGTGAAATTCCCTTGCACGTATAGCTTTGTGTGACAGTAGTGTTTTCCTGCTAGCAGCATTCCTTAGGTATCCTTGAATTTGAAACTTAGAGAAATTTCACGTTCTTGAATAGAGAGAAAATTCCTCGATGATGACAGAAACATCGCGAAGGTCATGCATATTCGTTGGAACGTCCATCATTTGCGTTTTGATTGTTAAATGAGCTCCAGCTTGTGTCAATTACTCGATTTCGATAACTCTTGAAAACTTTTGTGATAACGTCCGGACCGAAGGCAGTAAATGAAGAAGCGCCGAAACGACAGCGAGAACAAAAATAAAAGGGGGGGGGGGGGGGGGTCGGAGGGGAAGGGGGGAGGGGGGAGATATCAGGACAGAATGCAATAATGAGCGCGCTAAAGACGGCATATAAAGAAATCAATTCTACGTGAGGGTAAATAGGTTCCTTTCAAGAGATAAAACACCCGGATTCCTAAGCGAAAGAAACCAAGTTCTAGACAAGGGCAAAGAGAAAATAAGCGCAAAATAAAACTTACTTTCTTTGGCCGTGCAAATATTTATCCTGTCTCTAAGGCTGTTTCTCTCCCTCTCCCCAAGCTCCCCTTCAAAGTGCAGAGTAGTTGTCGCTGGCACAAAAGGGGTAGAAAAGCAACAGTACAAAAAAATCTTGAGACGGAGCATTTTCGTGTTTCGCTTGCAGGTTCTAACCGCCTTCATTGCTTAAGTTTTAGCGAAAAATATTGCCGAAGGCCACGCGCTAAAAGGGTGAGACTTGCCGGATAGAGTGTACTGTTTTTGTAAGGGATTCCGAAAGTGAGCCCGCAAAGAAAATTTCGCCCCCTTTTTTTTTTTCGCTCAGTTCAGGGAGAACTAAAAGAAGAGCATGAGAGGCACAAATTGCCGACAGACAATGGAAAAAATAAAGCAACGCTCGCCATAAGTACTGTGCTTTTTCACCGGATATAGACGGCACACACGTTTCGTTTCGGGTCCATTTTCGGCGCTCGAGCTCGAGAAAAGTTGGTCTTAGCGCTGGTTCTTCCGTAAACGCGCGGTCTTCTTTCCGTCGTGCGGACTGTTTCGAGGGCAGAAGACGGCGCACGTAAGCAGCAAGTCATCGAGAGCTTTTCATCACAAAGGCGGCCGAAAGAGCGAATATTTCTGAGTAAGTCTTGCCGCTAGTGCGTGAGCGAACGAGATAAGGTGGATGAGTAGCGCGCATTCTCAGCTTAGCTAGGTTTGAAAAATTATCAGAGGCATTTGCATGCGAAAAATACGTCTCAATATTTTCTTTTCTCACAGCCTTACAGCTGCGTCGCGTTTTTTTTTTTTCGGATTTAGTACAAGGTTTATAAAGGTTCATTGTAAATACAAATACTGGCAGGGATGTTTAAGACATTTTGCTAAGCGTCCTTTAGGTTTTAAGACTTACCCATTGTTTTACGGAGTTCTCATGCTTTCCCCACATTCACCGAAAGTACGCTTTTATAAGCAAGCAAAGGCTAAAAAAAGAAAAAAAGAAACTAGAGGCGTTAGCATCGCCAGCCTACTTCACAAATAAACTACATGTTTCAAAACCAATTTTTAAGACCGTTCTTAGAGCGCGCTCAGCCATCTGAAACAATACCAACCAAATATTTCGCGCTTTGTCGCCATAAGCTAAAATACATTGGAGAAAAATGTTTATATGGCAATATGTCAGCCAAAATTAGGTTGTTTGCTGCCAAAGAAATGTCAAGGCCCCCATAATAATTTAGAGAGGCATTTTTCCTCATAATAGCTAACGCGTGCTATCCTCGATGCGTCCAGTGCACTGGATTTGAGTTGCGCAATAAATACCTCGTCAGGTTACCTGCACAAACCGTTTGATCAATATTGTTCTGCAGCAAAACCTCCAACCTGTATTCAATTTTTAATGGAGCACAAAGACTCGACCACACTAGGAGTGCTTACTGTATGAGACGAACCGTTATTTCTGCTAATCTACTTTCGAAATGTTGATGCTACACACCAACCTAAAAATAAATAAGGTTCTATGTGCTAATAAACGCTAGTAAAACATTGTTACAAGGGTAGTGTAAGCCATATTCAATGCGCGCTACAGCCCGGGTTTGTTGTGTCGGGACTGTAACCAAGGTTTTAAGTACGATTAGCTGTTTCTTACGGCCGTTCCAATAGTTTTTCCGAATTGTGATTATTTTTGCTTCTCAGATTACGCACTCAATGCGCCTGCATGAAGCGAACCTGCACGTGGCTAATAACGTTGGTCCCCTCGAAAACCATTCTGTATGTGATGAAGGCTCTCCTCTGGGACAGGGTAATAGTTTGAAGCCGAAATGTTTCACCGCATAAGTCGGGTCATCATCGGTTAGATACGAATAGTAACAGCGAGCATGGAGTCGTTCGTTCTGCACAAAGCTTCTCACGACACTGCGAAAGTGGGACTCGCTTTTGCTTGCGTTGCTGGAGCAGCGGCATGAGGGACTATTAGCTCTGATGTGAAACCCATAAAAAATGAGTTCCACTTCAGAACGTCAATACAGAGCGCCATCAGATTGCCACGGAACAGAGCGCACTGAAAAATCAATGCGGGTCAACATGAGAAATGAGTCTGTTTAAAAGCACTTTCATGTTTCTTATTTGTCTACATAGACATCCTAGATGTGTTTTATAGTATAAGTGAAAACCGAAAAAAAAAAAAAAAACGTTCACACGACGCTTGAATCACGGCTCGTGCATTAAAACATCTGGTAGCTTAATGGTCCTCAGTGGCATGGTAATTACAAAACTGTTTTAGGTGCTGCTTCTCATCTACAATGCGGCCTTCTCAGACGCCCAGAACTAAATGAGCAACAGTACCACCCAGGATGACATATTTAACCCATGCGCTAGATTGTCTCGCAGCATCTTTGAGCCAAAATAAATTTATGCTTAATTTTGCGAGCGCTTCTGGCGCGCGAACGTTGTGGAGCTGAAAATTTCTATCTAGTGCGAAAAAAACAACAACCATAGTGCTTAATAAAAGTTTCAAGGGTGACGAGAGACGTTCTTCGATTACAGCTCGTTTACGAGAACTCCGAGTTCTTGATTTGGAAGGACGAGTTTTCGGCCCCTCTGGGTCAATATAACCGACTTATACGACCTAAATTATTCGTTGTATGTGAGACAGTTTCGCATTGCAGTAATACATCTTTTGTTCGCAACATCATCGTCGATCTGGATAAAAAAGCGTATGTTATAAAATCGGGTTGTTACAACTAGGCTCGACTGTAATTATCCCTAGATGTACTACAACATGTTCTGCCGACCCGAAAACTAGTAGAGCAGAATACTGGATAGAAATAAAGAATTGCACGGGGAATCTAACGAGAAAAATCTAGGCCGCTACAGAAAACGTGCTTGCTTTATTTTTATCGTTGTGTGCAAAGACTTCTGTAATCAGTTACTTTGTGCTCGGCAAGGGCCGCCGTTTAAAACAAAATTTCCGCCGACTCAACAATGTATGTGAGACAAAATTTGACAAATGGACTTGGGGCACCGTTGCGAGACTTCGAGCTCGCAGAAAAGGGGAAACTGAAAAGAAGCCAGACATGTCGAGTAGTCGAGAAAAGAAATGATAAGGATCTTTACTCGTATCCAGGGCTCCAACTCATGCTTCTTCCTTTTTCTGCACAAAATATTCTTCTTTGTTCTTTAAATTAGCGCGATTTTTTTACACGCTAGGTCTTTACGTTTTATATGTTCCCCTTTTACACCACCACGCTCATTCCATCTTCTGAGTGGCGTGATATCGGAGACTTGGCACGCGAAGAAAGACGTCATTCGGAAAAAAAAATAAAGAATGACGAGGGCCGTCTGAAGAAAAGAAACGAAGGCTGGCAGAATGAATTAGCCTGCAAAGGCAGGACACAAACGATAAATGTTACAAAATGAAAGGTTTGTTGGAAAGTACAGTAGAAAAGAATTGAAGGGAGAGGAGTGCGAAACAAAAGAAAAAGTGCGAAATTGTTCGTGTTTTCTAGAGTCATTCCCACTGCTTGCCTTTCTGGAGGCGTCAGAATAAAAAAAAAAAAGAAGTTAGCACTTTGGGAGCCTTCGCTGTTGTTTTCTTTTCTTAATTACCTCCATTTCGGCTGGATACAATTGCATAAAGCAGCGCCCACGGTGACTCCGGCCAAGTGTGTCGTCATGCCACTTGTTAAATTATTAAAACGTCGCTACTTTAGTAAGATTCAAATTTAATACATCCCTTTCATCATTCTGCGTTAATGTTTGATGAAAAGTATCTACAAATCTCTATTATTAAATCTAGATGATAGCTAATTTCTATGAAGCAACTGATTTATAATCACTTTTTTTTTGTTACTGTATATTTCGTGTCTTAAACTTTCTATTTTGCTTTGGTGCCATTTTTTACTCGCATACTGATCCTCCTGCTCATGCTGAGTATAATCCGAATGTTACCAGTCTCGATAATCTAGCCGAACAAAACGTCTCAAACTTTTGGAACGGTTCCTCCGGTTCTTTCATTACGGAAAGTTCTTCGACGCTTCCGCCTGCGCCAAACGTACGTGCATTTGCGGACGAGATTACGCTGAACTCATCGAGAAGAGCAACAGTCGGAATCAATGCTTCTCCTGATTCACACAAAATTATTCACTCCAGCGGACGGTGCTCGATTCAGCGCTCCACGTTTTACGCAATGAATGCCACCACCGAAATTTATCCACAACTTTCTGGTCCTAATGAGCGGCCGCGTTTTTTACCAGGCTCTGACTGTGCTAACCTCTAATCTTGCTTAACAAAACTAAGAGCCTTTGAAGGTGTTTAGGAAGCTTGCTCCAGATACAAATTAGGTCAGAGGTTTTCCCAGGAATTGAAATTAAAAGGAGGTGGTATGTGGCGTGGCATGGCATGAATGGAAGAGAAAAAGCGGTAAAGCGGTAACATATTTTTGTCAATGAACAACCGGGCCAAAAATGAGCCGGTAATCAGGAAATAGCGCAAGTAGCACCGGAGGGCATTCGATCGATTATGTTAATAATTACATGCACGTCAAAAATGCGTGCAAGGCTATTACCGACTGCGCTGACAAAGTGCCGAAATTTTTATGACTCTCTCGAAAAACCAAGGGGGGGGGGGGGGGCGAAATCATTGGTAGCGCGAGGTCTGCAGCATTGACTTGATAGCATAAAAACGAGTGTAATGAAGCATGTCTGTGCCTGCAGACATGTTTGAGTATTTCGGCTGTTTTTTAAGAGAACTTCCCAAATTGTAATTTTTAAATCCAATCCACAAATGAGAAACAAAAGTAATTAAAAAATGTCATTTTATTGTAGTGGTATTTTCTTATTATTATTCTCTCGTTATTGTTGGTGAGTTCTGCCTTTGCCGCTAAAGCCAACAACCGAAGTTGCTTGCTAGCTCTGACGTCACGGGGACTAGTAATCGGGGCGCCATGAATTACGGCTTTGGAAAGGATAAACCCATTATTCCGTATGAATAAAAAGCGTCTGTGTTTAATGTACTTCGCACACGTTGACAATAACTGAGTGGCTATTATTTCTGAGCATTTAGAACTTCATTTCTCGCATCACCTCGCATTCTAAATTCAATTTGGACTCCTCTGCTATTGAGTCACCTATTTTAGCACCACTTCCTGAATACACAGGACTATGTTTCTTTAAGGATTTCGAAGAGCGTAATATAATAATTTATGACCTTTTTGCAAAAGCTGCCCACGCAACGGGTGATTAGCTGCTTGCTCTATCTCCTCAAAAGACCGCTACTACAAATCTGAGGCACAGCCCGGGGAAAAACAAGGAGAAATGGGACGCAATAAAGTGTGCGCTGTCTACAGTGAGCTTGAAAACTGACGAAAACAAGAGGCGAAAATCAACGCACCGATTAAAAGCTGGCAGCGATTTCGGGTGCTTATGCACCACAAAGTTGGCAAGTGCCCAAGGGAGGAACTGTGGCGAATATTCTTTGCCTTATGTAGCAGGGCCTTATAAATTTGTCCCAATTCCCAAGCGTGTTTACTGAACTTATCGAGTGCCGTCACTGAGGCAGAGATGCAGTCAATTTAGCTGGCTGTGCCTTTCTAGCCTTCTATTTGCCTGGTCATTTTCACCCGGCTGGGGAAAGTGCCCCAGGAAGAGAAAGAAAACAAGCTAAAACAATAAAAAGTTGCCCACTTAGTTAGCCCTCCCCCGCCCCCCCCCCCCCCCCCCTCCCGCCTTTATCCCGTTCGTCGTCTCCCGTCTCCCCATTGAGGCCTGCCGGGCCTTCTTTTCTTCGCTCGTATTTGAGCCACTCATTACGACCATCTCTTTGTGGGCGCTAGGCGGGGAAACTGCGCACAAATAATTCACCGAAATGCGCCCCAGAGGAGTCATTGGCGCCTGGCGATGCCCCCTGTCCTCGCCAACGCTACAACACCCTCGTTTTCTTCCCTACGCACCCTATGGGGACTAGATACAGCCTTCCCTGTGTTCTCCCTCAGCTCGTACCTCCCCTTTCCCAGAATGATGCCGCGTGTGAGCTTTTCCTAAGCGAATACGTGAACTCTCTTCACTGGCCAACTCCCTTTTACTTTTTACGCCCTTTCTCCCCTCTTCGTCACGAATGCCTCGTCGGCCGGAATTAATTGCGCGCTCCAATTTGGCATCATTTCCACATTACACCCTCTCCCGCGTCTCCCGCTGGTCGGCCTTCCTCTTGGCCTTATCTGTCTCCCAGGACGGTGATCCGGGGGCTCTTCTTGACTAAAGACAGAAAGAGTTGCCTAAGGCACACATGGAGCGAGGCAGTGAAGGAGAGGCTCGACGTTACCCCGCCGGTTAGAGATTATAGCCCAGACTGCGCGACCGGGAGGGTGTGAAATGAGACACTTTCAGCGGAGGACATTCGTAGCAATAGGATGAAGAGGGAAATGGGGAGGGAAAGAAAGGCAATTAGAATAAATTGTATCTTTTGAAAACGAAAACAAAATAATCGGAAAATGCAAGTTTACTTGATAAAACTGGCGAGCGCCTCAAGGCTATGGCTAACGTGGCTTAATGGTAGACGCTCTAAATGTGTCCCTTATTTGTCGTGCACCGTTTCTCATGACGTGCTCCTGAAAATGGTAAAAACGAGGCTCAGCAACGTACGTGTAAACGGTTGAGCGATCCATACGTCAAGCTACCGGAACCTATCACTACATCAATGAGTTCCTTGTTTTCGTTCTTTGTTATTCATCGAGGAGTGTTGGTGGTTACAGTAAAGAAAAGAATACATGTACCACCACCAACATACCTGACGCTGAAGAGTGATGTAAAGAGCCATGTGATCTGGATAGGAACGAGTAAATGCTGCCGGGACGAACCATGCGAGGAATATCGTTTACTCTATACTTCAGTGCGCTGTGCTTGAGCTATCGGGATAAAAATTAGGAGGCTGCTCATGTATCCTCATTATGCAAATAGGTTACATAACGTCTCTGTAATTTAGCCTGCTCCTCGGAAAGCGAAGTCATCTAAGGAATAATGGTAATTCCTCTTAAACAAGAATGATTTCCATGAGACAGGCATGCATTATAGTGTACGCATGCTACGTTACTGAGACGCCTGGCGGTCTTGAGGGATCCTAATGTATTGTACGCTAGGTTCACGATATATCTTCTTTTTATTTCTATATAGGGATACGACAGAAGGGGGATATAATATCTCAAGGCATCTGCAGAATAAGCCCTACGTCAAGGGATTACATCGCCAATGATTTCACCTGTGTCACATAAAAAAAAAATAGAATCTTCATCTACCTTTGCGCTACAAAGCCAAAAAACGCCTACAAGCAACGTGAGGAATCTAAAAGAGCATTGGAGACCACTGTCTGTTGCAATGACTGCCATTATTTATGTAAAGCAGCGAGTAACAATGTCGCAGCATTATAAGTTTCATCTAGACAGCATTATTTTGGAAAAGTGATCAAATAACAACGCAATTTTTGATGCATGCTGGGAGAAGCAATTCAAGCAAGAATTCTGCATGGGACAGCACTGCTTTCGAAAATTAGATGAAACAAGCGCTGAAAGGAGTTCTCTACGACAAAGACTATTTTTCACGTCAGGTGGCCGACGTTAGCGGACGTGCTTCGCATGGGCACCTGCAACACGACACACTGCGGCCGGACCATTTGATCCGACGTCTTCGAAATCACCAGGAACGCGTCCTAGAAAGTGAGCCGTATGTTTTGAGCCCACCCAGGTTGGAGTTTCCGCCCGATATATCACCTCCGAGGTCTACGCTTTAGCTGGGCCTGCGCTAAACCTAGCGCTTGCGACCCCCTTCCCGCCTGCCTAGCTGTGGAGTATCGCATCCTGGACTGTGACTCGGCCGAGCTCCAGAAGAACGAGTGGGAGACTATTATGAACCTCCACAAACCAACCGCCATCACCCAACGCACGAGCGTCAAGCTACACCAACCGGCAGCAGCTGTGGCTGCGCAAGCAGTCCGGAAACCCGAGCCAGCACCACCGCACCCGCCACGTATACGACACATGCTCCTCTCGCGGCTGATGCAGATAGATTTGAAAGTCATACCCAGACTACTGGGCGGATGGAATAAAACACGGCGACTCCGCGCACACTTCTACTTATCCACACGCCGCTCTCGCCCACGATCAGGTACGCCACCACCCAGTAAATAACACTATTACTATCAGTACACCTGTAGAAATCCGCTATCGTGTCTAGACTCAGTTGACAACTATTCCGATCGGCAAGCATCAAATCGCTTCCCTCACCTTGCGCCACCCAATGATGCCGTTAGGGGAGTAGCTTATACGGCCGACAACGGTGAGCCCCCAGCTGAACTTCAGTGAGGCCTCATTCTCTACAACCCGAGTTTTATTATTGACGCCCAGCCGTTTGGACAAAAACCGTCCATAATAATCTCATTCGCGAACGAACAAGTACCGAAAGCCGTTTGCTTCTAGGTGGGCATCCAATCATGCTTTCTATATATGGTCAAGCTTGAAACATGTTAAACTGCCGCATGATCGGGCATCGCCGAAACCTGTGCTCCACCCAAGAGACCGGACGCTAACATAACTGCGGCGAACAGCATCGTCCATGCTGTGGGACTGCCAACACAACCTTCAGTCCTACCAACAATACGCCCAGTTATCGACCTCGTTCACTTCGGGAGGGGCTCGCTCCACCTGGTGGCAGACGCGGTGGCACGTTGCAGGGCACTCGTGGGACATATCAACAGGGTCCTCTCGGATGCATAATCCTTTTTTATCATTTTTGTGGCTCTGGACAAAGGGACCCCTTATGTTATCTTTCTTTCTATATTAAATAAAAAAAGTTTATTCACTGACGCACCCCGCCAAGTACATCGTATGTGAGGGTGGGCGCCGGATTAGCAACATACAATGCCAATATCTAACACTCCCCTACGTCAAATCAACCTCCAACCTTCTACAGGAAATGAATTCCAAGCTCGGAAGCCGCGCTCAGTAGATCACCATTCGTCCCGAACAAGCAAAGTCACTCGTTTTGGCTTCGGGGATTAAGACAACAAGGGTAGTAAGCCCTGGGCAGAACGGGCCAAGCATCCATATCGCACAGCACACGGACGCCACTTCATTTCGCCTCCATCGAAACGCAGCCGGGTTCGATACCGACCGCGGCGGCTGCGTTTCGATAGAGGCGAAATGAAGTGGTTGATTGATTGATTGAATCAATCAATCAATCAATCAACTTACGACGCGATCTTTCCTGAGGTCGTTTGACCCGGTTTTTGATGACAGTATTCCCATTTTTGTTTCTCAAGCGGCCTTATTATTTTCTAATCATAGGCCCCTGTTTCAAATGCCACAGTCTACGCTGACCCGGAACCTCTTAACACCGATTGGCGTTGATCTCAGTTCTTAGCAGTTACTCGCAAGCAACAGTGGAATTCCATTATAACCACATCTTCCCCTCTCATGCGAAGCACATTCCCTCAAACAGTTTAAACGGTCTTCTTTCCGATAACGTAGAGGAATACCCCAATCATACTGTTTTTTCAACAGATGCATCCGTCAGATTTGAAACAGCGGCAGATGGTATTTTTTCGCTCTTTTTGGAATGAAGCTATTCTAAGGCCATCCCGGATTATATACCTAGACCCTTCGCGGAATTTATTGCTCTTGAATTGTCTCTGAACAAAATGAAATCTTGTGTGTCACATGTTATCATCATCACTGCCAGTTTTAGTCTAGAGCTAAGAACTTCACAGAAAGATTACCTTTTGCAATTTCTTTCGATTTTTTTATTCCATGTATTTTGAAAGAGGTCCGCTTGTCTGAGTTCCTGGCCGTGCCAGTATTCATTCAAAAGAGCTCATATGTTACTTATTTTTTACCAAGGTAGGCTCTTAAGGCGTCAGTGACATGTCCCTTCCGCAACTTAGTCCGCTGGCGATTTCCAGATTTCAATGATTCCAATATATATCATCACAATATCAGCCACGCTACGTGATCCTTTTCTAAATACCACCGATTATCAGCACTTAGCATGTAACTGGAACGTCCTTTCATGTAAAACCAGGCTTTGTGCGGCATCAATTACGCTGTTTCAATGCGGGATTGCCACTTTGAATTTGAATCTAAGCAGATGTGAGTGGACAACGGCAAACTAATGTAACACAAGCGGGGAAGTTGACTTTATAAAACATTTTTCTTTTTTCTTTCCTGTCGGAAATTCGCATTTCAGATAAACATACCTGGAGATCCCTTTCTCCAGGTTAGGTCTTCTTTTGTCTCTACCAGCGTTTCTAGCGCAAGTGTTTGCATTGGGTTCAATTTGTGGAATTCTCCATGATTGCAACTGATAGGTTGAATTGCTCTTTTAAATTTCGGCAAGAACTTTTTTCACGAAAATGTTTTGTTTGTTCTTTTATTTAAATGCTCTTATGTCGTATTTCATCACCCCATTTTTTTTTTAATTCCCGCTTTACGCTAATATTTTTGTCCTAATAACATGTGGAAGTTTGCCATTACATCTCGCTCAATCCTCCCGTATTGGTGTGTGCCGTATTTCAAAACAATAAGAAGAAGAAATGTGGGTGTGCACCAAACGCGCGTGGGCCTTCGGGAATCTGGAGAATTAGTTACTCCTAATCCCACTTTTTTAATCTAATTCCACACATATATCCGGCGCTTTCAATCCAATTTTGATGTTTTTTGTACTATTTCAACGTCATCGATGTTTTGACGTCCACTGAATGATATCGACCTTCTGCGCTTTTTCTACGCAAATTTGACATTTGTGGCTCTAAATAATTAACTATTCTAGACTCATCAAATTTGGCATCTGGGTTTATATTTCCTTCCTATATCAAATACAACCATTTTTATCGATATTTTTTCGTTCAAGCGCTAGCAGGTGTGCACAGCTAGCGCAGGCGCGCGACTTCTGCGCCCACCTATGAGCCTAGGAAGGCTTTCGCCTTAATATTCGTCAGAAGGCACAACCGGAAATTTGCTGGACGGCACCACGTGGTTAACTCGTTCGGCCGTCAATCGCGAACACCGTGAAACTGGCTGAGAAAATTTTATTTGTAGTTGAAGAAATCCAAAGCCTGCACGCCTCTCTGGCAAGTGGAAGTGGGCAGGGGACCTGGCCAAGCACGTAATGCTCGGCGGGTTGCGCGACGTCACTAACGTGCATGTATGTCATGCCGCGTTGGCAGGAAATTGGAATCGATCCCAGAGAAGCTCAGTGGGGTGTACCAAACATCCAAAGATTTCTGCGTGACTATCAGCACCGCCAACCAATGTACAAGCAAGCCTGGTTTTCGGCTATCATCTTCGCTACATTAGGCGCTGTGGTCGAGGGTCTCACCAGCTATAAAAGGACCACCGGAGCCTGTGCATCACTTTGGCAGCGGCGGCAGCATGGAATGAACTTCTTTTCTAAAAGCAACAATTTTTGCTGCAGGTCAGTGGTAAACTTTTCTTACACTCCCGCACTTCTATTCTTGCTGCCGCTGCTGCCACGTGAAAAGTATGGAAAACGAGCAATGTCGAACTTGTGATACTGAACTGGATGTGACCGATGCCACAGTTGAATGAGCCGAGTGTCATTGCAAATATCACACAGGAAAATGTGCGGGCATTGCGGATACAACTATCAAGACGAAAGGAGAAGCTTACCGCAAAAACTGGCGCTGCCCGACATGCAGATCTTCGAAATCACGAACCTCTGCAACTGAAAAAACTGGCAGCGAACCTGACATGGCAAACATTCAACTGTGGCTCAAAAGTATAAGCGACAAACTCGATGTGCTATTACCACTCAAAGAAACGGTTGAGAAAATTGAGGACTCACTAGACTTCATTAAAGAGCAGTATAACGAACTGCTAACACGAACCGAAAAAAAAAAAAAAAAATGAACAGGATATCGCTGAACTTAAATGCAGGGTGGACAAAATTGAATCCCAGGACAGGAATGTAGCTGAGCTAAGGGCTGAAGTCGACAACCTTGAATGGAGGAGCCGACGGCTCAATCTCGAGTTTCATGGAATTGAACACTGATGAAGAAAATCTGCTTTACAAAATCAATGCGATTGCTAAGCAGCATAACCTGCGGCAGCTAGCGGAATGTGACGTCGTATCGATTCACCGACTACCAGCAAAAAAAGATAAAATTCCTGGTGTAATTTGCCGCTTTGTGAAGCAGTCAGACCGGGATATCTGGTGGCAATGTAGGAAAAAGTTGCGTGACTCAAGCGACACAGTGTTCATCCTGGAAAACTTGACAAGACGGGCGCGTGCACTCTTAACCGACGCAGAAATCTGGGCCAAAAGGAATGACTTCAAGTTTGTGTGGCATAGCAACGGCCGAGTTCTTGTTCGCAGGAGGGACGGGGAGAGTGCAATAGCGATTGCCAGCGTAGGCGATCTCGATAAACTGAGATAAGTTTTTTTTGTCAAACATGGGAAAAGAGTCATACATTTTACCACATACTTTTGGGAACTGCTTAGGCAAACAATTTGCTAATTCTTTCAAATGTTTTCATGCTAATGTACGTTCAATCAGAAACAAAGAAGGCGTTTTGAATCTTTTTTTTTGAACAAGTGCAGAGAACATTTGATGTTGTAATGCTGACAGAAACATGGTCCACTAATGAAGCTGATGTCTATCGCCTACCGTCATATAAAACATTATATGCCAACCGGTCCATGGGGCATGGTGGAGGGATTTGCATATTAGTTAATGATGACAATCCTTATGAGCTCATTGAAGATTACTCTGCAACAACCCAGAACTATGAATTTTTGTTAGTCAGGATACAAGGAACTTTATTGGCTGTGTGTTATCGTCCCCCAAATGGTTCTGTTGTAGCTTTTCTAGAACATTTTGAATCAATATTGGTGTTCGTTAGTGAAAATCATTTAGATTTTATTTGTGGCGGAGACATCAATATCAATATGCTGCAGAATGACTTCGTAAAATATAAACTTGATATTTTTTTAAAATCCCACGGCTGCTATAACGCCATTAGCCTCCCTACCAGAATAACAGAGACTTCATCGTCTCTAATTGATGTTTTTTGCACAAATATAGGTTCTGATGAAGTTAAAGCTGGCGTATTTGCATTTGATCTGAGTGATCACCAGCCAATATTTTTCTGCTCGAGGAGGTATGCTCGTCGAGAACACACTTCGGATATCCTTGTACTTCAACCTATAACATGCGGTAGCCTCTCAATTTTTCGCGAAAAGGTAATGTCCACGAGTTGGGATTTCATTTACAGCACAGCAGATGCAAACTGCGCTTATGATGCATTCATTTGCAAACTGAAGTCTATTTACGCAGCACGCCTTCCTTTCGTACGCACCAAGCGCCGCCGAAAGATACGTAAGCCTTGGATTAGCAGCGAGCTTATTAGCAGAATAAACAAGAATAATTTATACAACCCGTTCATAAATTCTAAGGATATTAATACACTCAAAGAATTTAAGTCATACCGTAATAAATTAGAAAGTGATCTGAAGAAGGCAAAGCGTTCCTATATGAATAACTTATTCAACTCTGCTGTAGGAAGTACGGATGTATTGTGGAAAAGGCCTAATTCTGTTCTAAAGCGAAACGTCGGCACTGAAACAATTGAAAAAATGGTAATCAATGGCTCTGAGTTGTCCGGGAAGCAGCTTGCTGATGCGTTTAACAAATATCTGATGAACGCTGTAGAGAGCAATGTGGTATTTATTGATCTTCAGAATTTCTATAGAAATGGGACCTCCATTTTTTTTTATCCTGTCACAAACGAGGAAGTGATCAAATTAGTTAGGAGCATAAACAACAGCACTAGTAAGGATATTGACGGGTTCACTGTTGTACCAATAAAGCATGTTATTGATGTTCTCGCGCCTTGCCTTACGCACATTTTTAACCTGTGCCTTTCTCAGGCCGTATTTCCGTCTAAGATGTAAGTGGCACGAATAACTATGCTGTTTAAGAAAGGCGAGCGAAACGATATGGGGAATTACCGCCCCATATCAATACTTCCTGTGCTTTCTAAGGCTTTCGAGAAGGTTATTCTAAATCGATTAGTTCAGCTTGAACAGAAAGATCACCTCCTAGTCGACTGTCAGTTCGGTTTCCGGAAAGGTCTTAGCACAGAATTTGCGCTGCTTGCCCAAAATGAGTTTATATTATCTCAACTCGAAGACAGCAGACTGGTCTTGGGCCTTTTCGTTGATTTCACTAAAGCGTTCGACTCCATAAATCATCATCTACTAATACGAAAATTGGAGCATTATGGCATTCGTGGACAAGCAGCATCTCTCATAGAATCTTATCTATGTAATAGAATCCAAATTGTAGAAA
>NC_139349.1:92288043-92440543 GCF_055883805.1 Amblyomma maculatum | reverse complement strand
CAGTCACCACCTCTTTTCCCTCTATTCGTCCCGGCCATATATATCCTCCCACAAGAGTTATTTGCTCTTCGCTGCGATTCAAGAAGCGACGCGTCTAGTGTTCAGTGCCGCGCGTGCTATGCGGGGTCTCTGGGCTGTCGCTTGTTTGCGTTTCCCCGGCGTATGAGGAGACGTACACATACAGACTCTATATAGGATATCGCGCATGGGCCATGGTTTCTCGGTTAAAGCTTCAATTTCTGTTTGCTTGGCCGAGACAGCGTGGCTGTTTGTGCAAGCAGCAATCGGGTGAGAAGAGGCGCTGAGAAGAGTCGCGGTCAGCTTTTTCAAAGGCGTATTGTGTTCTGGCAAACACCCGTCGCCCAGGAAAGCTTCTCGAGATGAAGTTGTTTGTTTTTAAAAGTAGTATCACAAACGCCGGAAAAATGCCCGGCTATACCAGGATGCAGTGTAGGGGGTCAGGAGAGGCGCGCATCTTATGTGATCTGTTGCATTGCTTATAGGAGCAACGTGAATCCTTCACCTGTCCTTAGGGGGAAAATTGAATTGAAAGTAAGCGTATTCCATGTCTTCGAGTCTTACGAATTGATTACAAGCAACGACTAAACACACGCGTTCCTGGGGAATGCTGCGTGGATAAAGAGCGCGTGTACGATCCTTGATGCCTTACTCTTAACATGCATCTGTGAAGCGACGACATCCATGCTGGTAGGGTCCGCCCGAAGAATGCTGCCATATAAAATTGAGCTCCTAGGCATTAAAAAGGAAACAAAGGCGAAGTCCTTGAGCAGTAGTATTTTGCCACAAGTTTTGTCGTATTTCCGCTTAAAACAGTGCGCGTTGCTCATCATCACCTGAGCGCCCTTGTCATTAATCGGTTGGTAACGCTTCGCGGTATATATTATCTGTCACATGCGAGTTCGGGACTTCTCATGATGTATTAAAACGAAAACCTTTATAGGCTTATTGGTGTGTGTAGACAGAAAGTGTCGATCCGCAGAGGATGTCACACAATCTCTGTCAAAGGTTGACGATATTTATAAGTAAAAGAATGGTTGTATGAGAGATAGGGTGTGAGAGAATACCTCTGTGTGGAACATTGCGTTGATGTGGAATATAATTATCTAATTGATTAGAGTAATAACAATCAAGTCGACCTTAAAATAGAACTGGACTTCGATATAGTGCGCAGACGTGAAAGTAACCACAGACGTCGAAATTGTGCGAAAGTAAAACGGGCAAAAACATAGCAACGCTTTAATGTCAGGCCTCCTCACTGAGTTACAACATCGAAAACAGTCAGTCAAGAGTGAGAGGAAAATAATGGTAAAAAATAAAAAGAGTAAAAACGACCAAAATTAAAAGAGAGAAAATAGAGAGAAACTAAAGAGAGAACGCCCGGTTCTCGGCGTGCTTTTTAACGAGGCAGTAGCCTTTTTTACTTCACGGCATTTTTTTCGCCTCTATAAAACATCTACACTATGCCTCTTACGGTGTATAAGAGGCATAGTGCCGTTTCACAAAAAAAGAATGATGGCATGAAGGATTTCAATCACTTCCTTATGTATACCTATGGCACACGTGCGATAAATGATGTAGTTAGGCACTGAAATCACGTTTGTGATTCAACATAGATCAGCATGACTTAAGGATTGCTGCCCGCGCAGTAGGATAAAAATCGGATGCACCGGTGGGTAGGCTAATGAAAACATAACGGCGTGCTGATTTTGTTTCCTCAGTTGTGCATGGAACAATAAATCAAAACGTAGGTACAAAAAAACGCCTTTTATGCTCGGAATCGACGCCGAGCACTTTTCATCGCCCATGTCGCGGGACGGGTCAGTGAAAACTGTTTTTCTCTCTGTGAGTTTCACAGCACAAGTGCGGATAATGAGAAACCGAATGAGAAGCAGCAACAAAGGGCCCGCGCTGAAGGCATACTAATGACCAGAAGCTCGCATGCATGCAAAAATAAGAAAAGCAAAACCAACCTGAAGACGGAATTAGTTCATGAGACCGCTGATTGAAACGAAACATAATTGGCGGGCCCGAAAGGAGTTGATAGTCTAGAGAGACAGGGCAGTCTAAACTAGGTAAATACATGAGTATTTATATTTGTTGCGCTCATTTCTCTTTTCCTTTTTTCGCCTTATAAGGGTGTCAGTTCTCCACCCAAAAACGTCCCTCTTTTGCAACTTTTTTTTTTCTTTCGCGCAAAGGACGAGATCCTAATGTACACATCCGCTAGCGTGGAACAGGCCGCCGCCAAGGGGCCGCCGTTGCCGGGGCTGAAGGGGCAAGAAAAGGGCCGACGAACGCAATATCTAATCGCGGGACCCGCATTCCTGGCTTTTCTCGCACTAGCGGACACACGCACAGTCACACAGGTGAACAGGGCGGCCGGGAAAGCAATCAATTGAATCGCTGGACCCAACAAGCGAATACACCCCCCCCCCCCCCCCTCCCCCACTTTCCCCTTCACACACATACAGGCACAGCGAAAAAGACACGGTATAGTTGACGACGGAGGAGAGGCTCCCCGTTGAGATGACCAAACTTTATCTGCTAGCACTAGTCGTATATAGGCAGCACCGTCCGTGCCAACCCTGTAGGCAAGCCCCGGACGAGACGTCCTTCCGCCTAGCTCGTCTCGCGCGTCCGGTGAGGCGTGCAGGGAGAATTCGGCGTATAGGAGGGGGAAAGGAGGGCTCACTAAGGCGAAGAGTAGGCGCAAGAAGCGGCTGCTGACAGAGGCCCAAGTCGTCGTCAGCTGAGACCATTAACGGATGAATAGGCCTGCCAATGGGAACGCCGGCCACGCTTTCAAGCCAGGTTTCCCCGAGCAACAAGAAGCTCCCGAGTAATCAGATTTCTACTCATTTCCTCCCCGGACCCGTTCCCGGGGTCCCGACCCGAGGGCCAGGCGTTATTAGACTGGGCGTCCCACACTCGCCCGCCGTGACCGGCCTTCTTCCCACGCTAACACTCACATACGCACACACTAGCGCGAGCAGCAGCCCGTACCGTCAGGATGGAAGCCCTTGCTTTCTTTCCAGGCGCGGGCGTCTGTGAATCTTTTCCGACGCTTTTTTCGCCTTCCTTGCCCGCTCTCTGTCCGAATCGTACCTTAAGCCTCGCCTTGACGAACACTCAGCTCGGACGCAGCGTTGCCCGGATCCGTCTTGGCAAACATAGCTGCCGAAGAGGGCATCACCGCCTTGCTGCACTAAGGCTCTTCGTAACACTTTCTTTTTCTGTTCTTAACGTCGTAGAAAGTGCGCTTTGTGATGCTCGCAGGGCAGCCATTTTCAATTTCTTTCCTTTTATTCCCCTCTCACAGCTCACGTCCGGCTGTGTCGGATGTCGAGTCTTGCAGCTATCGCCGCCCCGTCTACAGGCGCTACTAATCAGGGGATAACGCGGGATTAACGGTGATTCCTCGGTGTTGGCCCCGACCGGTGTGATCGGCACGCTCTAATGAGCATGTCGCGGGCGACACGCCTGCTTGCCGAGCGTCTGGGTAATTGCCCTAAAAAGAGCAGGTGTCCAGAAAGAGCGCTTGTATACTCTCGATGTGTTAAAATGCGTTGCTCAATCCTTGCGAATAGTGGCACTTGCGCCTCAAAGAATGGTACGCATAGCTTGTGTAGTTACAGGGTCTATATTTTGCTGGGACCGAAGGGAGTGCGCCGGCTCATATTTTCCCTAATTAAAGTTTAACTACTCCCGGCCATAGTTGAAGCCGTATACGAACAGGTTTTCACACGGCTCATAATTATCGAGGGCGCTCCCGTGGAAAGGAGCGGTTCCAGGAACGACTAAAGACCTGCGATGGTTAATGATGCTGTCAAATTTCGTCCCGGTTGTAGTACTGTGGATCATTTTACCCAATAAAGTTGCCACGCTACATATAATTCTTTACCAAATCAAACTGCCCGCAAGTTATTTGTCTCTGTCCTTTCTGAATGGCTAAATTGCTCATCGATGCCATTTTGATATCCAGCGGCGGACATGAAACGTCCTGTATTGCCACGAGTGTCACACCTACGTGAAACTCGCTGTAATGCGGGTCGTTCCACGTGAGACTCGTAGCAAAGTGGCAGACGTTCTATGTACGTCACTGTGGATTAGCCTGCCGCTGGTGAAGACATTAGGTTTTAAGTTATAAGCAACATAAATGTCAAAAAAGTTGAAAACTGAAAGCCCTCACTGCTGTTATGTTGATAAGAGGACAGGATGCGATATTTGGAGCCATGGGTCTGGATCTTATCAGCAACGTGTAGTATTTACTTCTACTTTGTATTAAATCATCTTTCACCTTGAAATTATTACACTAAATACCATTTCTTATCGTTTCCTCGGCCTCGTTTACAATGTTGGCATCTTTCAGTTGTGTATTTTAAACAACCAATCATTTTCTTAGGCTCTATCTCGTCTATATATATATATATATATATATATATATATATATATATATATATATATATATATATATATATATATATATATATATATATATATATATATATATATATATATATATAATGGATATGGGTGTGTTCTGGCTAGGACGGTAATCGAGGTCCCGTGAGCATTTATTTTGTTTTTCTATAAATATTTCTATATAGTGAACCAATGCTTTGAAACAAAGGAATTAGCCTTAGTTTTGTAAGAGGCGTCGTAGTTTTATCGGAGGAAAAAAAAAATCTGTACATAACTATAGGTGGTAAACACAATTTTTGTGATTTCAAAAAGATTGAATTTTATAGCCTTGCTGCTTGCGACAAATTTTTCATGCGTATTTTTAGTTTCATAAACTTATGCAACCTTTGCTTCTATAAGGGCTATTAAATCCTTTTTTCGATTGCAGTTGTTTTAGTAAATAAAAATGCGAACACTGCACTAAGAGCGACGCGCTGCAAAAAAAGTCTATTTACAACCCTACATTCTGTCATGATGAGTTAGTTACGTCACTAAAACTGTGGCTCTTTATTATGCTGGTTATGTTCCTAATTTCAGGCAAAATTTTATCTACAAGCCCACCATGCAATTTCTCCACAACGCATCAAAATCATCCGAAATTCGAAAACAGCCAAAAAGGAACAGCTGATTCCAAGTAGAAAATAATATATCAAATCTTCTTTAACAATCCTCAGTGCATGAGAAATGTTAGGGACTAAATAGTTTAATGTTGTATTATTTAAAAAATAAAACTGAATGCTGGAGTGCGATAGCTGGCAGCTGACATGGCCGCGCACTAACTGGATGTAGGGCTTCCTGACTTTACGTTTGGCAGGAGCTGCCAACTCGGGCCTCTCCTTTCTCATGGGAGGGAGATCTCATAATCAGCGTGCCCAGATTCTTGCATTCACATTACCCCTAGGCCACAAAGGCGCGTTCATATGTCTTAGTTAGAGCATGGCGCGGCTTTATATGTGGGATGGTAGCCTATGAAATTGCGTCAGACGCTTAAAAGGCGGAGCTTAAGTTTCCACCATATTTTTTTTTATTTTGTGATGCTTTCAAGTTGCTAAGTATTTTCTTACTAAATAAACATACGATTTCAAAATAACAGTTGTGGGGTGAGTTGTTGTTGGGAAATTTATGATTGACTAAGAACAATTATTTGTAGACAAATTAATTTCAAAAGTTTCTGTTCATGACATCAAGTGCTCTGCGGTGGCAGGCCGAAATTCGTTGTGTAAAACAATGGGGCATTCAATAATGAATCACTTAATCAAAACATTTGCTGTAAGAGCTTTTTTCGAAAGACCTAGAAGGAAATCAGGCCCAGAGTATATCTTTTTGGGCATTCTTCTGTGCACTGTTCTCTTCCTGTTTTACATAATCGATGTAAAGCAATGAACTTTACTTGCTTCTTGCCGTCTGGTAAGGCTTACAGACAAGTCAACAAAATATTGATGCCATCCCCTGATGCTAAAATTAGGTGTAATTACGCGACTACTCATATTTATCTGAAAGTAAACTTCTCACTTGTGCAAGTGTAATCTCTCACGACAAAGGCTTAGACCCAAGTCAGGTTCAACACTTCTTGGCGCGGACTAACGGGCTGCCTCTCGATAATGACTCTCCAGAGGCATGAGCAAAGCGCTGCGGTGCTCCAAATATTGTAAACGTGCTTTTCGCTATGGTTTAAATTGCTCGAATAATCGGTGTGAATGAAAAAAAGAAACTTACTAGATAACTTCATGAACGGGTGAGTTCTCCGCATTGGCAAGGAAAAAGAATAAGATGCTGGGAGCAAAATCTTTGCGTAGTTATAGAATTGCGAAAGTGTTTTCGCGAGTGAGTTTTTGTACTCATTATTGTACCACTAGCGCTAAGTGGTACTTTCCGCGCCGAGGACGTGTTAAAAGAATACGAGAAACTTGACAGCGATGCTTCGCCGTTACGGAGTCTATTTTCTCTATACAGACGCCCATGCCGCATTAGTTCTCACACGTTTTGAACTTCCTCGACTTCTCCCTGTGTTCCGGGTTTGGACTCTCACTCAGTACGTAGCGTTCTGCTTCGTACGCTTCAATACCTACCGAAGAAAACGGAATATTATGCGGACGCCATCAGCATGCCACTGGTCGTCGAGGGGGTTGTTGTGCCTGGCCAAAGCCGCCCAGAAATTCAGCCGGACGCCAGACTTCTTCGGCTAACGCCTCCTTCACAAACTCTGGATACTTCTCTGCAAAGCACAAATGCACTGGAGGCGAGCCGTACCAAAGGGAGAGAAGCGACGTGTTTCAACATGCGCTGAACGTCCAGACAGCACGGCGCGCCGTGGCCCTGACGGTGAACCCCTTCTCGCCCCGCGGCATATTTGAAGCGAGAGCGCAGCGAGCTCTCCCATTGGCCCTGCGAAAGTGCTGCCGTCGGATTGGACCATTTTGAGCGTCAACGGATCTCGGCGACAGAGTCTCAAGTGCTTCCGTTCGAGACTCCGAGTGTGAGTTCGTCACTAGCGTCCATCGGGAGCAGTTCGCCTCCTGACAGTGCGGACGCGGCGGAATCTCCCCGGCCGTCGCTGCGCGAGAACAGTCGCGTACGGCTATGTTAGCTTTCGGCCCCAGAGCCGATCTTGTTGTGTAAATACATGTAAATAGTGTATAAAGCCTTTTCTTCATCTCACCAACGCCGACTCGGATTCATCGCTACCGCCCAGGGAGCTGACAGCCCTCGTTCACGAAACGGGTGACGAGCGCTGCGTTACCAACTCCTTGGCACACCCTGTTGACGGTGGGCTACTGTGTGATAACCCCACCGGCACAACATTGGATGGCAGCTGCGGGATCGACCGGCGTCAGGCACCTCGGCGCGGTGAGTACCTGAAGTTTCCCTCAAACGCCAGACTTCTCTAACACACAGGGTAGCTTAGAGAAAGGCTGAGCGTAGCATTGTGTTAACCTTGCGTGTTTCAAGCCTACAGGAAGTGTTTTGAAAACCAAGGGATGCTGAGAGGGGAATCAGTGTGAGAAAGGCTTGCGCATCTCTTGCTAGGAGCGAGATAGCGAACGTATATAGTACACTATTCTAAAAAGGCAAACAACAAGAGGCCGGTGTAAAGATGGAGAGTTACAAGGTCAGAGAACTTCTCCAAATTTGTGATGAGTTGGGCATCGATTTGGGCTCAACAAAAAGAAAAAAGGAAATTCTTGAGATCATGCAGGCAGAAGACGTGACGGTTGAGGAAGCCGCAGAGGCCTGGGATGATATTCAAGAGAAAAACGAGAAAGAGGAACGTGAACATCACGAGAAAGAGGACGCCCGTCTATGGCAACTGATGCAGCTGGAGGTTTCAACACATAGAATGAGCGTGGAAAAGATTAAAGCTTTTAATGCCATTCATTGTAACGGTTCAATACCGCGAGACTGTCCACCACCGTTCCTCATCGCCGAGGATATGGCAATGTATTTGGCAGACTTCGAGAATGTCTGCAGAAGTAAACGCTTCGAGCGAGATACTTGGGCACAAAAATTGGTAGCTATTCTCTCCGCTGAGGCGTCGGAAGAAATCAAGCGCGTGATAGACGTTGACTTGAAAAGCTACGATTATCTGAAAGAGTCTTTACTGAAAACACATCGGCTGTCACCAATGGAGCTTGAGGACAGGTATCGGCGTGAGAAAAACTGTACCAAAACGTACTTCGATTTGGCGTATCAAGTGAAAGCCGATGTAACCGAATGGCTAGACAGTCAGGAAGTCTCGGAGCAAATTGTGCTTGCACCTGAGAATGAGACCAAGCTTGGGGAAGCGGCCGAGCAACGCGACCGCAGCAGTGAGCCGATCGAGCCTCGAACGGAAGTATCTGGGGTTACCTTGGTCGAGCCACTGGCAGCTGGGACGGTTGGAGCCGACTCCATCGGCAAGAAATCCGAAGTGACACCGTCCTGCACGCATTCCCACGTAGCTGTAAGCATTCCACCAATCGAGAGTGGGGAACTAGCAGTAAATCAACCGCCTGACAACTCAGAAGCAGCAGTTGTACAGCATGGCGGAGGTGTAGTCAGGCTAGTAGACGACACATTGGCGATTTCCTCAGAAGCAGCAGTTGTACAGCGTGGCGGAGATGTAGTCAACCTAGGAGACGACAAACTGGCAATGTCTGAGATCAGCGTTGTCGTAGATCATCACTCGCGGAAAAACGAAGTGGCGCTCATGGAAACTGCGCAGCCCACGAGTGTTGAACAGCCAAGGCAGACCCATGACGCGGATGCTGTCGAGAACCACACTTGTGAAATCGACAGCGAGCGACTAGACAGGAGCCATGTTTCGTGTACTGACGCGCTAAGTTGTATTGGCGAAAACAACCGTAGTGCAAACATGGACCTCATGCGATCCGAAGCGCCCCAGCTGGCGGACGACCTTGATCTTGCGCCGGTTAGCGCTGAGCGATGCGGCACATCGGCGGATCAGGGTAACTTGAGTGGCGAGCCTGCAGAGGATATGCCTAGCTCGGGGGCTGGCGTGAGCGAGCCTTGTCCTTGTTCGGACGCGAGCACGCGAGTGGCAGTGAGTCATGCGCTGCTGGCCGCGATGCAGGCGCGGCGCCGCACTCCGACGTTGTCGGCGCCATACCCGCTCCGGTTACCGGGAGCTTGAAAAAGCAGGCACCAAAAGAAAGAAAGCAAACATTCAAGTGCAGCCGCCGAAAAGAGCGGAAAGGCAGGTGCATGAAAGAATGCTGTCACCGAAAGGTGAGAAAACACAAACGATCGCGAAAGGAAAAGAAGCGGCGATCCCAGCGGCACAAATGCACCCGGGCTGAGAAAATACGCGATTGGTGCGCAAATCGTAAGGAACGAGACAGATCGTTCAACAAAGAGAGTAACTTGGGCTCGTCTGTTCTTTCACGCACAAAGTGGAAAGAAAGGTCTCGTAGAGAAATGGACAGCCGAAGCTGTAGCGGAGGGAGGAGAGCCAAACCGCCCGAATACTGCTACGCATTCTGCCGCTTGCGGAAGAGAGCAGCACAGTGCGAATTCGGATGCTTTGAGTCATGCACTCGAGACATAGCTACCTTCGACGAGCCTTTCGTCGCTAACGGTGACTTTGTGGGCAGATCGGGGCAAAATTGAATGACCTCCTTACTTCCTCAGTTGTGGTCTACGGTCCAAGTGATTTCAAGGAGACTCTTTTCCATTACTGATTGATAATTTTCCTTGCTACTTAATGTATCTTTAATATGCAAAATTGTTGTTTGAACCTTGTGTACTGCCTCCCTTACGCTTGTCTCTTGTTGTAGTGGGAGCAAAAAGGGGACAACAATTTAGCTAATTGAATTTGAAATTTTGCCTCTGTCTGGTGTTTGACGGGTGACCGAGGGTACTTTCTTGTGTTGGGTGTTGCCTGTTGTCGGTCGGTTTCGCAAGCCGCAGAAAAGTCTACCGTTACCAGTGGCGAGTGGCAAGGGCATCGGAGCGACCCGAGCGAAGTTGATCGGCGTGCCCCGGCAACAAGGCTGTCGGCAGAGACCCTGACCTGGCGAGTGGAACCCAGGGCACGTGAGGCTACCTGGCGCCCGGACACTGTACGTGAGCTTGGAGGAACCTGGCGAACGAGCGCGCCCGGCATCCGGGCCACATGCGAGCAGCTCGTCTTCCCGGCGCATTGTCTGATGGCGGGGGTGCTGTTGTGCCTGGCCAAAGCCGCCCAGAAATTCAGCCGGACGCCAGACTTCTTCGGCTAACGCCTCCTTCACAAACTCTGGATACTTCTCTGCAAAGCACGAGTGCACTGGAGGCGAGCCGTACCAAAGGGAGAGAAGCGACGTGTTTCAACATGCGCTGAACGTCCAGACAGCACGGCGCGCCGTGGCCCTGACGGTGAACCCCTTCTCGCCCCGCGGCATATTTGAAGCGAGAGCGCAGTGAGCTCTCCCATTGGCCCTGCGAAAGTGCTGCCGTCGGATTGGACAATTTTGAGCGTCAACGGCTCTCGGCGACAGAGTCTCAAGTGCTTCCGTTCGAGACTCCGAGTGTGAGTTCGTCACTAGCGTCCATCGGGAGCAGTTCGCCTCCTGACAGTGCGGACGCGGCGGAATCTCCCCGGCCGTAGCTGCGCGAGAACAGTCGCGTACGGCTATGTTAGCTTTCGGCCCCAGAGCCGATCTTGTTGTGTAAATACATGTAAATAGTGTATAAAGCCTTTTCTTCATCTCACCAAAGCCGACTCGGATTCATCGCTACCGCCCAGGGAGCTGACAGCCCTCGTTCACGAAACGGGTGACGAGCGCTGCGTTACCAACTCCTTGGCACACCCTGTTGACGGTGGGCTACTGTGTGATAACCCCACCGGCACAACAGGGTTTAAGGCGAAAGCCCAAGACTCAGCACAGCTTAAAGAAAACGTTTTATGTTTCGCGTGCGTACGTGACGTAGTGGTATACGAGAAAGTTCAACAAGCCCATCGGCGTTTTGCCAGTTCGCATTTGCGCTCTCTTTTTTTCATTGGATATTTATTACTATTTTCTGCGTTCAGGACACTACTATGTATGCTGATATTTACCGCGAGTCGTTTTGCAGCGCGCAGCAATGAGTCCATATAGCATCTAGGCTGACAGGCGGCTCAGGTAGTGGCACATATCATAAAGCATGTTTCTGGCGTTTTCGTTTTGCTGTGCCCATGTTTTTCACTTCTCCCGCCTTTTGGAGGCGAGAATATGTCTGGGCAACGTCTATGAAGAAATATTTCTCGACAACACAATGCAAATGCGTTCATTCTATGCAAAATTGTCCTCAACGTGAATTAATAAATTTCGACAAGACGGCATCACCCGGCAACTACGCTGTTTTTGTAGAAGATGACACAAATAAGCAGGAAAAGAAACTATATTTATGCTTAGTACTCCAAGATAACGAAGGTGTAGGCTATCGGCGTCATTTTAAGTTAAATATTTGTCTTTTGTGAGGCTTGCTCAGCGCACATAAAACATGGTGTGAGAACAACCAACAATATGAGCGGAGAAAACTGTCTGCAAAGAGAAGTAAACATACATGAGTGGCTCTTGTGTCACTATAACTTGATGCTCATTACTTCATACCATCAGTGCAATCATTCGTAGACATATATACCAAATAAGTAGGTGCGTCTACCAATTTTAAATAGACAGAAGTGAGAGGTAGTTTATCAACATTTTCTTAATTTGTGGGCTTTTAATTACACGAGCGGCGTATGATGTATGTGCGATGCTGCAATGCAGGACTCAGGGTTAACTTAAAACCATTGGCGTTCTCAAGTCCCGCTTTCTGGAACACCTTTTACCTGTGAGCCAATGGTCTGATATTGCAGGGTGCTGTTAAGGCGCACGTTGATGGGAATGGTAGAGGCTTGTATATTCACAGAAATTGCCTAAGGTACCAATGCGTTCAAAACTGTTTGCTTCAAACTTTATGTGCTGCGCTGACAACGAGTAATTAGGATTGTCATAAAAAAAAAAATATGCTCCTAGTTGTCAAGATACTGAGGCAACTCAGGAATACTGTAGAATATAGTTCAGGTTTTCAGGTTTCAGATTTTGTTTTATTGTCAGAAATGCATTACAAGAATTATTGTTTAATTTCTAAGGAGGTCCCAGAGCGAAGCTTTCAGGGGGACCTACTATAACATAATGCCTGAAACAAATACACAAAATAGAAGAAATACAACGTAAAAATAGGTTAAAGTCCGTGAACAACAAGAGCAACAATACATCAGTAAAATGAGAAAGCAAAACTCAAATGCGTGGCTACAACTTTGCTAATAAAATGCTTTAATACTGTTATTGAACATCCTGGTGGACTGAACTGTTTTAGTGCGCGAAAGTAATTAGTTCTAAAGATTTTCAGCTGAAAACAAAATGATTTGCCTGCTATAATCAATGCTAACTCTGTGAAGTAGCAGAACTGTCGTTTTGATAAAATTTGTTTGCGAACATATTGAATGGAATGGCCTAATCTTCCTACACGTAGAAATATTTTCTACACGTAAATAAAATTTTTCTTCTGAACTTTGTTGTCCCTTCTAATGCGTAATTGAGACTTCCATAAACGAGCAGTGTAATGGTGCTCTTAAATAGATGTAAAAAAAAAAGGAACGTTCAAAACCTGTTTCCACAAATTTGTCCAGCATTTGAGGATATATGAGCATGCGCTAAAATCGCAAAGTGCACGGGCAGTTTTGCATTTACGCTGGAATGAAAATGGCCGCAGCTGTTGGGGGTTATCCCGCTTCCTTGCGATCACTAACAGAACGCCAAAATCACGGAACCACGCGACGACAGGTATGTCTTATTAGATCAAGTATAATTAAGATATGGCTCTATGCAGTTGGAATTATTCAACTGCAGCTTCGTAACAGACGCTTCTTACTTTCTGTTATTCAAGTTCTAACCAAGCCTTAATAAATCTGTCAAAGCCCCGAACCGCATCACGGCAGTTTTTGTGAGAATTCAAATGTTCCTGGCTGCATAGTACATGTAACGCTATGCTAGCAGCAGACAGAAAAACAAAGAGGACTGAATAAATATAAAATATCGCGATTGCATCTCTATATAGTGAACACAAAAACAAACAAACAAACAAAACATATAAAACCACAGGATCGTTGGCTGTTCAAGAATTCTTCCAAGAGAAGTAACATTCGATTCCGGCTTTGGGGAGGAAATTGGTTAAGAAGACTTTCGGGTCAGGCTTTCCTTATTCTTCTTCACCTTTGCATCGCTCCCTTTCACACTCTGACATTTGCTTTTACTGCCTTTCTTGACTCCTGCAGCGCGTTTCAACTCTGCTGTTTCTTTCATATTTCTTTATTATTTCCTTTCATTCCCTCTAAATGGCCGAAGTGCCTTTCCCGTAGCTTAGTTCTTGTTCTCATCGCATTTCGATCGTGTCGGCAAAACTCCAGGAAAAGATGAAACAGAATGACAGGGCCTCAAAGTAGCGAGGAGAGCAAAGAGAAACTCCAAAAGGGGTAACGTGGGTACCAACGCCAAAAACACAGAGAATTCGCTGCGCTGACGATTATTACTTCTTGCTCCGTCAGCGTTCTGCCGAGGCGCTTATGAGAAACCAACACAACCCGAATACTGAGGCTCTTTCGAAAGCGTCGAAGAAGGTGTAGGAGCATAAAAGGACAAAAAGGTCAGACCCATTCGATTTCGTCTTATGGAGAAGAACAAAGAAGCCCGGGGCGAATAGATGGAAATAAGAGGCGGGAACAGCGCATTTCAGTTCGTAGGCAACGATATATGATCTTAACTTTGCTTCTTCGGCAGGCCGGAAATGAAGACGTCAATCTTAATTTGCACAGGAAACTAGCTCGTTCGCGGATTTAGTGCCGAGAGCATTGAATTGAAGATAAGCGCTATACAGGAGGAGTACTGTATACTTATTTTTTGCTTACATCAAAGTGGCATCCTTCATATAGGACGTATAAAGCTTAGCCAAAATGCCATCTCGACAGCGTCCTTTTTACGTGTCTGTATCGTATGTTGTACGCGCACTCACCTCTCCTGGGAACCAGTGGCTGTCGTATCTCCGTGCCTCGGGCATCCTAGTCGGACATGACAGAGGTAACAGACGACTAGGGAACAGGAATGAAGTCCTAAATCCTGTCGCTGTTGCATCTATTACACACGCGACTTTCCTTATCTAAATCTCTCTAGTATTGGAGTCCATTTTGTTATGCAACCTCGATAGAATACAGGAAAAAAGAGGGAAGGGGAAAGAGACAGAAGAACAGCGATATGCATGTTTGCAACCCTGTGAAAGAAACCATATACTCGCGCAGTTCTTCGTAATCGCCGATTTTGGACCCTGACTACAGCAGTAGCAGTTTTGACTCTATGTGCGCTACGCGTATTTTCTCGAGAATGAGGAAAGGTAGAAACTCGCGTTCTTTGTCACTTCTACACGTTTTATTCTGGTAAGGATATTCTGGGTTGCACTGTGGTGCATACAGAAATATTCCCGCAGAACTCGGC
This sequence comes from Amblyomma maculatum, assembly GCF_055883805.1. NCBI lineage: Eukaryota > Metazoa > Arthropoda > Arachnida > Ixodida > Ixodidae > Amblyomma > Amblyomma maculatum. The sequence continues at coordinate 92,426,072 of NC_139349.1, read as the reverse complement.
TGTAACAACAAGTTGTCAAATTAAGTGCGAACGCCATGCCAACTTTGTGGCTTACCCGAACGTCAGGTACCGGCCAGTCAACATCCGATCGCCGTCGCGCCATGGAAAATGTTCGCGTTTGCCAAATGACATCACGTACGCGCCAGAAGCTAGGACTAGGGGCTGAAGAGAGAATAATGAAGGAGAGTAACGCGCACGGAATCGACCCAGCCAGCCAAGCCGAAGACGTGCACGGGCTGGTGGGACGCAAAAGCCGAGGTTTAGTGCACGGCCAATTATCGCGTCAGTACAGCGGATGATTTATGGCAAAGCGCGGCGTGCTACGCAGAGACGGCGGGGTCACCATTGTCACGTTGTTACTGGGCACATTGTTCTCTCCCGAGGAAAGGAAACCCACGCTCCACGAAAGAAACACGCGCCCGAGAAGAGCGTTCACGACAGTGAATGCGGAACAAAACTGGACAGCCTCAGTTCCGTTTACCGCCGCAGCTATCCACGAAGTAATCTGACTCTATCTGCGGCGCGCATCAAATGACCCGCTACTGCCAGCTCCAACAAACCAACCAACCGCCAGTGGGGCTGAATCAGGCTTCCTCCCCCGCTGGGTCTATGTTTTCGGCGGAGCCCAAATGAAAAGCTCGGCGTCAAACACGTGAGAAACAATTAAACGTGTCTCGGCTAGCAATCCAATGACGTAGGAAACTGAGATAGGAGGAAGGTCTCACTCTCACTCTTATTTTCTTGGGAACATTGCGTGCTTTGGCCTGGCGGCAAGGAGGCAAGGTGGAGTGGGATTTCGTCCTTTTGGGGCGCCATAGGCTTAAGAAAAATCGTTTTCCGAGGATTACGTCCACGTTCAGAGAACACGGCCCTGAAGGTGCGCGGGACTATTAGGGCAAGCTTTTGGCGCCTTCCGCAAAGGGCGTTAGGTTGACGTTATTGGAAGAGATAACCCAGATATAACCGCGGCCGTGCTCTCTTCCTCTTGCTGCAGCGGCTCCGCTCCGTCTTGTTATTTCGACGCGGCGCGGTTGACCCTGTATTCGTGAGCGTCGCTCAATCAAGAGAGGTCACGTAACCATGCGAATCAAGCTTTGTAACAGCACGTCGCGATGCTTGCGGCTTTTTATTTGCCTTCCTGCGTTGTTTTGTGTGCACAATGTTACTGCTTTTCGAAAGCCACAGTGCGTGCGTGCGTGCGTGCGTCCTCGTGCATGCGGGGCTTATTATGGGGGGAGGGTGAATTGCGACTTCGAACTCAATTTCCTCGCTATTGTATCGCTTTTTAGGATGGCATCTCTTACTCGCTCGCACCACAGTTTCGCGCCGTCGGCGTCGGCAGCGCACCTGCCAGGCAGTTAAAGAAGTGAAGAGAGGCGAAAGCAATACAGCTCTCTCTTTTTATTGCGAAAGCAATACAGCTCGCAGTTTGAGTCATTAGCGTGGCCCGGCGATGACCACCATTGCCGTTTGACCTTTAGACGACCCTCGTATACGATCCCAAGCTGGCAGGAGCTGCCAACTTGGGTCTCTCGTTTCACATGGGACGGTTACGTCAGAATCAGCCTGCCAGTACGCTGGCAGTCACTTTAATTCGAGAGCTCAAAAAGGCACGTTCATACGTCTTGGTTAAAGAGGAGCTTTTTATGTGGGCTGGCAGGAGCTGCCAACTTGAGTCTCTCGTTTCACATGGGATGGTTACGTCAGAATCAGCCTGCCAGTACCCTGGCATTCACGTTACTTCTAGAGCCCAATGAAGCACGTTCATACGGCTTGGTTAAAGAGGAGCTTTTTATGTGGGCTGGCAGGAGCTGCCAACTTGGGTCTCTCGTTTCACATGGGAGGCTTGCGTTAGAATCAGCCTGCCACGACCTTGGCATTTCGTTACCCCTCTAGGCCACTAAGGCACATTCATACGGCTTGGTTAAAGCGGGGCTTTACGTGTGGGCTGGGGAGGAAGAAGAAGAAGAATTAGAGGAATGCTCGGTCACCCTCAGCTATTGCTTTCGTTCAATATTCGGTTCAGCAGAGCTGAACTCTTCAGCTTGGCCTTGTGGTAGAGCATCCGCCTGGTGTTCGGGAGTTAACAGGTACGATCCCTGGTGCCGCCGGGTACCCACCGGCTTTTCAATGGGTACAAGCGTTCCCCCGGCATGGTGCTAGGCTCTTTGGGGTGAAATGTTTGGGGGAAAAAAAGGGCCACATAATGGACGTTTGCCGCACAAGGCGGACTTATTATTTTCCGATGGCGGAACTGATCACTGCCACATCGGAGCAACTATTTGAGACGTATGACCCCTTTACCTAACATTTCACCCCAAAGAATATTGAACTCAATATTCGGTTCAGCAACGTTGAGTGTTGAAAACCTGGCGTCATAGGCAACAGTTATTTATGGTGAAGGCGGGGCAGAATGGATAAAAGGAAGAAACGTTACTCAAGATAGATTCTAGCCGGAGTTATCAAACTTTGGTTTCTAGAGATAGAGTGGCAAAGAGGAGGAAGCATCTTCCTGAGGAATAAAGTTTGTTACCAGAAGGAAACGTATTAGATGAATTGTTGGCAAAGCCCCTAATTTGAGTAAACAGTTCTGATTTAAAAGGAAACAAATATTGCGCAGGTAATTACTCTTAAAGGACCTTCAGGGCAAATAGAAAACGATCTGCATCGACAGGTCAACGCGTTCTCATTTAACAGAGAGCATTCTCTTTCAAATTGGTGACCGGAGTTACGGCCGAGGTCCGCGCGGTCTCCAGCAGCTGAAGACAGAAAAGGGTACAGCGGACGCCGGCGAGCGACCGTTGCCAAAGGCATCGAAGCGGCGGCGCCGGCGGGGGAGTGACCCTTTGTCTACTGCTGCGACGGCCAACCCTCCCCGCCTCCCCTCCTTTGGGATGGAGACGGGCTACCTTTTGGGCCTTAATCCCCCCTGTCGTCCACAGCGGCGGCAGCAGTCCTTGTGTTGAATGGACCAGAGGTGCGTCACCGAGCAGCCTTGACTCCACTCGCCGAATTCTCTAAGCAGGCGGGTGAACTTCTTGACAGATCGCCGCCAGTGGGCGACATCGCGGGCTGTTTCGCATTGGTGCAGGATCTCCACCACCAGCACAATATCGTCATCGACACCAGAAAAGTTTGTCCTCACCACCCAAAAATATGAGAGGGGGTTCAAGCACCACCCTCGGCAGTGGGCGGCACACCAAGAGATCATTGTGCCCTGCTGATTGGACTACATCGATTGAACTTTGTTCCCCCAGCTAAGGAAGTGGGGACAACCGACCGTATTTAAGCGTTGGAAATTGTCTCCATAGATAGCTCCATTTTCTTCCTCCTGCCTGTAAATATCCCATCATGTAAAAAGTTGCAAAAAACGCTTTTCTTCGCCTCTCCTCCTTGGCTGCTCCTGTTCCTTCGTCTCTGCTCCCCATGGTTACACTGGGGTGAAGCCTAGGCCCGCGATCCCGATCACATCAACACTACGTAGTCGTTCACTTGAAAGGACATGCCACGAGTTTGCATCCACTGACGGGAAGTTTTTTCAATGCACAATTTTCAGCTACAATTGCGTCTTTTGCAGCCGGCCAAACATCGATATATCCAGAAAGAGCCAAAGAATCAATTTTCACTAAATATATCAACTCTGTTGTTCTCGATGTCCATAAGCCATAAGATTATTAGGCTTAATAAAAAAGAAAGTGGATCAAAGCAAATCAATTATAGATGAGCCATGATTGTCAAGTGATCTTTCGTGGTTCCGTATTCCGTTTGTATGATATCACATGCAGCGAATGAGCTGCATTGCGATCGTATATAACCAACTATCGCTTCATTGCTTGGGAAATATGAGCAATATGTTATGACCGTTAACTTCGGTCATCCTGCCTTTTACTAATACATATATTGATATATAGAAGCAATTCAGAGACGATGACTTTCAAGATGGTAGGAATTACTCTTACATTTACATTTATTGGCTCCTGGAATAGACATTTAATCTAGTAATTTGATAAAGGGCGTGAAAAGTTGCCTCCTCTTCGATGTTTTTGTTTTAATTTCTGGTCAAGGTTATGCTTCCTCTCAGAGCAGTAAGAAAAGAAAACCCAAAAACTGTGGCTTATAAAACCTGTTCGTTAATAGCTAGTTGCTAAGAGATAGCAAGTATGCTGCCCTGGGAGCACGTTCAATATTTATGCAAAATGTCTTCTTTAAGGTTTGACAGTACTTATGCATAGTTTCAACTTTATCGCGGCATGCTATTTTGTTGCTTATTGTCAGTCTACCCTCGACTCTTATACAATCCGCTTCGTAACTAGGGTGCATGAAAGATCTTTTGCGTCATCCGGGGCAGGGGGGAGGAAGGGGGGATGAAATGGAAACAATACATTCGTTGCCACATTTAGGTTAAATCCGGATACAAGAACACATAAATGAAATGGGGAAAACAAAATCAAGGCCAACATTAAAAGCCCTCGAACTTTAGTATCGGTGTCTGTTTTTACCCATCAGTGTGCGTTATTCACCCACGTTCGCTGGCTCGAGACAAACTAGACATATTTGCATCCTCAAGGTTTTCTTTTATAAAAGCGAAACATGATAAGATAGGCTCCTGTTCCGATTGACAAAAAACCATATATATCGAGGGGAAGCCCTGTACATTCATTGCCGCCATTCGTTTATATGAGCACTTGGAGCTCGTGCTCGCTTCTTTTTATGGCGAGCCTTCTCTCACATCGCGTGGTGAAGAATTAGACCCATATTCTAAGAGCACCGGGGCGAACTGTGCGGCGGAGGATTCTCTCCATCGGCGTACAGCGGGACGGCCTCAGAGCTGTGCCTTGGTGAAAAGAATACGAAAGATGTAAAATGCGAGGAACGTATCTGCGGCATAAAATGTTTAAATAGAGCCGGATGACAGGCAGTCAGGCAAGTATGCAGGAAGGGAATAGGCAAAGAAAAAGTGGAACGAAGGAAGAAAGGAATACAGAAGCTGTCTCCGAGGTGAATGGGATGAAATTCCAATTGGCCATGGAATGCTGCCCTTTCGGGCAGCGAGCGCTGGACGCGCGGATATTTCTCCGTTCCTCTTCTCGGTCCCTCCACCCAAGAATCTCACCGGCGACGTCAACGGCATTGCGCTCTCGTTTCCATTCAGCCTCAAGGCCCCGTCTTCTTGCGGCTTCGCGTTGTACGTTTATAGAGACGACAATGGAGATGTCGGCCTGGCCACGGCGACCGCGGATGCCTCGCGTTTCAGACGGCGCGCGCTGTAGCTCGGCAAGCCTTCGGCGCCAAGGCAGGTTCGCTGCAGTGCCGCGCTGCGGGCCCATTGTGTCCGGAGGCACAGCCAGCTAGAGTGAGCGAGCGGGTTGCCGTTCCTTTTAAGCTCAATGGCTCTCGCTGCCGTCGGGGCTATTAATAAGAACGCCCCATCGCTAGAGAGTGGCGTCGTGCGGCGCTGCTGCAGAAACGCCGCCAGCCACGCGTCGACCTAATAGATAAATAGCGGGAGGTCGCGTCGCCGGCAGCCGGCTTCTGCTGGTGACGAGTCGTCGGCCTCCCCTTTTGATGCAATCGGTAATTCCTCCTTCTTTCTACCCACACTTCCTTCTCTTCAACCCCTATATATCCCTCCGTTGTGGCTGCAATTGCACGTTGTGGTCAGCGTTTCGCTTTGTATTCACTTTTAACTGCGTTCTTTGAATTTATTTTGTCTTACTTTGCCTTTGTTTGGTTTCTTCGTCTCTAAGCTGGTGTCTACCATATAGCATCTGTTTGTGACAATTCTTCAGCTGTGGGACAAAAACGGTTAACTGAGTGAGAGCCTGCGTCGAGTAGGTCTGGGTTCTGCTCTCAGGGAGAGGAAAGAGCTCAGGGCCATTGATTCAACCTCCTGAGAGTGCAAGTGCCATGAGTTAACCGCTAATCTGACTGTTTCTTTTTTCTTGCTTTCTTCCTGGGGAGAGGGAGGACGCTAAGCGTTCACCAGAAAGCTGATTTTATTTAACAAGAAAAAAAAAACGACTGAAATACATCCTAGGCAAATTTTTTTAAGAGTAGCGAGGTGCTGCTCACCTTATAGTAAATCATGCTAGTTTTATTATGGCGGTTAGAAGGGGGCAGTGTGACGGACGACGTATCCGCGCCTTGTGAGAGGGAGGCGCGATCCGCAGTGAAATTCCCCGGCGCCGCAAGGGGCACTGCAGCGCTCTGGTGTGCAAGGAGAAGCAGCCGCACCCGCGCGATCGAGCGCAGCAGCGCGGGTGCGGGATGTCTGCTGGGGACGCGTGGACTGCGCTTTTTTGCACGTGGACCGCGATTGATTCGAATCTAGGAGTCGCACATGTACCACAGTGATTCTTTTGAGGTGCGAAGTGGGCGATTTTGAGCTCATCCTGTGTTATATTGTAGGCAACGCTGCGCGCATTCGTGGCGCAAAAGCGCGAACATGTTTTATACCCGGACGCAGTTGTGGGTACAGAGCGTGCAAAGCCCAAATCTCCTTTTTGGACCGCCTAGAGATGCACCTTAGCACGAACTGGGGTCTCGAAATATGAAGCGTGCTGACAAGGAGCTGACGACCAATTATTTGTGTCTCGTTTGCGAACGCATGCTGAGTCAGCAGAACTTGTTTCGGTAGAGAATCGGGACAAATCTTCACCAAAGACCTGCGCAATTTCTCGTAACTGTCAACTTCCCTAGTTTCGATAAACTTGCCCGTCCACAGAAGGAAAAGAATATTCAAGCCCAACTTAATTGTTATGCTAGGGGAATCAATGGTTTCCGATTGAGAAAGGAGTGAGAAAAGGCTGCATGCTGTCGCCTTGCCTATTTAACCTATATGCTGAGTGCATCATGAGGTTGGCCGGTCTGGACGAGTCTTCAGCTGGAGTGAAGATTGCTGGGAAACGTATCAACAACCTTAGATATGCGGATGATACCACTTTAATGGCAGAAAGTGAAGTGGGACTCAAGAGACTTGTGACGCGCGTATAAGAAGAGTGAGAAGTTTGGGCTTAAACTGAACATTCAAAAGACAAAGATCATGGCGTCTTGCCCTATCAAGTCCTGGAGCATCAAGGGACAAGAAGTGGAAGCTATGACAGATTTTCTCTTCTTGGGCTCCAAGATTACCCCCGAAGGAGACTGCAGCCAAGAAATTAGGAGACGCCTGCTTCTGGGAAAGAGAGCCATGGCTAGCCTTGACCGCCTAGTAAAGAGCAGAGACATTAGTCTGCCAACCAAGATCCGTATAACTCGTGCTATGGTCTTTCGAGTTGTGATGTATGGATGCGAGCGTTGGACTGTGAAGAAGGCTGCCCGCCGAAGAATTGATGCGCTTGAATTGTGGTGCTGGCGGAGACTCTTGAGAGTTCCTTGGACCGCCAGAAGATCAAATCAGTCGATATTGTCGACCATAATCACTGCCCGCTCATTGGAGGGTCAAATTCTAAAGTTAAAGCTCAGCTACTTTGGTCATCTGAGGAGAAGAGAGGAGTCGCTAGAGAAAGGTTTGATGTTGGGAAAGGTTGAAGGTTACCGGAGAATGGGTAGGCAGCGAATGCGATGGTTAGATGGCATCCTCGAGGCGCTGAAGATGAAGTTATGTGATGTTAAGATGATAGTGTGAGACCGTAAAGCATGGCGTGATATGGTCCATAGGGTCACGAAGAGTCGGACACGACTGAACGACTGAACTGAACTGAGGGGAATCAAGACATTGCCAGATTATATGATCCAGAGTACCCCTTTCTCCGCAGGTTTCACATTTATCGTCCGCCTTTTCCTCCATTCGCGTGTGGAAAAGTCAGGCGGGACTTGGAAAATTTTCAGCTTGCAGGCGCAGCCAAGCTACGGCCTCCTTGTCATTATGCATGAATCTCCTGATGAAGTCATCACCAGTCATGACCAGACGGCAGGTTATTATCACTTCCGGTTATTAGACATGGCCGGACGTGATATCTTGATCAAATCACATCCGGTAATTACGTCACGGCCGATGACATCACCATGTTACGAGGCCGACGGCGACGCCAACGGCGACGACGACGCGAAACGCAGGAAAGAGCGGCGCTCTAAAAAAGAGGAAGAGATAAAGACGTGCATTGCAATAGTACCGCCACCGAAGTGGCGGCTGGTGCAATGAAGGCCTACCGCATGTACAACCGCCGGTAGCATGCGAGTCACCTCAAACCGCGGGGGCCTCAATACGCAGAGCTCCTAACCGCGACGCTGTTTAAGGCGGAGGCCTTTCCATATATCGTGCGCAGCTGGCTATCCTGTGTTTGCAGAAATGACATATTGCCGCGAAACCTTCGAAACAGTATTTGTTGTTTTTTAACAGCCACCGGCGTACAGGCTTATCACTCTGATTCTGGACCGCGTATCAGTTCCGTAATCTTTGTTTGTTAATGCTCGATGTCGCGAGTCACACCTTTATCAGTTTTGTTGTAGCGCAAGATTCACCGAGATCTGTCTCGAAGGTTCCGGCCACTTTGGTGTCTTTCCACAATGTTCCAGCCCGTGCTGGTAGCTGTTTGCGACGTTATCTAGATTGTTCTGTGCAACCTTTAAATTGAGCGTTGCCGAATGTGACGAGCAGTCTTTGTTCGACGATCGACGAGCACGTTTGTTTCTATCGCCGCCGCCGAGTTGCTTAGTTCTTTTGCGGGCGCAAGTCAGCCCAAATAAACAGTTTCTTTAGTGCAATCATCGACCCTTCAATTGTGTCGTCGACCTCGTCACCACTACGTAACATCTGGTGGAGGTGCTGCCTTTGATCCTTCAAGCGAAGACCCAAGCCGTGTTCCTGTCGCCCTGGAAGACCAGCCTGCAGGTCACCGAGCCAGCCGCCGACTTCAAGGCCTACAACCCGAACACGGTCTGCTGCTTCACCCCATTCGATCTCGGAAGGCATCGACGCTGACAATGGCCCAGCCTACAGCACCGGTTATTTTCGTCCAACCCCGGGAGCCCCCCTGCTTCCATGGACTACCGGATGAAGATGCGGGAGATTGGATGGACCTTTTCGACCGTGTGGCAGATTTCAGCGGCTGGAATGACGCCGCGAAACTTAGGCAAGTCTACTTTGTTCTTCAAGGACATGCCCGAGTTTGGTTCGAAAATCATGAGGCAACTATGAAGGATTGGGAGACTTTCAAGGAAGCTTTTCTGACTGCCTTCTCAAGCATCGTCCGAAAGGAAAGAGCCCAGGCCCTCCTTCAGTCAAGACTACAACTTCCTAACGAGTCTGTCCTGGCGTACGTTGAGGAGATGAAGCGCCTCTTTCGCCGCGCCGACCCTAACATGACTGAAGGTGAGAGAGTCAAACCTTTAATGCGAGGCGTCAAAGAATCGCTTTTTGGAAATCTTGTCCGAAGTCCGCCAAAAACAGTGGCGGAATTTGAAACGGAAGCGTCTGCCATCGAGAAGACGTTGTACACCCGGATGCGCCACTACGAGCGGCCACTTCAGCCAGACTACTCAAGCCACTACCCCATCGCATCTACAAGTGGAGAGAACCTTCGTGACCTCATCTGGGAGATCGTGCGAGAGGAGCTCCGCAGAATGCAGCCATCATCGCAACAACCCCAGGTGGCGACTCTCGCGGACGTCGTCCGTGAAGAAGTCCAGCAGGCGCTGGGCGTTCCTGAAGCGACGGCTGCGACTTTTCCAGCACAAGAGGCAACAGCGATGAACTACGCTGGTGCATTACGTCGCCCTCCACCCCGACGTGATGACTTTCCGAGCCCTCGCCGCTACCGGCCTGTTCCTGAAAACCGCCCCTTGGCTCCCGCCCGCCAAGCCTACCAAAGACCAACAAGCCCCAGGAAGTGCGACGTATGGAGGACAGCGAACAACCGGCCATTATGCTTCCACTGCGGTGAGGCCGGCCACATTCTGCGGCACTGCCCGTACCGACGAATCGGTCTCCGCGGATTTGCAGTCGACGCTCCACGACCACGCCCAGGTGAACGACCGCAAGAAATCCACAACTATCTGCGTAGCGGTGAGACTGCGCCACCAAGCCGTCGATTCAGGTCTCCATCGCCGTACATGGCCCGCTTTGCGTCGCCAGGACGTAACTATGATGATAGTGTGCGCGGAAGGTCCCCAAGCCCCCGTAGGTGAAACTAAAGGCAGCAACTTTTGGAGGTGAGGTTGCTCAACGGCGAAAAGACGAAGATCCTCCGCCGCCGACGACCACTAACGACGACGCAACCATTTCATCGCCGCTCCACACGACGACATCGACGACAACACGACCAGAGTACAAGCAGACACCGCCGCCCAGCGAAGTAACAACGGCATGCCCCAGCCATGACCGGAAGAAACGACGAATCTGAGATCGCACACTAAGGCCCACGTGCAATGCGAGGACGCGAACAAGTGACCTTGAAGTTGATATCGACAGTCGCAGAGTCACTGCCCTAGTAGACACCGGAGCTGACTATTCAGTCATGAGTGGACCGTTAGCCTCTCAGCTCAGAAAAGTTACCACCGCTTGGAATGGCCCGCTGATTCGCACCGCAGGTGGCAACCTGATTACTCTATCGGGACGATGCACTGAAAGAATAACCGTAAATGGGCGTACTTACCCAACCAGCTTTGTGGTCTTGCAGCAGTGCTCCCGCGACGTGATTTTAGGCATGGACTTCCTAAATGAACATAGGGCTATCATCGACCTGCGATCCAAGCTCATCAAGCTCTCTGCAGACAAAGCCATTCCTGCTACGACGACGTCGATGCAACACATCCCTCTAAACGTCCTCGACGAAGAATTGAACGTCCTGCCCCGATCAAGTATCGCAGTCTGCGTAGGTAGCGCCAACATCGAAACCGCTGAAGGCATCGTCGAAGGAAATATCCAATTGCTCTTAGAACGAGGTGTCGGCATCGCAAGAGGCATCACGAAATTCCGGAGAGGTCAAGCTCAGGTCCTGGTAACAAACTTCACCGAAGAATATCGGCATCTCAACAAGGGCACGACCATAGCTTTTCTGGACGAATTAGCGGACCTCAAAGACGTATTCGCCCTCCACGACCAACCACTGGAAGAGGCACCGGACCAATTCCGTCCGCCCACATTTGACATCAACCCAGTATTGACCCACAGCAGGAAAAACCAGATTCGCAGTCTTCTTCGAAGCTACGGGGAGTGCTTCTCATCGTCATCGAAGGTACGACAAACACCACTGGCCAAGCATCGCATAATAACGGACGAACACGCCCGACCTCTGCGCCAAAGCCCTTACCGTGTATTGCCGCGAGAAAGCCAGGCCATTCGCGATCAAGTTGAGGAAATGCTGCGTGATGACGTAATCCAGCCATCGAACAGCCCCTGAGCGGCACCAGTCGTTTTGGTCAAGAAGAAAGACAGCACACTTCGCTTCTGCGTTGATTACCGCCGCTTGAATAGCATAACGAAGAAGGATGTCTACCCGCTTCCCCGCATCGACGACACTCTCGACCGGCTCTGCAATGCAAGGTACTTCTCATCGATGGACCTGAAGAGCGGATATTGGCAAATTGAGGTCGACGAAAGAGATCGCGAGAAGACCGCATTCATCACACCGGACGGCCTTTATGAATTTAGGGCGATGCCATTTGGCCTCTGCTCCGCACCAGCCACGTTTCAACGAGTAATGGACACAGTCCTGGCAGGCTTGAAGTGGCAAATTTGTTTGGTATATTTGGACGACGTTGTTGTCTTCTCGTCAAAATTTGAAGACCACCTAAAACGACTACAGACAGTGCTGGAAGCCATCAAGTCATCGGGGCTAACGCTAAAAGCAGAGAAGTGTCATTTCGCCTACGAAGAACTCCGATTCCTAGGTCACATCGTTAGCAAGGACGGTATTCGCCCAGACCTGGAGAAAACAGCTGCAATCGCACAATTCCCACCGCCTGCCGACAAGAAAGCTGTGCGCCGATTCCTTGGGCTGTGCGCTTATTATCGACGATTTGCAGAAACTTTTCGCGGATCGCCGAACAGTTGACGCAGCTTACAAAGGCTGACGTACCTTTTAAATGGGAAGCGCCGCAAGGAGAAGCCTTTGACGAACTTAAGCGCCGCCTGCAATGCCCTCCTGTACTTGGCCACTTTGATGAAAACGCCGAGACCGAAATTAACACCGACGCGAGCAGTGTAGGCCTAGGAGCCATTCTCGTCCAGAAGACTGCCGGACAGGAAAAAGTAATCGCCTACGCTAGCAGGTCTCTCACAAAAGCCGAAGTCAATTACTCGACGACCGAGAAGGAGTGCCTTGCGATCACCTGGGCTACTTCTAAGTTTCGTCCATACCTATACGGCCGACCATTCAAGGTGGTAAGCGACCATCACGCGCTCTGCTGGCTGGCTAATTTGATAGATCCTTCCGGCCGCGCCTTGCCAGATGGAGCCTACGGCTTCAAGAATTTGACATGACTGTAGTCTATAAGTCGGGCCGGAAGCATTCCGACGCAGACTGCTTATCCCGCGCTCCCGTCGATTCTCCCCCGAAGGACGATGACGCCTTTTTGGGACCGGTAAGCGCCACCTTCGCTGGATCATGGAAAAAGCAAGAGAGTTCCAGAAACCCATTTACTTCTGCTTTATTGATTATGCGAAAGCGTTTGACTGCGTAGATCACAGCAGATTGTGGCAAGCTCTCCAAGAGATGGAAGTTCCAATTCACCTCATCTGTCTCCTCAGGAACCTTTATGAAGGGCAAGAGGCCACAGTCAGAACTGGGCATGGTCTTACTGATTGGTTTCCGATTGAGAAAGGGGTGAGGCAAGGCTGCATACTGTCGCCCTGCCTATTTAACCTATATGCAGAGTGCATCATGAGGAAGGCCGGTCTGGACGAGTCTTCAGCTGGAGTGAAGATTGCTGGAAAACGTATCAACAACCTTAGATATGCGGATGATACCACTTTAATGGCAGAAAGTGAAGTGGAACTCAAGAGACTTCTGATTCGCGTACAAGAAGAGAGTGAGAAGTTTGGGCTTAAACTGAACATTAAAAAGACGAAGATCATGGTGTCTTGCCCTATCAAGTCCTGGAGCATCAATGGGCAAGAAGTGGAAGCTGTGACAGATTTTCTGTTCTTGGGCGCTAAAATTACCTCGGAAGGAGACTGCAGTCATGAAATTAGGAGACGCCTGCTTCTGGGAAAGAGAGCAATGGTTAGCCTTGACCGCCTAGTAAAGAGCAGAGACATTAGTCTGCCAACCAAGATCCGTATAACCCGTGCTATGGTCTTTCCAGTTGTGATGTATGGATGCGAGAGTTGGACTGTGAAAAAGGCTGACCGCCGAAGAATTGACGCGTTTGAATTGTGGTGCTGGCGAAGACACTTAAGAGTTCCTTGGACTGCCAGAAGATCAAATCAGTCGATATTGTCGACCATAAACCCTGACTGCTCATTGGAGGGTCAAATTCTAAAGTTAAAGCTCAGCTACTTTGGTCATCTGATGAGAAGAGAGGAGTCGCTGGAGAAAGATTTGATGTTGGGAAAGGTTGAGGGTCGCCGGAGAAGGGGAAGGCAGCGAACGCGATGGTTAGATGGCATTCTCGAGGCATTGCAGATGAAGCTATGTGATGTTAAGAAGATAGTGAGAGACCGGAAAGCGTGGCGTGACATGGTCCATAGGGTCACGAAGAGTCGGACGCGACTGAACGCCTGAACTGTACTGAAGCGCCAGCAGTTTCGCAGAACAACAGCGATCAGACCCTGAGCTGAAAGCGCTAGCCGATTACTTGGAAGGAAAGACCGCTTCCCCTCCTGGTGTGTTCAGGCGACATTTATCATCGTTCACGTTAAGCAATGGCCTCCTCGTGAAGAAGAACTTTGCACCCAACAAGACCGCGCAGCTTCTCGTAGTGCCTAAAACCCTTCGGCAAGGAATTCTGCAGGCGTTGCACGATGAGCCCACGGCAGGCCACCTCGGATTTGCGCGCACGTTGCGTCGAATTCAGGAGAAGTATTACTGGCCGCGACTGCCTGCCGAAGTTTCCCACTACGTGAAGACGTGTCGTGAGTGCCAACGACGCAAGACGCCGCCGATCAGACCAGCGGGACTACTAAACCCGATTCCGCCCCCAATCCTGCCCTTTCAACAAATTGGGATGGATCTTCTTGGCCCCTTTCCATTTTCGTCTATGGGTAACAAGTGGATCATCGTGGCCACTGACTACCTTACCCGTTACGCCGAAGCAAGAGCACTACCAAATGGTACCGCGGCAGAAGTCGCCAAATTTTTTGTCGAACAAATTCTCTCGCGACACGGCGCCCCAGAAGTGCTCATCACGGACAGGGGAACGGCGTTTATGGCAGAGTTGACGCAAGCCATCCTGGAATACAGTCACACAAGCCATCGACGAACAACTGCGTACCATCCCCAGACCAATGGCCTTACGGAGCGCCTGAACAAAACGATCACGGACATGATCGCTATGTACGTCGACGCTGAACACAAGACCTGGGACGCCATCTTGCCGTACGTGATCTTCGCGTATAACACGGCAGCCCAGTAGACGACCAGAGCGACCCCGTTTAAGCTTGTGTACGGCAGGCAGCCCACGACGACGCTCGACGCAATGCTGCCGCACGTAACCAACGAGGACAACCTTGACGTCGCCGCCTACCTGCAGCATGCAGAGGAAGCCCGACGACTCGCACGGCTACGTATTAAAGACCAACAGCGCACCTACAGCCGACGATACAACTTACGACGACGCCACGCAGAGTACAATCCAGGAGACCAAGTGTGGGTTTTGACACCAATTCGCCGTCGCGGACTTAGTGAAAAGTTGATGCGTCGATACTTTGAGCCGCACAAAATCATTCGCCGCGTCGGACCACTGGACTACGAAGTCATTCCCGACGGCACGTCAGCATCACAACGGCGACGCACACGCCCAGAAATTGTACATGTTGTACGACTGAAGCCATATTACACGCGTTAAAGAATCTGTGGCATTTAAACTTTGCAGTGTTTATGTTTAAGTTTCTCTGTTCTGGAACATCGAGGCGATGTTTTTTTTAAGGGGGGAGTAATGCCGCGAAACCTTCAAAACAGTATTTGTTGTTTTTTAACAGCCACCGGCATACAGGCTTATCACTCTGATTCTGGACCGCGTATCAGTTCTGTAATCTTTGTTTGTTAATGCTCGATGTCGCGAGTCACACCTTTATCAGTTTTGTTGTAGCGCAAGATTCACCGAGATCTGTCTCGAAGGTTCCGGCCACTTTGGTGTCTTTCCACAATGTTCCAGCCCGTGCTGGTAGCTGTTTGCGACGTTATCTAGATTGTTCTGTGCAGCCTTTAAATTGAGCGTTGCCGAGTGTGACGAGCAGTCTTTGTTCGACGATCGACGAGCACGTTTGTTTCTATCGCCGCCGCCGAGTTGCTTAGTTCTTTTGCGGGCGCAAGTCAGCCCAAATAAACAGTTTCTTCAGTGCAATCATCGACCCTTCAATTGTGTCGTCGACCTCGTCACCACTACGTGACAATATTGTCACCAACACACGTAGCAAGCAGCACAACAACCGAGCTGGCCCTTTTTAATTAAGCGAAAACTCGAGAGAGAGACGAGGATGACGCTTAGCCACGTGCCAAGACATTCGGCCACTTGGTGGCGCCAGAAGATGGTCAGGGGTGTGGCATTGCCCCCCTTCCAAGGGGCATCGACCCGATGCCGCAAGCGTAGGGGAATAGTCGAAAAGCGGGGCAAGTTATACGGGAAAGTCTCTGGCGCTGGTTTGGATCCTGAATTGGTTTACCGATTGTAATAGGGCTTCATTCGGGCAACGTGAACTATTTCAGATTTCGGCTGCCGAGAGGAGCGTACAGTGCCTTGTGGTAGCACCTCGTAGTTCACCGCGCTGAGGCGGCGGAGCACCTCGTAAGGTCCAAAGTATCGCCGCAGAAGCTTTTCAGAGCGCCCTCGCAACCGTATTGGGCTCCATACCCAGACTTGGTCGCCGGGCGTGTAAGTCACCTCTCGGTGTCGCAGGTTGTAGCGCTGGGCGTCGTGTACTTGTTGGTGCCGAATGCGCTGTCGGGCAAGCTGGCGTGCAGCTTCTGCGTCACGAATAAATTGGTCAGCCCCCACGGCAGTGGAGGGAGCAGAATCTGGAAGAAGCATGGCATCCAGCATAGTCAAGGGTTCGCGTCCATGAACCAAATGAAATGGAGTGAAGCGTGTTGTTTCCTGGAGTGCAGTGTTGTATGCGAACGTGATGTACGGCAGAATTCGGTCCCAGTTCCCATGATCATCGTCTACATACATAGAAATCATATCGGCAATTGTCTTGTTAAGCCGCTCAGTCAGTCCATTAGTTTGAGGATGATAGGCTGTTGTCTTGCGGTGGGTGGTGCCACTGAGTCGAAGTACCTCACTAGTGAGTGCCGACGTAAACGAGGTTCCTCTGTCAGTTAAGACGACTGTTGGCGCACCATGACGGAGTACAATGCTGTGAATGAAGAAATGCGCAACTTCATCTGCGGTACCACGTGGAATGGCCTTGGTCTCACAGTAGCGGCTAAGGTAGTCAGTGGCAACCGCTATATACCTGTTACCCATGGAGGACTTCGGAAATGGGCCCAGTAAGTCCATGCCGACCTGTTGAAATGGGAATTTCGGGGGATCGATAGGCTGTAAGAGCCCAGCTGGTTTAATGGGTGGTGTTTTCCGCCGCTGGCACTCACGGCAGGTACGGACGTAGCGGTGCACAATGGCAGCTAGCCTGGGCCAGTAGTACTTTCGGCGTATCCGTGCCAATGTGCGAGAAAACCCGAGATGGCCGGAAGAAAGGTCATCGTGGCACGCACGAAGAACTTCGTCATGTAGCGTTGTGGGTACTACAAGCAGATAAGCAGTTTCTGTTGGACCGTAGTTCTTCTTGTAGAGCACACCATCACGCAGGCAAAATGACGACACTCCGCGCCTGAAGAGCTGAGGAGGAGATGACACGGTTCCTTCGAGGTACTCAATGAGGGGCAAAAGTTCAGAGTCAGCCCGCTGCTTTTGGGATAAGGTGGACGTCGCGATAACGCCAAGGAAAACGGAATCGTCGTCGGAGCCGTCCGCGTGGCAGGGAGTAGGGGCGCGGGACAGACAGTCAGCATCACTGTGTTTCTTGCCGGACTTGTGCACGATTGTAACGTCAAATTCTTGCAACCGAAGGCTCCATCGAGCAAGCCGACCCGATGGATCTTTCAGGTTTGCCAGCCAACACAGAGAGTGATGGTCGCTCACGACACGAAACGGACGACCGTACAAATACGGACGAAATTTCATGACTGCCCACACAACAGCGAGACACTCCTTTTCGGTAGTTGAATAATTAACTTCGGAACGGGACAAAGTGCGACTGGCGTAAGCAATGACACGTTCTGCACCGTCCTGCCACTGAACAAGGACCGCACCGAGGCCAACGTTACTGGCATCCGTGTGCAGTTCCGGGTCGGCCTCTTCGTCGAAGTGGCCAAGTATTGGCGTACTTTGGAGACGGGACTTGAGTTCCGTGAAAGCGTTTTCCTGGTCGGGGCCCCAAAAGAACGGCTCGGCGTCTTTTGTTAGGCGGGTCAGAGGCTCAGCGATCTTGGAGAAATTGTTAACAAAGCGACGATAATACGCGCAGAGGCCGAGAAATCGACGCAAGCTTCGTTTATCCGCTGGTTTAGGGAATGAAGAGACAGCGGCCGTCTTCTCTGGGTCTGGGCTAACACCACGAGCGCTGACAATGTGGCCGAGAAATTTCAGCTCGTTAAAAGCAAAGTGGCATTTTTCAGGTTTTAGAGAGAGACCGGCAGATCGGATGGCCTCGAAGACAGCGCGCAAACGTTTCAGGTGCTCGTCGAACGTGTCCGAGAAAATCACAACGTCGTCGAGATATACGAGGCATGACTGCCACTTCAGACCAGAGAGTACAGTGTCCATCATTCGCTGAAATGTGGCAGGGGCCGAACACAGGCCAAACGGGAGCACTTTAAATTCATACAAACCGTCTGGCGTAATAAAAGCGGTCTTCTCACGGTCTCGCTCGTCAACTTCTATTTGCCAATATCCACTGCGGAGGTCAAGGGACGAAAAGTAAGTGGCATGGCGAAGGCGATCGAGGGAATCGTCTATGCGTGGCAGGGGGTACACATCCTTTTTCGTGACGTTGTTGAGGCGTCTGTAATCCACGCAAAACCTCAAGGTTCCATCCTTCTTTGCGACGAGGACAACAGGCGAAGACCAGGGGCTCGTCGACGGTTGGATAACGTCGTCCTGGAGCATTTCTTTTACTTGGCGGCGGATGGCATCACGTTCTTTTGAAGACACCCGGTAAGGACGCTGACATAGTGGACGTTGGTCATCGGCAACTATAATTCGGTGCTTCGTTAGTGGCGTCTGTCGGACCTTGGAGGTTGATGCAAAACAATCTCGGAACGAATTGACAAGATTATCTATGCAGCGTTTCTCACTGGGCGAGAGGTGCGGGTTCACATCAGTCTGAATGGCTGTAGGCGTCGCATTGTCGGGGTCTGACGTGTTGGTTAAAGCGTACTGGCCTGTACATTCTCCAAGTTCTTCAAAATAAGCGACCGCCGTGTTCGCCGTCAAATGTTGGGGTTCACATGTGAAATTTGTCACTAGCACGTTGGCTTGGCCACGGACAAGTTCGACAAGGCCCCGAGCTACACAAACTTGTCGAGTTAGAAGCAGTGACATGTTAGCTTCAGCAATGCCACTCGTGCCGGTGCTATGATCACATTCGACTGTGACGAACTTGCTCGCACGCGGAGGGATCGTTATGTGGTCGTCACAGACGCGCAACATCGTTTTCCGGAAGTCCGTGTTGCTATCAACGGCTCGCTTGGTTGAAAACGATACCATGAGCTGCTCCCGAAGGTCTATAACCGCACCATACTCTTGAAGAAAATCCATGCCGAGAATCAGATCTTTGCAGCACTCTTGTAATACGGCAAATGTGCCAGTGAAAGTAAAACCGCAGATCTCTATGCGGCAAGTGCACATGCCAATCGGCGTCATTACATGACCACCGGCGGTACGCATCATTGGCCCAGACCAAGGCGTCAGAACCTTACGGAGTGCCGTGGCTAGCTGGCTGCTCATGACGGAGAAATCGGCGCCGGTATCCACAAGTGCGGTCACATCACAACTGTCGGCGGTTACAAAAATTTCCCCGGAAACAATGCGTTCGCAGCACGTCGGTAAGTTTATCGGATCGGGTCGTCGCCGCTCGGGCCGTCGCGTCAAATCGTCGGGTGGAGGCTGTTTAATCTGAAACGTAGCGGCGGCCCCACCCCCGGAGGTCGCCGTGTTTAGTTTTCCCGGTGAGGGGACGTGCCTCTGAATTGCCCAGAGGAAGAGTACCGAGTGGGCGAAGCAAAACGCTTCGGAGATGTCGATCGCGACCGCCGTTGTGGTGACGTTGGCTGCATCTCGTTAGCAGCCAGATACTCCTCAATCTCCTGTGGTCTTTCGCCATAGCGGGGTCGAGGCGCGTTTGGTGGAAATCCTCTCAGGCCTATTCTCCGGTATGGGCAATTGCGAAGAATGTGACCAGGTTCGCCGCAGTGATAACAGAGCGGCCGTCTGTTGGGCGTGCGCCACAAGTGCGCCTTGCTGATAGCAGGACGCTGGTATTGCTGTGGCTCGACGGGGCGCAGATCTTGTTGCTGCTCGACGGGGCGCATGTAGCGAGGCGGTGGTCCGACAACGGGACGGAATGGATTTGGCTCGGGAGCAGGTCGACGTAAGACATCACTATAAGTCATGATGCATGGCTCCGGTTGTGGTGCTGGTGGTGGTGGTGGCTGCACCGCTCGCCGAATTTCATCACGGATGACGTCCACGGTAGAATAATTATTTGCAGAGGGAGCATTCAAGTGGAGGTTTTGCAGCTCTTCGCGTACAATGCTCCTCACAAGCTCCCGCAATGCCTCGCCGCTGGCTGCTGGCACGGACGAGCAGCAGGGTGTGGCCGCTACGCTTGCCTGGCGGCCGTATTGGGTACTCCGTTCCTGCAGGGAACGTTCCATGCTGGTAGCTTCTCTCGCGAAATCTGCGACAGTTCTTGGGGGGTCGCGAATGAGGCCAGCGAACAACTGCTCCTTCACCCCGCGCATGAGGTGCCGTACCTTCGTTGCCTCAGGCATGGTAGGGTCGGCCCGATTGAAAAGCCGCATCATGTCCTCGACAAACATGGCCACACTCTCATTTGACTGTTGAGACCTTGAACGGATTGCAATCTCTGCATTTTCTTTGCGTGCACTTGAGCTGAATGTTGTAAGTAACTCACGGCGAAAGGCTGCCCAGTTGACAAAGGACGCCTCGTGGTTCTCGAACCACGTCTTGGCCGAGTCTTGCAGCGCGAAGTACACATTCATTAGCTTCCGCTCGTCGTCCCATTGGTTAAATGCAGCCACACGGTCAAAACTGGCCAACCAGTCTTCCACATCCTCTAACCGGTCACCATGAAATGATGGCGGTGATCGCGGTGCGAGAAGGACGAACGGTGGGGCGTTGCTGGAAGGCTGGCTTGTCTGGCTGCTCGTCGTGGATGTCATGGTTCGTAGCGGGGTAGACAGCGGTTCAAACTCAGGTTGTAGGCCTCGCAGGCGACGGCTGGCTTTATGGACAGGAGTCGCGTCCACGCGTTGATGAGCAGCGTCACTGACGTCTTCGGGGGCAACGTACATGGGATCTTATCCTGCACAATCCACCAAATGTCACCAACACACGTAGCAAGCAGCACAACAACCGAGCTGGCCCTTTTTAATTAAGCGAAAACTCGAGAGAGAGACGAGGATGACGCTTAGCCACGTGCCAAGACATTCGGCCACTTGGTGGCGCCAGAAGATGGTCAGGGGTGTGGCAATATTTTCACGCCGCCAGAGCGAGCTGCCTTTTTGTAACGACAAAATTATTTCTTAAAAAACACTGCGGCTCAAACAAGGTTCAAACACTCCGGCGGGCTAATCTCTACTTGAAGGTGAGCATGAGTGGAAGTATCTGAGTCTGCATATAATAAAAAGGGGTACCATGTATGTATGCTTCATGAACATACTACGTTGCGTTCTCATGTTTCTTTTTTTTTTAATTTGATAAAACGTCCGCAACCAGTCTGTATTGCAGTTTGGTATCTTGGTATGTTGGTATGTTGGTGCATTTTGGTGTCTTTCAGCTACGCGCCAGTAAAGACGCGTCTGCACCCGGAGAGAAAGGTCAGTAATAATCTCTGTTCGATTCCACAGTTCAAAATCTATTTGGATATTTCTGAGCCGCCCATGCGAACGTCAATGTGTGAGCAATAGCGAAGTAAAAGAAATCATCCAACGTTACCTCAATAGCTGGACAGAACCTGCTCTTCCTTCAACGTCATTATTGTCGCAAGCAGGGGTCCTAAACGTAACGTTCCCTTGAATTCGTTTTCAATAAATGAAGCAATTCGCATGATTCTTTCTTCGCTTTCCTTCGGGCGGCTGTCATGTACTTCAAAGCTTAGTTCAGGCAGCATTGAACGCCTTGTCATACCTGCCTAACGAACTCGAGCTTCAGCGTCCGTACGCGTTGGAACCAATCACATTATTGAAGTCCGCGCAGTCGCTCGAGATGCTGTCGGTTGCTTTCCCGGAACACAGTATGACGAGAGCAAAGTAGGTTCGCTTCCTCAGTGGAACAAGGTGTCATTCTGTCAGGTTCTTCTCCCGCGAATCGGTCGGCGAGGTGGCTCCTCCATTAACCGCAATGAGAACACGAGCGCGCCCTCCCTTGCTCCCCTCTTCCACGTCGGCTCAGACCTGTCACGAGTCGTAGCGTGGGCGTGCTCTCTTTCCGTTGGTCTGCTGCTGTCGTTTCCTCGATTATAATCTGGCAAAATGATAGAAAACATTGATAGAGACAAAGAGATTCCGAGAAAGGAAGAAAGCCCGGAGCTCGTAGGCGTATCCCAACCAACACTTCTTCACGGATACGTTAATGTATTCTCCAGCATCTACTTCACTTTCTCCCATCAGCAGTCTTTGTCACGACTCACTCCATTAAATGTTTCTCTAACTACGCGACGATGGTAGGACAGTTGCAATAATATCGACAGACTTTAGTGGCGTATGTAAATATAATTTGACGTACTCCCATTTTGTGGTTAACTTGAAATCTGTCTGGTTATAGTAGTCGCGGTTCTATCATATTGTCCTTGAAGGAGTTCTTAGCTTTGTTTTGCTATATATAAAAAAATTTCAGTGTAAGCACCATAGCTAACATTTTTTTTTTATGCAAAAGATCCTTGTTTGAATGCTAAAAAAATTACAGAGTGAATTAATTTCTTAATGAGTTTCAATGAGCCTTGTCCTTCTGAAGCCACGAAAATTCCAGCTTTGCACACTAGAGTGGTCCGCTATTTAGAATTTTCTCTTTCAATCCCATGGTGTCCGGCTTGTTTTTAAGCCTAAGAGGCCGTGATTTATCTCCCGAGTGGCTGTGTGGTAGTCATGGAACTTGTCTAAATCGGAGTCGCATTTTCAAGAATGTGAGGCGACTGTGATGACACCTGTAACTGGCAGACTTTACGGTTGGAAAAAGCACAAAACAGAACGGTATTTTATATTGTGCTATTCTCCCTTTACCAATCCAATTGCTCGTTAACCAACTTTCCTCGTCGATGTAAATTTTTAAATCTACGTTTTAACGCTGCTGCGTTCAAGGCCTCATAACCAATGAAATCTGGCGTTGGCGTTTGAGAGGAAAACCACGTGCATGGCGCTGGCAAGTGGTAGCTGTCAGCTGGCATAGCCGGCGCTGATTTGTCGTAGGGTTTCCTGACGTCACGAAACCACGTGACATGTTTAATTTGGCAGGAGCTGCAAACGCGGGCCACTCCTTTTGTATGGGAGCCTGAGGTCAGATTCAGCCTTCAGGAACCTTCCATTCTTAGACACACTGTCTCTGGGCCACGCAGGCACATTCCTGCGACCTAATTAAAGCAGGACTGTATGCCTAGGTCTGGTGTCATTTCATGTACGACGGTATGCTAAAGATATGTGTGAAATATAAAAAGTACAAATTAAGAGATTAGTAATCAAGCGAGTAGCAGTGTTCATGTACGTGAACAAGGATCGGCAAGGAGAGATGTAAAACGGAAGCGATTAACGCTTTCACGTCATACCCTAAGCCTACCTAAGTGACCTTCCTCCCCACCTTATTTTTTTTTCTGTAGATGTAAACTTCCTGTCGACTAAAAATTGGTTTAGACGCACAATTATCCGGGCTTAGGTTTGTAGCGTTTTTTTTTTTTTTTTTTCTGGCAAATCTAGAAAGACGAAAGACTGGTGAGAATTCAGAATACGTAATAAATTTTTTCTTTGTTTTCAGTTTATTTTTGATGATTTGAATTTCCTTTCTGTAGCCTTTGTTTACCCAGGAATTGGTTATCTTATGCATTTTCTTCGCTTTTTTTCTGGTTGCGTCGTTGAGATTGGCAGTGCGGTTTAAGGGTCAAGCGAAAAATGAAACGCATTGCATGGTTTGCAAAGGGTCTCTTTCCTGTATGGCAAGCAAGAAAGATCCATTTCTCCAAAACAGGTCAATAATGTGCCATCAACGCCTATATATATTTGCAGAGGGCGGAGTTCACAAATTGCGTTCGCATGCACGAGACAATTATGTATACGTGTGATGATGGGGATGCATCGTGACAGGAAGAAAAAGATGTACTAGGCCAAAAGATATTTAAATAAACAAAACAAATACGGGACTGACGCACACTATTGCAGTATACTCACCGCAGCCGGGTGGAGCTCTACAGGGCTGGCTGTTGTGCAGGGGAGAAAAGCAATCTGCTGCGTGCTGTTCGTCATCGGATGCCTTGCATGGTGTTGTTTACCTCTCTGGTGTAGAACAATGCCTAACGTTGTAATGTGGCTTTCACTAGCGCTAATTTCTTTCGTCTTGTATATTATCGAAATTCCAGAGTTCCATCTCGCGTTAATACGCAGTTCTTCCTGCGGTAGCATAAATTTTAATCGTTCTTCGTTCTACAAATATAGAGCACTCTATGCACTGCTTCTTTCCCTCTTTGAATCTTTTTGTAGGCGGTTTATTTTTACCTAAGAATACTGCACACTTCTATTTCAAGTTAACAGATAATTGCATTCTAATTACCACTTAGGAGTCAAAGGGGGAACCTAGCGTCTCTTTTTGCAATAAAAGGAAAAGACTAGAAATTTTTCTCGTTCAGCAGTAAAGTCACAACGGAAAGTTCATTCCAGTTATAGAGACGCCAACTTTCTCATTATCGATTCAACTTCGACTGCTAATCCCGAAAAGGCTGAAAAATAAAACTGAAGAGGAATCAGGAAGTTCATCGTTCCTTCAGGGCATTTTATTTCAACAATAGAAACTAAAAAAAAAGAACAGAAAAAGACATGAAAAAAGCAAGTAAGATTTACGGCACGATCCTCCGTGTACATTTGTGCCTGGTCTTATCTTGCGAGCAACCAACCGACTTCCTGGTTCGAGTGCAGGCCCTTTCGCATTTCTAATCTAAGCAATGAAGTGAATAAAAATAAAAGAGAAAGGATTAGGGTGAGGCTGTACACAAGCCTGAGGAAGCGAGATAAGTTATTACGTTTTTCTTCTTGTCTGTCCGCCTTTCTTGTTTAACTGAGCCGGAATGAAAGAAAGGAAAAGGGAAAAGAATGATATCTAGGGGTCCCGCTCACGTGGGGAAGTAAATAGAGGGAGACGGCATCTCGGCTCTGCAGCGTCAAAGGGGTGCCCCTGGGAATTGGCGGAGGGGGCGGGTTTCTAAGACGATTCAATCATTAGAGCGGGTGCACCAAGACCGCAGGCTGACAGGACTTGGAGGGAAGAGCGCTCGAGCCAGGGTGGTGGTTGTAGCGGTGAGGCTCCCGATCCTTTCTCCCGTGTTCCCGGAGGCACGTTCTCCCCTGGGAAGCCCTGCATGATCGCTTTTGTCTTCCCCCTTCCACACCTTTGGCTTCCCGCTTGGTCCCCCTACGTGCCACTCCCTTTTTGTGTGTTATCGTAACCGTCTTCCCTGTTTTTTGCCTCCCCGCTCGGAGGTGCACGTGCCCCTGAACCTCCGTCTAGTTTTGCCGTTGGTACTCATCGATTGCGGCGTGGCTCCTGTTTTTCCCGCATTATTTCATTCCTCTCTCCAAGATCCCCTCTCTTTCTCCCCTTATGCTGTCCAGTAGATCTGCAAGCGGCTGTTGATTGCGTTCTGCTCACGACAGCGTGTAACATTGGCTAGAATACGGTATACATACGCCCGAACTACTGGAGCGACGTGACTCGGTCGATTGCTTACCTACGAAACTGCTGCGTTCAGACGGTAACAGCTGAGTTACTGGCTAAGTTTTGGTCGACAGGCACTGCATTCCCTTGCCACCTGGCATGGCCACTCCCGGCAAGATGTTTCAAAAGAATCGCACCTCCTGATAGCGATTTCCAGTTGTAGCAAGCAGCACTCTCTGCACCGTCTTTCTAGTTTAAGGCAGCGGATATAGTTTGTTGGTGCAACATTTCCGGACAATGCAGCGCTTAAACGAAACACGAATGCTGAGGGGATGAGACAGGCAAGGACGTTAGCACGGCGCCAAGTCCTACGTTAAGTGACTCTACGTCCTTGTCCGCTTCTTATGACCGGTCTAGATCTCATTGAGGGTCTCTTCTTTCTGCTGTACCTCAGGACATCACACTTTCTGTGACTGGATATCATGTCAGTTTAGCATTTTATAACACTGGCACAGCCAAATCGCAGCCATTGCGTGTTTTGAAGTACAGCACCAGAAAACGAACAAACGGTGCAGTAATAACATATTCCTAGTGTATTTGACAATTGTGGTCACCCTATAGGAATGCGCTTCTGTTGGGTCTCCTTCACCGTGCCGTGTAGTACCTATCCGGCGTTTCCGCAGCATCCGCTTCTTCCGGCAGCCGGCAGCAGCAGAAGAAGCCTCTTGGCTAGCACGCGTATTTTTCTTGCCTTCGCCACCGCCCACCGACGCCCATTTGCACTCCGAGGGGCAGCCGCCACGGCGGCTGTGACGACGTTTATGCATGCCGCTTTATTCTTTTGGCTTGTCTCCCTGCTGCTGCTGCTGCTTCCGCGTTCTGCCTTGGCAAATGCCCCCCACTCCGCCGCCGCAGTCAGGGGCTGTGTCCCGGGATTGACCTATTTTGTGATGGCTAGACCAGTGCTGTCGCTCCTGCTGCTCGAATTGCCCGTGACGGAATATTAAGCGGGCCGCACCGCCACGTACCACACACGTGCGCTCGCACCCTGTCAGCCCCGGGTCCGCCTCATCCAACTTGTAGCGCCGCGTGCAACAAAAACTAAAAACGGAGAAAGAGGAATCACAAATACAAATGCGTGTCTCATTATCCAGCCACCGCGACTCACAAGTGCGCGATTATAAAAGTGCAGAGAACGTCTCTGGCAGTGATTGCCGCGTAGTGTGCGGCGCCAACTTTATTGAGTGTGGGTCCGGGGAACTTCACCCTTTTCTGTCGTCGGGGAATTGGTCTGTTTACGGTGCTGCGATGGGAACGTGGTTTGTGATGCCTGATCGGCTAACAATATGCATTACACGAAATCTGCGAGCTAAAAAGGAACGCGGAGGCGTATGTAAGGCGGGCTGTATTGTTCCAAGGCATCCTTATGCATCTGGAATGTTATGATTTCTGATTAGCTTATTATGCATGAGCGTTTACTTATTCATAGCAAAAGGAAAATATATATATAGAAGGAAGGAAAGGAGACATGCAGTATACGCACCAATACATTGGAAGATTGCTTGGCTAGTTGACACATGTTAAAAAACAGGATCTTGTTTTTATTGTGCGTTCTTCTGGCACCGGAATCCTCTGCTGTGAGCGCTACAAGTCCGGTCCCTGTGCCTGGCAGCTCCATGCGACAAAAGCTCCATGCGACAAAAGTAGGTCATTATGCTCCGACAGCTGTTACAGAGGCCAGAGAATACATGCTCCGTGTCAATCAGGGTCATACTCTTTTCCCCTCATTGCTGTCGCACCTTAACCCTGTCATCTTAACTTTCCTTAGTCTTTCAGGAGACTGGCCTTTCGCAGCCAGTCCTTCGAGGGGTACTAGTGGTGTGACTGACACTATGGCCAACTCATTTTCATGCGTCGCGTCTTTAGCGTTGTATTATCGTCATCATCGACACAAATGTTTGGCTATTAAGGTGTTCACGGCTATGCGTTTCGGCTTGCACTCACCATTGAGGTCACTGAGGAGTTAGCTGAATAAGCTAAATGCAGTGCCGAGCAGCGAGCTGGGCAGTTCCTCAACGGCTTCCTCAGCCAATTGCATGGCGCTCGTTTTCCGATTAACCCCGCGATGACAAAGAGGGGGCTATTTGATGGCATCCACATCACATGGCCATCCTGAGTAACGAAACACTACTATTTTTTTAGGAATTTTCTAAGCCCAACATAAAACTGTCGCGGGTACACGCGATACATGACTGCATTGACATTTCTGTCTAAGGAAAAACATTTTCATCTAAACGCAAATAGGATATACACTTGTAACCACAGATAACACTGATTAACTGGAGTTATATATTGCGAAGTACATTGCAATTTCAGGGAAATTTTGGGGCTGAAGTTTTCTCTTTGTGCCGAGTATAGAGAAAACAAAAACATGTCTGCAGTCTAATAAGTGCGGTATGCTCTTATTAGTCCGCAGGTATGAACCAAAAACTGTAGGAATGCATTCGTGTTGTTCAGAGTTGTGACCCTACGCATATAGCCTTATTCTGGTTCCACATATGTGCCAAAAACGTTATAATTATAAGTAGAAGTTCCACTTATAACTGAAACTATAATAACGCGTATGTGGAACCAGATTAAGTGTGTACAAAACGGTCATTTTGAGTATACCATCTTGTTAGCAACCCGTGGCAGATGTGATTAGGTGTCGTGTACGACACAGAATCCTCACTTCTTAACGGCGTACATACGTCTCGGCGCATGCATCTGTTTTCGATATTTCTTTTACTATCCATTTGCAGTACGTGTACCAGGTAAGGTACATCGGATTTACTCGATTCTAAGCCCCCCCCCCCCCCCCCCTCATGATTACGATAATGAAAGACATAAGGGGAGCTTAGATTAATAATAAATCAGAAATGAAGCCCCCCCCCCCCCCCCCCCCTCCCGTTTTCGTTTTGCGACAGGGCTTAGAATTTGGCGTCATCAGAGGGGGTTTCTAGTGATTCGAGCACAGGTGGATAGGCAAATAAAGAGAAAGAAAAAGAAAGGGGTCTTCTTCGCACATTATTTTGTAGAAAGGGTAAAAATTATTTTTCTCCGTCTCGAGTTTAAAAAAGAAAAAAAATGTTAGGATGAAATTGCCGCAGCAAAGAAGAAATGTTCTGACCGCTTCTCACAACAATAGACCATGATAACCCATTTCGCATGCATGCAGTACTTATACGTTGTTGTTGTTGTGGCTGTAGGAAGAAGGAAACGAAAATGCGCGGGCCTGCTACTGTTCCTGTAGCTAAGCCACCTCCGCTGCCTCGTGCGGACAGAAGAGAGAAAGTAGAGAAGAAAAATCGGAGGGAGACAAAGACGCGCGCCGCCACATACACGTTCGAGCGCGAGGTTCTTAGACCACTCTTAAATAGTGGTCTCTTAGTTAAGCTCTGGTATCTGGAAGCGATGCCCGCAAAAAATAAGAATTTATTTTGCAAACATTTCCGGAAAACGTGATTACACTTCGCTTAAACATCAAGCTCTACGTAGCCCTCTACAAACGCGCTCCGTTCTCCGTTTCGACTCTCAAACAATTGACATCAAACGCAGCAACTCGCGCCCGCGATGCCCGTGGAATCTTACGAGCACTGCCGAGATCAGGCCAAGATAACAACACGCTGATAGAGTTATCATGGCCGCTCTCGGTCGGTTTTGCGCCTGTTATTCCGCATTTTATTCCGCCATCTGTCGCTTAGCGTCTAAACACAGCAACACATTAAGCCGGAGATCATGCCGTGCCATATCGGGACTCTCACAGCTCCGGTTCGACGGCTTAGTGAGCAAGCGTGCTTGGCTGTCTTGGATACGCGCAGTGCTTTGCAAAAAGTGGCTACTTAGATACATGTGCAAGATTTTCTTTTTTTTTTCAAAGATTTTTGCGTGGACGTAGGGGAGGGGGGGGGGGGTGCTAAATTTGCTAAAATACTGTAAATAAGCCTGTGGGGTGCAAGCAGCGAGGATATTGTAGTAGTGTGGCGTCTTCTTTATGAACGCTTGCTTAAGGGTTGAACACGAATACGTTATCGGGTTCCTTGGGTTTTCATCGCGCATTCGCTAGATCCCCATTTATTAAGCGTCAACCAACGGGCCTACGTGGCCTCTACGTGGCCTGTAGCTTTGAGACACTAAAATTCTCTAAGGGCAACCAAGGGCTCTATAGGATGGCGGGTTTTCTTTTCTGCGATGTATTTTAATGTATCCATTTGGATTTCTGTTAAAACCTGGTAAGAATTAAAAAAAAAAAAAACTGCATGGTCAGTGAGTAACATGCCCACCTCGCAATCTGAAGGTGCCGGGTTACAATCCCACCCTAAATAAACCCAATTTTGTTTTCAGTTCAATTATTTCCTTCAACTGCAGCGGAACCGGCCTGCGAAATTTTTCAAATGCGAAGAATTTTTAAGTGTTCCTAAAATTATATGGTCGAGTTAGGTCATTTTCTCGGTGTGTAGAAAGAAAGGAAGGGGAACATGTAGGCCTTTAAATGCATTCTTATATTAAAGCTGTTAAGTATGAACTAGAACGCTGCGACCAGGTTCACCAAGATTTACGTGGTAAAGACCATGTCGCAAGGCATTCATTACATAACAAATTTCGTGACCCCCGTGTCATAAACACACTGGATATCTGTCAACATCATTTAGCGATTGCACTTCGAGCAATAAAGCGACCAAAAGCTTCCATGCAAGTGAATCAAAGAGTCCCGGTAGTGCACGTTGTTCGCGTTCACACACTCTGCGCTCACGTGTACGACTCTGAAGCAAATTGCTACACATAATATACCATTGTGGTAACTTTGGGATTCTAGAACAGCGGAAGTGAAAGCAAGGCCAAAAGCCACGTCGAGCTATAGTTTGCTTTTTTAAGCACCATCTTGTTTTTGTTTTTCATTCTTCTTTGCTTTTGACAGCGTGTGTTCTTGCGTACCCCTGACTGCGCGTTCGTGCGCGTGCTTTCTTTTTGTTTTGTGCTTGTATCGCGGTGAGTTCAAAAGTGCTCGCTCCCTTTGAATTATGCTCTGCACACGCGTGTCGATAAGATGGCACCGCGGATGTCAACAAAAGGAAGACGAATAGGGAAAACGCTACCACATTTCGACGGTGGCAACTGAAGCCGACTAAAGAGTAGAACAAACATGTGAGAAAATGAGCGCCCAAAGAAAAAGAACTGCACAGAAGTAAAAAGAAAAGGCAGCTGCTCGCGAGGACGGCGTTCTGTGTACGCATTGATTTATGCACCCACTCCATGAAATCGTATACGCGGCTACGCACTGTATCCCCCTCTTTCCATTCCTGCCCTCTTTTTATCTTCGCGTTCTTTGGACACCGGTAAAATGCACCTTCTACTACAGCTCGGATAGAAGCTACAGCACGCGGAAATAGCGGAGCGGATTCGAGTTAGCCACGACAATGCGGGGCTTGGCGTAGAGCAGCGTATTATTATGGCCGTGGCCGTACTAACGCAGAACGATGGAGGAGACCGATGGATGCGAGGGGAGGTAAAGAAAGAGCGAAGAGCGTGGGGTGTCTGCATCCCGAAATATTTGTTTTTTGGCATGCACAGCGACCGCGATAGAGTTAGAGGAAAGGAAGAAGGTTGGATGTACTGGATAGAAAACAGCAATAAAAATGTAGTGCATTGTCTCTGGAGCTGTATGCAAGGCGAGAACAAGAGAGCCCGTGCGTTATCGGCCAAAGCAAAAAATGACAAAACGTTGTTGGGATCGGGAGGACACGGGATACCATCCGTTGCGCGGTGGACCCGCCTACATATAACGATGCTGAGAAGCCGCTTACGGCGTCACGGCGTTGCAGTAGGCGCTGCTGCGTTGCGGGCCTTTCTATAGCTATCCGCGCGTAACAAAATATTCTGTCACGAAACGAGGCACGTCAGAGTATCACGACGCAGAGGACACAAGCGAGAACTTTTAAAAGAACTTCGGGCCGCTGCGCAGTATGCAATTGCGTAGCCTGGCTTGGCTTGGCTTGGCAGTTCCGGTAGTTCGCCGTGCACAATACGCCCACTTGAGCGCGGAGACGGGTCAGGGTTGATGTGGGAAAGCCGATTGTGTGAGTCATGTGCAAATGCGCTCGGTATTCACCGAATGTGTGCGTGATCACCCCCCTTCATCCTCCCGTCTCTCGCCCCTCCTCTTTACGCGTTCACTTACTTTACGGAGCTCTTGGTCGTCCCCTAGCGAGCTCAGCGTTCCCCTGGGCTCTGTGCGTCGCGAAGCTGCGTCTTCCGAACCCGAGATCCCGCTCTTTACCGCTCGTCCGCTTATTCGGTCCGGGCTCGGCTGACGGGCGGCGCTTTTGTCTCTGTGTTTTAAGTCGACAAATGAACCTTGACGGCTTCGACGTTGAAGAGCACGGGCCATGAAGGGTCTTTATTTCGAGATCTCGGTGCCGGATGTCGTGAAATCATCTGCCGGCTCGTCGACCAAATCGGAGTGCGATGATGCGCTTCGTATGCTTTTGTTTTGCTTTAGATTCATGTTTCCTTTGCTTCGTTCTCTTTTTTGTTTTTCAAGTCACAATCCAGAATTTTTTTCTGCGCCTGCCTGTGATTGCCTGACTGGATGAGGGGTGCGAAAACATGAAAGTAGCTAATGTCGAAGATGACGCTTGAGATTGGGGCAGCTTGATTAGCATAAAGACTCTGCGCTCTTTTTTTTTTTTTTTTTTTGCGTCTTCCTCTAAGTTGCATCTGAAATGTGTATTCCATTTCTTTAGAGTTACAGTGCCCCCACTCCGCTTTGGAAATGATAAAGTGCTCAATCACGACCTTAGACGCGACGCGAAAAATTGCGAACATTTGAACGGCTTGGCCACCCTTGTGATTTGGCAGCTTTCTTTGATAAAGCTACAAATAAAAAAAGGCGTCCCTCGATTTCAGTGAACATATTTGATGCTTTTACCGTACTCGTTCTGTTTGCACAAAGTAATTACCTTTTGCAATTAAGTCCAACAGTGAGTAATTTTTACGGCGGCTTTTTAGCATAGTGCGAAGTATAACCGGTCCTAAATAATGTTTTGCCGGAGCATTTTTTTTGACGATGTGTTTAAGTTTTTCGTCATGAAAATCTCTTCGTTTGGCAAGGTTGATGATGTGTTACACAATATTCTTTTGACGCCTTCAACAAGAAAGAACATCACTATTTCAACGATGAACATATATGTTATGTGGAAGTGAAAAAAGGAAAACTGAAATCCATAATTAGAGTACTTGTGAACTGATTCCGTCGGTCATCAGAGGCTGTCAAATGCTCTCACTCGTCACAAATATACATCAGCTGAATCTCCCTTGTTGTTATTAGAGATACGGGGTTTTCCCAACTGTTAGAACTGAGGTGTCCGCCCTCTATGAATGTAAATATTTTGTAGAATATTTCAAATGTATCATAAAACTAACAACATGTATTTCTCAAACCTGTTAGGCAATTTATATGATCGTTTTCATGAGAATCTGCGCTGAAATTGTTTTTGCAGGACTCTTTCCTTGCAATGATTAAGATGCTGATTTTCGGAACTAACAAAAGAAGCCTGTTGGTAATATTTCAGGATACCCACATGCGGTACAAGTCACTTCTTTATTAACTTGTAGCATGCATCGGTAAGCACTCCTCCTAGTTCGAAGTGCCGAGCTGCTTGCTAGAAAGAACCGACTTTTTATGAGTGACAAACTTCGCGATTTTGTTAATGATCGAAAAGTTACCGATTATCGACAGCTAATGATATGAAGGTCAGGTCTGGCACCTAATTTCTGATAATTAAGCACCATAAGCCCATATATCCTGTTGTATGAGTCCAAATTAGGGAACTAATCATTCCTTATTACATGGTAATGCGCAGTAAAGGGAGATAGTGTACCTGACAAAAAAAAACGGCTGATGGTGGTATCGGGCTCATGCTTTGAACGGTGCCAGCTTAAGTGTAGCTTTCTTTCAGTGTATTTTAGCCAATAACTCCTCAATTGTGTTATGGCCATGCTGAGAACGTGATCAGCAGTTACTTGGACTAACTGATAACTTGTATAGAAAATATAGACATGTTTGGCTAAATTCCTAAAATTTATTTTTTTTTAAACAGTTATTTTATATCGTAGTAAAACTTCGAGTACAAACCTCAATTTTAATATTTTGATCGGTCGGACCCCATCTTGATACAGGAGCCTTTGGAATCTACAAGTGCGGGCTTGCGTTATTATCTGTGTTTTAATTTTAGGTATAACTGTCTTGACGGCGGTTCAAGCTTTATAGTCAATCACCACATGTTATTATATTTTTCGCAGAGCTTTATTTCTGTCATTGCTAAAGCGTACTAAAGCGTCATTATTATGTTTCGAAACTAAAAAAAAAAAACATTTGTTATTTGAAGTAAGGTTACAGTCAAGGAATCGGTTGACTTGTGGACAGCTATCTAACATTCAGCTAAGGTGCGCAAATGACGCGAATTTAGCTGCACAAGAATTTAAAAATGTGTATAGAATGATACGATCATTACATACGAAACTTTCCTAAGGACAGTCTAACCAACGTGTTAATTTCATCCGCAACAATGCTTGACTGAAGGCTTGACTTCTGTTATTGCAGTACAATGCCGACTTATAAACACGCTTGTTTGTCTGTTTCACGCAAATGACAACGCTTAGGCAGGTCTTTCTTCTTCTTCTTCTTCTTCTTCTTCTTCTTCTTCTTCTTCTTCTTCTTCTTCTTCTTCTTCTTCTTCTTCATCATCTTCGCCTTTCTTTCTTTCTTTCTTTCTTTCTTTCTTTCTTTCTTTCTTTCTTTCTTTCTTTCTTTCTTTCTTTCTTTCTTCATTTGTTCCTTCTTCGCCTTCTTCTTCTTCTTCGCCTTCTTCCTCTTCTTCTTCTTCTTCGCCTTTTTCGCCTTCTTCTTCTTCTTCGCCTTCGCCTTCTTCTTCGCCATCCTCTTCTTCTTCTTCGCCATCCTCTTCTTCTTCTTCGCCTTCTTCCTCTTCTTCTCTTCGCCTTCCTCTTTCTCTTCGTCTCCTTCTTCTTCTTGTACGGACACGGACACGGACAGGGCACACAGCAACGAGTGGTTAGAGCTGGCGTGGTATTGCTTTCGCAATAAAAGAGAGAAATCGGTACACAAAAGAGCACAATGGCACAATTGAATTCGACGGGTGCTTTCTCTCACTGCAAAGAAAGAAATATACCAGCTAGCAAGAAGAGCAGCTATGCTCAGCCGCTTATTGCAGAAAAGCGTCAGCAGCCTGTCGTTAAGAGGTGCCAAAACGGCGTCCTGCTTGCGAAGTAAAAACCTTTGCACGCATCGTTACGTGTGCCGCTAATATATTTCATTTCACTTTACTCTTTTCTCTCGGGAGCGCGGATAGCTCATGCAGAGCAGATAATCAAATCTGCTGAATTCTTAATGGTCCTGCCTGGAGTAATTAGATTCTGACAGCCGTTTCTTTTCCTAATGTGTGACAAATCCTAGTTCTTAAGCAAAGGGACAGATGCGAACTTGCTCGAGCCTAGAGGTTGACACTCACTTGCCTCTCGAGGACGGTGAGCTTTTTTGCGGAAGTGTTTAATTTCTGTTATGCTTAGTTGCGAAGCTAATTGGTGGCCTCGGTATATTCTTCGCCTGAAAGAGCGCACGTTTGTACAGAAGGAGAAAGTTCTTAAGTAAGCAGGAATTAATAACCAGACTCGCTATTTTTTTTTAAATTCTACTTCAGAGAAATAGAATGGCTTCGAGCGGGTAACTTAAGCTACTTAAACGCTTCGCGATAGCCCTTTTTAAGGAGGCGGCGTATTGTTGCCAGCAAAGTGAAACAGTGAAAAAAATATTTCAGTGTAAATCAACAATGGCCAGTTTTTGTATGTTAAGCTTACATTTTCTAACTAGGATGTTGGGATAGTATTTTTGCTGAGCCGAATGGAATGAGATTAGGGTAGCTTTTCTACCGAATCGAATACGAATCGAATATTTGGACTAACGTTTTGCTACTTTTGCGAATATTTGTACAAAACTAGCTACCGTGTGAAACATGCAGTTTAAGACCAAAGAGAGCATTCTGTCCTGTGGACGGAAACTTAAAGGGACCAACTACGCAATAAGAGAAGATTTTGAATTTCCAACCCGGCAGGCACGTTCCAAACTGCTTCAGTTCATTCGCCCACGGAAATGTGCCTTTAAACTGGCTTTTGACAAGCTTTACGTAGGCAATAAATGCTATATTTACGACCCGACCACTGAAAGCGTAATAGAAAACACCAACTCGGCAACCAGCACACGCGAAGAAGCGCTGAACCTTAGTCCGCAAGCATTTCTGAAAGCAAAACATGACGTTCCAAAAAGCAGGTACTATCTTCTCTCACCATCCGGCGCCCTTCGCCATGTCTTGACTTAAATATCGCGTTCACGAACATCCGAAGCGTAATCCCAAAACGTGATCATCTTGAAAGTTTCATAACGGATGTTGATGCTGATGCTGTGCTATTAACAGAAACTTGGCTGAACGCAGATATCAGAGATTCCGAAATTTTTTCCCCTAATCTTAACTACACTATATACCGGCATGACAGGAAAAACAAAAGAGGTGGGGGCGTCCTCATAGCTATCAAGAACACCCTATCATCATCTCACATTAATAGCGACGACACAACTCACGTAGGCATGCTTGAACGACAGGGCTAGAAAAATTGTTCTTGGCATTTGCTACAGGCCACCGGATAGCGATTCAATATTCTGTGATGCTCTGTATTGCTCTTTAACCAATATCAGAAATAACGTTTCAAACTCCCCCATATATTTATTTGGCGATTTCAACTTCCCGAACATTAGCTGGCCCTTACTTTCAGTGCTTAATAGAACACCTTCCACCGACGCAAAACATTTCCTCCACCTAACACTTGACTTTAACCTACGAGAAGTCATCACAAGCCCAACAAGAGGAAACAACATTCTCGACCTATTCCTTACTACTTCCCCCGACGACGTAAAAGGTATAACCACGTTACCAGGCATTAGCGACCATAACTTACTTCACATCCGCCTCTTATTACCCATTAAAAAACGATCCCCAACGCAAAAGGTAATAACCGACTACAAAAGGGCCAATTTTGACGCTATCAACCGTGCACTATTAGAATTCTACAGCTCATTCCAGAATTTTTATTATTCCCACACGGTCAATGCCAACTGGGAATATTTTAAGACCACTATGCTAACCCTGAAAAACATGCACATTCCGTCCTTCATTGTAAAATCCGATTCTAACAACGAATGATTCAATAGAGAACTTAAAAGGCTTCTTAATAGGAAAAAACGACTTTATCGAACAGCTAACTTGCATAAGCATCCCGAAGCATGGGAACGGTACCATCAGTGCGCAAAAATATATAACGAAAAATTGACCTCCGCTAAGGAAAAGCTTTTTTCCTCCGATTTGCATTCAATCCTCTTAACAAACCCCAATAAATTTTGGCGCATTCTCTCCCCTAAAAACACGAGCCAATAGAATTGAGCTTCTAGACGTTAACTGTGAACCAATAGACAGCGATAAGAGCGCGACAATCTTAAATGACTATTTCTGTTCAGTGTTCTCCCCAGAGGCTGGCAGTTCAAATCCTTTTCCAGCCATCTCAACAGTAGCCATGCCCCAAATTACAGTCACTCCGGCAGGCATAGCTAATCTAATCAGTTTACTCAAGACTTCTTCATCGGCTGGTTGCGACCAGATCAACAGTAAAACTGCTAAAAAAACACCTGTGCAATATCATGCCAGATACTGCATCTAATATTTGCCCAATCATTAGAATCCGGAGACGTCCCCTGACGACTGGAAAATAGCAGAAATTGTCCCGATCTTCAAAAAAGGTGACCGCACAAATCCTTCCAACTACCGCCCTATTTCTTTAACCAGCATCCCTTCCAAATTACTTGAACATGTTATATCATCCAGCCTAATGAGCCACCTTGATTCCATAAACTTCTTTTATCCCAATCAACACGGTTTTCGAAAACACTACTCCTGCGAAACTCAACTGGCTGAATTCACTCATGACATCCTTCACTTTATGGACGAAAACTTTC
Source organism: Amblyomma maculatum (assembly GCF_055883805.1). Classification (NCBI taxonomy): domain Eukaryota; kingdom Metazoa; phylum Arthropoda; class Arachnida; order Ixodida; family Ixodidae; genus Amblyomma; species Amblyomma maculatum. The sequence goes on along the minus strand of NC_139349.1, from coordinate 92,388,697 downwards.
AAATTGATACCATATTTTTAGATTTCTCCAAGGCCTTCGACCGTGTTCCGCACTCATACTTGCTCGCAAAACTTTCCTCTCTAGGTATCCCTGGTAAGATAATAGCCTGGATCAATCAGTTTCTTCTTGGACGCAGACAATTCACATCAAGCAATGGCTACCGCTCATCCCTTTCTGACGTTACATCAGGTGTCCCCCAGGGCGCCGTCTTATCCCCGCTACTCTTCTTCATTTACATCAATGATCTCCCAGCTAGTATAGATAATAAACTAAGACTATTTGCGGACGACTGTGTCATCTACAGTCCCATTCGTCACCTCACCGATAGCCACCTACTACAAAAAGACATTGATGCAATAGCCACATGGTGTGACACTTGGTTCATGCCTTTGAACCTGGACAAATGCCAACTCTTGTCGTTCTCTCGCAAACGAACAGTAATTCAGCATTCATACACCATCAACGCTACCCTGGTTGCTGAAACATCATCCTACAAGTACCTTGGACTACATCTTTCATCTTCGTTATCTTGGGTCAATCACGTCCAAACAATATGCTCTGATGCCTCACATGTACTAGGTTATTTACGGCGAAACCTCAAATCAGCATCCCCGGAAGTGAAAAAACTGGCTTATCAAACGTTCGTTCGTCCCAAACTAGAATTTGCATCATCAATCTGGCACCCATCTCAAGCCTACCTCACCGCCGAACTCGAAGCCATCCAAAATCGTGTAACCCGCTTCATCACTTCTGAATACTCAAAAGAAATCAGCATTACTGCACTTAAATGCTCTATCTCCCTGCCCACTCTAAAGTCGCGCCGCATCATCTCCCGTCTTTACCTACTGCACAGCTTCTTTTACCACCCTGCTTCCAGGCACCCTTTGCTGCAACCACCGCTCAGAACATCCAATCGCCTAAGCCACAGCCTCCCCATAGCAGGTATCAGGAGCGGCACTTCAGCTATGAACAGTTCTTTTTTGCCCAACGTGATTACTCTCTGGAATGCCCTACCTAACGACATAGTTACATGCGACAATCGCAAATCATTTCGCACAAAACTCGCTAGTCATTTCCAAGATGTGTAAGCATTTCATCTGTGTTACCATCAATCATTCATTAGCTTTCAATTTTACTTGCCGCCGCACGTGCATTTGTTGCTTTTCTGCATGATACCACGGACACCTTGATGCTCTTCATTTTATTTCTCTTGCCTTTTACAATTTGTAGTGTTTGTGTTAACTGTACCTGCCTTCATCAAGATTGTATTTACCCTAACTGTAGCCCCTCCTTATGTAATGCCCTCGGGCCTTTAAGGATGAAATAAATGAAATAAAATAAATGAAATGAAATGAAGTGCCAAAGATGGCGCTGCGTACTGCACGGACTTGTGAAGTGAAATATATATAGTGTAAGGTGTTTATAGGAGCACCAAGACCGCAAGCAACGTCCGCAAACCAAAGCGACGGGGGTAGCGTTCTAATCAACAGTGCAGTGCCAACAAGGCTCCGGCTCCACTTCGTCTACCTCTTCGGGTTGGCGCGCGAGCTGATGGCGATCGGGATTACTACAATACCCCCCGGCGGAAAAGGAGCCATCCTGGCGACTCATGGTGAGGAAAGGGTAGGGGGATCATAATACGGCTTGAGGCGGTCGACATGTACAGTTTCTCGGCCACGGCGGCGATGATCTGGAGATGGGTTCAAGGGCTCTACTACGTAATTGACGGGAGAAGATTGTTCGAGAATGCGGTAAAGTCCATGATAGCGCGATAGGAGTTTGGATGAGAGGCCGGGTGCAGAGGAAGGCACCCAGAGCCAAACGAGGGCACCTGAGGCATATGAAGGCGCTGGATTTGTAGGGTCCCGGTTATGCTTTTGTTGAGCCTGGTTCTCCGTTGTGAAGGAGCGCGCCAATTGTCGGCATTCTTCGGCAAATGTGTGCGCTTCAGACAGTAGAGTGGTCTCTGAAGCGTCGGGTTAGTAGGGCAGGATAGTATCCATGGTGGACGTGGGTTCACGACCATATAAAAGAAAGAAGGGGGAGAACCCAGTCGTAGTCTGCGTAGCTGTATTGTAGGCGTACGTTACGAAAGGCAGCACTTGGTCCCAATTAGAGTGAGCGCTATCAACGTACATGGCTAGCATGTCACTAAGAGTGCGATTAAATCGCTCAGTCATGCCGTTCGTTTGGGGGTGATACGCTGTGGTGCTCCGGTGAATGATCTGGCACTGTTTGAGGAGGGCTTCGACAGTGTCGGAAAGAAACGCACGTCCGCGGTCACTGATCAATTCTTTCGGTGCGCCGTGACGAAGAACGAGGCGATGCAGAATGAACGAAGCAACATCCCGTGCGGTGGCAGACTGCAAGGCCGATGTTTCCACGTAACGGGTTAGGTGGTCAACGGCTACGATGACCCAGCGGTTGTTAGCCGATGTGGTCGGAAGCGGGCCATACAGATCGATACCGACACGGTCAAAAGGGCGGCTGGGGCAAGGCAATGGCTGCAACGGAGCGGCTGGCTGAGGGGATGGATTCTTGCGACGTTGGCAGGCGGTACAGGATCGGATATACTGACGAATGAAGCGGTACATGCCGCGCCAGTAATATCTCATACGCAGTCGAGAATAGGTTTTCATGACACCTGCATGGCCGCATTGGGGATCGGCGTGGAAACAGGCGCAGATTTCGGCACGGAGATGTCGCGGAATCACGAGAAGCCACTTTCGCCCTGTAGGATGGTAATTGCGGTGGTATAAAAGTCCATCACGAATGGCGAAGTGGTGGGCCTGACGACGAAGTGCACGTGACGGAGACAGCTCTGCGGGCGTAGACAGGAATGTTAAGAGGGAGGATATCCATGGATCCTTCTGCTGCTCAGATTTCATGTTGCTAATGTTGAGCGGCGACATATCGTAGGCACAAACGAAGCCAGCCGTCGAGTCGTTAGGAAGCGGTGAACGGGAAAGGGCATCAGCGTCGGTGTGCTTGCGTCCAGATCGATAGATGACGTGGATATCGTACTCCTGAAGACGTAACGCCCAGCGGGCGAGGCGGCCGGAGGGGTCTTTGAGGGAGGATAGCCAACAGAGCGCGTGGTGGTCGGTAACAACGTAGAATGGGCGACCGTAAATATAAGGACGAAACTTGGTAATGGCCCATATGATGGCCAGACACTCCTTTTCGGTCACAGAATAGTTCGATTCCGCTTTCGTGAGGGTACGACTAGCGTACGCGACGACATACTCGGAATATCCAGGTTTCCGTTGAGCAAGAACAGCGCCCAGACCTACGCCGCTTGCATCAGTGTGTATTTCGGTCGAGCAGGCAGGGTCAAAATGGCGGAGTATAGGGGGAGAGACCAGTAGACGGCGTAGTGTACTGAACGCAGCATCACAGGCTGGTGACCAAGAGGAGAGGTTCGGGCCTCCGGCGAGAAGTTGCGTTAAAGGGGCGATGATACTGGCGAAGTTGCGGATAAAACGGCGGAAATACGAACATAGACCGATAAAACTTCGAAGTTCTTTCAAGGTTGTGGGCTTGGGGAAGTCTGCGACGGCACGAAGTTTGGTAGGATCGGGTAGAGCGCCATCCTTGGATATGACATGACCAAGTATTGTGAGCTTGGTAGCGGCAAAGTGACATTTCTTCAAGTTGAGCTGTAGGCCGGCTTCAGTAAGGCACGTAAGGACACGCTGAAGGCGCAGAAGGCGGGAAGGGAAATCTGTCGAGAAAACGACAATGTCATCTAGATAACAAAGACACGTTTCCCATTTGAGCCCACTTAGAATCTTATCCATCATTCTCTCGAAGGTGGCGGGGGCGTTGCACAGTCCGAACGGCATCACATTGAATTCATACAATCCATCGGGAGTGATGAAGGCTGTTTTCGGGCGGTCAGCGGAAGCCATCGGTACTTGCCAATAGCCAGAGCGCAAATCTAGCGACGAAAAGAATTCCGCTCGTTGCAAACAATCTAGCGCGTCGTCAATTTGTGGTAGTGGGTAAACATCTTTGCGGGTTATCTTATTCAGACGCCGGTAGTCCATACAGAAGCGGATCGTGCCATCTTTCTTCGTCACCAACACTACGGGGGAGGCCCAAGGGCTATGAAATGGTCGTATGATGCCCCGTTGAAGCATATCGGCGACATTGTCACGAATGACGCGGCACTGAGTGGGCGACACGCGATATGGTCGTTGCCGCAGGGGAGCATGAGGACCAGTGTCGATTGCATGAGAAACGGTCAAGGCGCGGCCCAAGGAAGGCTGGGACACGTCAAAAGATGCACTGAAGCGCTGAAGGAGGGCGACTATTTGGTCCCGTTGGGCGGACGGAAGGTCGGTCGCGATAGCTCGATGAAGGGCGTCGACAGGAAGCTCATCACTCGTAGCAGCACAAGACGTCAAGGCAGCGACGTGAGGAAAAACTTCAGGTTCGGAGAACATGTAAGTGCGATCAGGGTCCAGCTCTTCAATGTAGCCGAGGCACTCCCCGCGAAGAACAGCCGTTGGGCAGGGAAAAGGGTTGGAAGCATAGATGACACAGCTGCCATCAGAAATTGTTAGAACGGCGAAAGGAAGAAGGAGGCGGTTATGGTGTGCGGAGGCGAGTTTGGGCGTAAAGAGAACAGGACTAGGGAGGGCAGATGTCGAAATAAGGGGAACGAGAACAGAAGAAAAGGGAGGAATGTCGGTGTCTGCAGCTACAAGGAGTTTAGCAGGGCGCACAGGCGGGTCACACAGGGAAACATTACACACAGGGGAAAGCTCAACTTCAGCACGGGCACAATCACAGCACTGTGAGTTGACAGAAAGTCGTAGCCGAGGATGATGTAGTGGGAGCAGTCGTAAAGCACCACCATCTCGACGAGATACGTAATGTCTTTGATGCAAACTCGTACCGTGCACGCTGCCACAGGGGTGATGCGCTCTGAACTGGCCGTACGAAGCGAAAAGGCAGAAAGCGGCGTCGTGACCTTGCGAATTTTGCGGCGAAGGGCATCACTAATTACGGAAACGACAGCACCTGTATCCAGCAGCGCAAGAACGGGAAAACCTTCTACGAACACTTCAATGACGTTGGCGGGAGAAGGCGGAGGACTTAACGAGTTCGTCAAACGCGCAGTTCTTGCCTCCGGAACTGCGGCATTTAATTTTCCCCTTGCGTAGGGCCCTGTCGCCGGACCATTGGCGAAATGGAACGTCCGCGAGGCGAAGGCGAACGGCGTGTCGAGTACTGAGCCCGAGGTGGAGACGATCCAGAAGAGACGTTGCTCAAGGGCGGCTCGGGATCATAGTGGTACTGACGGACTGTGTTCTCAGGATTAAGCGGGCGCTGACGGCAAAGGCGAGCGACGTGACCCGGGAGCCCGCAAGCATAGCAAATTGGGCGATTGTCGGCGGTTCGCCATGGGTTCGTAATGCGGCATCGCGGTCGAGGGATCGGAGACTGAGGGGCCATGAAACGAGGTGGAGCATAAAATATAGGGCCGTTCTGGTACGACGATGTTGGAAGCGGACCGCGCGTTCCAGCGGTTACTTGAGCGTAAGTGAGTGGAGCTTGCACAGGAGCGATGGGAACACTAGAAGGCAGCGCTTCGGCGACTTTCTCCTCGATAACTTGGCGGATAGCCGGCGAGATGGATGGCGCGTTGGCCGGCGCTAATTGCGAAGTGCAGACGGTCGGCTGAACTGGATGGAGGAGGGACAGCTGGCGTGCAACTTCTTCGCGGATGAAGTCTTGGATATTCTGCATAAATTGAGATTGTTCCGCAGACGGCGTAGCCAGTGCCAAGCCAGCAATGCCGGCAGGTGTGGCAGCCCGCCGCGTAGAAGCGCGTTGCTTTCGTAGCTCGTCAAACCTCTGGCACAGTGTTATAATGTCGGATACGGAAGTAGGGTCTCTGGCCGACATCATATAGTACGCATCATCAGTGAGACCTTTTAGAACATGTGTGACTCTTTCGGGCTCGGGCATGGACGGATTGACCCGCTTGCAGAGGTCAACCACGTCCTCAATGTAGCTAGTAAACGTTTCTTCGGGACGTTGAAGCCGTGCATGGAGGCGTTGTTCGGCGCGGAGTTTACGTACCGCAGGACGGCCGAAGACATCCGCGAAGTTCTTCTTGAAGACAGACCACGTCGGATGATCGGCTTCGTGGTTTCGAAACCACAGATTCGCCACGTCCGTGAGGTAGAAGAGGACGTTGCTCAGTTTTATGGAATCGTCCCAGTGGTTGTAAGTGCTGACGCACTCGAAAGAGGCCAGCCAGTCGTCAACGTCGTGGTCGTCGGTACCACTGAAGAAAGGTGGGTCACGGGGGCGTTGTGCCCCGGGACAGAAGATGGTGGCAGGAGTGGCAGGGATGGGCGTCGATGTTTGGCTGGGAGCGTCCTGCATGGTTTTGACCGAAGGCGGTAGCGTGCGGTTCCGAAGTTCCAGGGTGAAATTTGCGAAGAGGACTGGGGCGACGACCGAACCTCCACCAAGTGTAAGGTGTTTATAGGAGCACCAAGACCGCAAGCAACGTCCGCAAACCAAAGCGACGGGGGTAGCGTTCTAATCAACAGTGCAGTGCCAACAAGGCTCCGGCTCCACTTCGTCTACCTCTTCGGGTTGGCGCGCGAGCTGATGGCGATCGGGATTACGACAATAGCTATTAAAATACGCACTACTAACCTCCACTAACGGTTGCGAGGTGTAGTTAATTATTTTGTAATCTATGAAAGTAAATTTACACGCGTAGAAGAAATCCCTTGTATTATTGGTGACGAAATAAAACACGGTTCATCGACACCTCAGGATATGAGACGGGCGGAGCCAGTGCATCAATAATCAGGTATCAGTGCAAAATTAATAAACTTGCCAAAGCTTTATCGTGTCATCCAGTCTTACTGGTCGTGTATGAGCATTATGAACGCTTGTAGAGGATTGTACTCGGCAGCGGCAGAAATTATACATCCCGTGCATACATTGTGCAGAATCCGCTGCACAATGGTATACGCAGTGACTTAGCAGTCGCCTAAGAAGACTACTGTTGCGGACCTTATTATTACTTCATGTAAATTTTACTAAAGGTATTTGAAAAGTTCCTAATATATATTCAATTTACCAAATAAGCTCAAGAAATACGATCTTTTATTAGCTACAATAATTGAATACGAGGTATTCGACCCGCAATTAAACATTTTCGACTACTCGCATGCACCTGCACCAATCCGTAATAAACAGTTGTGAAGAAGGACAAAAACCATGGTTTTCTTTTCTTGGATACGGGCCTTCAGCTCGGAATAAAGTAATAAGCCACACATAAAATTCAAGCAATCAAACCACAAAACAGAGAGCCCGAAAGTTTGAACATTAAGCTTCATAACACAACTCAAACGGAACATTCTCTAATACGGCGAAAACTGCCAACAATAAAAACATTAAAACTTATGTAATATTAGAACACGATAAAAGCTTGGAATTTGGCCAACCGCTGCGTTGCCGTGTTGCAACAATGCAGCGGTGTAAGTAGACGTGACGAGAACGCCAAACCCAGGTTGCGTCACGTTGGCTATGGGTTGTCGGTTTGAAGGCTGGCTTTATTTATTGCAGAATTTTTTATATCACTGTGGTGTGGCTTTTCTCATTGCCACATTCCTTTTCCAATTTTTGTTTCTGCTCTTGTACGATTTTTTCTGACAATGGCACACTTTCCCGCGAGCACTGTTAAAAATAAAAGATACACTAAAACTTGTGTAATATTCACGATCAAAAATGAGTCCTAACCTGTGGCGGATATTGAATGTAACGATCTACGGATATTGAACATCGGAATAGGTTCCCCGTCCTCTGTCCAACACAGTATTACTGAAAGCAGCATTTCGGGCGCTCAGAAATCATGGAGTTCTGTATGCCTTCCTTTTTTTCTTTATCCCATCAGACGCGCCTTTGATGAACCTTGAGACCTAGTTATTTGCTCCCAGTTCCTGTTGCTAGCTCCACGATTATGGTTTAGTGCAAATTGCGACAGACATTGTTACAATAGACTGCCTTGCAATGTCTGTAAGAAGCTGCAGGAGGGCAGGCTCGCTCCCACTTTATTAAATGGGTGCCCCACTGCCATGTAAATTACCGAATAAGATTCGCAGACATTATTTATCCGCATCACTAATAGATGGGGCAAAATAATAACAATGAAAGAGAACATAAACGTTCTTGGTCCGTTTCAATTATGCGGGTTTATGGTGGAACAGTAAAACGATAATGCCGTCAGCGATCTAAATAATACGGATGCATGCACATTCACACGCACCACCTCACCAACACAAACACACATACGAGAGCGCATGCTTGCTCACGACTATGTGCTCTATTTACAGATATCATTAGTCCATTATAGCGGTACCAGCTGAACTCGGTTTCTTTCGCGAGGCATGGTATGATTCTCGTTGATAGATGGTAGGCCGCTGAACGAATGTCTGTCCAGTCGAAGTTTTAGTGGAAATCCTCAGTGCGGAGTAAATGTGTAATAAGGAAGGAATTAGTTATTTGCGTCCATCCAAGTGCTGCCAGACGGCTCCAAAGAAATGCTTCGGCGACCACAGTTCCAACTTCGAGTTGTTGATCAATTCGCTCTTTCCCTCCAATCTAATCTTCTAGCAGTCCTGGTGAATACAATTGGTAGAGCGACAGCATCGGGCAGGCGGCGGTCCCGGATTCAGACCCCGGAGAAAGAAGGTTGTTCTTCAATTGAGAAACTTATGTTTATGGTTATAACTTTCTTTCGTAATGATATGGCTGCTATATTGAGTTGGAGTCAATGAGCGACTACTCGCATCTTGCCGATGTTTAAAATTATGTGTAAGTAGTTAGGAAATATTTGCAATTTCAGAGCAAATTTCACCAATCAGGAAAACGCTTGAAAAAAAAAAGACAACAAAAAGCTGTTTAGCGAAAATAAAAAAGCGCATAGTTTCCAGACAAGGTTATGTCAACGACATATAACTAGTAATTTGCACCACCTCAAAAACCACTCCATCTACCCTTGGCATCAATCTGGTTCTGAGCACCATGTGCTTTGTCTCAATCTGTTCCTCACATCTTCCCAAACTACTTCATCTTTCCATCGTTCAAGAACGTCCTTTATTCTCCCGGACGACCACTCGCAAAGCGCTTGCGAAGGCGCATTGAAAAGTTATTTGCAAGCGCCGGCCAGGAACGACATCAAGAGCACACAGTCGGGACCACGCGTCCAAAGTACTAAGAGCGGGACAACATGGGCACGGGGAGATGGACTCGGAACGAGAGTGCGTCGGCTGAGCATTCTGCTTGTCCTTTCCTCCATGGTCAGCCTTTTCTTTTATCCTCCCTTTGTGCTTAGAGCCGTGCGCTGCTTGTCTTTGTATTTCCCCTTCGCCGTCCCCTTTGGATGTCCACATTCGTGCCGGCCCAGCGTAGGGAAAGGACAGCTGACCGAGAGATCAGACACTGGGCGAAAGTTTTTGCGATTCAAATCTGCTGCAGCCGGGAATGCAAATCTCGTCTGCCTTCCATTTGTTGGAAGCGTGGTCTATACGGAGAGCGAGGAGAACAAGCAGAAGGCAGAGGAGAATGTGGAGGAGGAGAGAATTCAGGGACCACATGTGGACCCTCCCTTTCCTTTCGGTCCAAACTGCTCGACCCCTCCCTCACCAAGTGAGGCTAAGCAGCGCCGGCCGCTTCTATGGCACACAGCGCGGCCTGTTCGTGACGTCAGCGTATTATCGGCGACGGCCAATAAGACTAGTGAGCACTCTGCGGTTGCGTGAGCACCAGAACAGTGGCCTCCTCGGAAAAAAATAACGCCACCCTGGGGAACCACAGCAATGACAGAGCAGGAAAGAAAATGTCGGAGAAAGAGCTGGGAGGCGGACAACGCTGGCAGGTTGAGCGGAGTCAGCTTTTCGGGATGACTCTCAGGAGAACGATGAAGCATTTCCTTTTATACGACCCCGTTCTCAGGGTCTTTGGGTGGAAATCGCTGAATTTCCTTCCGTAGGTTGTTTGCTCTTCAGGACAGCTCAACTCAACTTTCAGCGTTCACCGTCGCGCCGATCCAGGCCCGGATTACGTGACGGCAGTTGCGAGGAGACGAATCCATCTCGAATTATGTTTCGGCCATGGCACGGAATGAAATGACTCTGTGTGCCTGTGCCAGCGCACATGTGTGTCGTAAAGCTTCAGGAGCACGATGAAGGAGAAGAAGAAGAAATTGATGACCGAGTTGTAAAACGCTCACGCAAGCTAATAATTACAAGTAATAATGGTCAAAATGCGCCGTGAAACTGCGAGAGTTACCCCCCATGAAACTTAAACTCGCATATCTTAGAAACACCAGCGTTAAGGGAGGGTTCTTCGTCGTTCCACTGGTGGAAAAAAATTGAAAGTTCCTGCAGTAGTTTCACGGTTGTAAATTTTCAACCTGCCACCTCCTATGCCTGGAATTATCTATTACTCTTAATGACTAAATTTAATAGGAGTGAAAGAAAACATCCTACAGTTGTCAAAAGTATGCTGCTCTCTATTCGTTAGATGTTAAAAAAATACCACGGAATATTTAAAGCAAGAAAGACACGTTGTGCCTAAAAAAAAAAAGTAGAGCCTTCACAAACCAAGCTTATCTTTTTGTTTAGTATGTTACGGGCTTGCCTGTACGAGACAAGATGCTCTCGCAAAAAAAAAAAAAAAAAAAACGTACTTATTTTTGAATTTCTGTTTTGTTTATGAAACAAACAGAATAAACCGAGACAGCGTTCTGTTAATGATGTTCTATGGAAGCGATCAGCCGTAATAAAAACAATAAAACAATTTTTTATAACTACCAACGCCGTTCATATTACTGTCGGAAATAATGTTTGCGTAATCACGTTAGCAAAACATATTCGCATAAACTATTCTTTCGTGTATTTTTTTTCAAGAAGTCTGAACAAAATACATCAGTTGCCTCTTTCGACAATCTATATTTCTCCGTTACTTTTCAGGAACAAAAGAAGATTCGCCTTAGGAGGAAGAAAACAGTTTTGTTTTCTACAACAACCGTGAACGCGATCATTTTATGTTGACGTTGAGTGTAAAATAAGAGATATTTCTTATTGAAATTATAATGTTTACGCATTTGGCACTACAAAGAGTATTGAAACATTTATTAATATTTTGAGAATAGACCGAAATGAGCCTTTAAACTGGTCGTAGGCGTTAGTGCTTGGCGGGCAATCTTGTAAATCAAAGAGTGTGCAACATTTGCCTTCTTCGAAGCGCCAGCACGAGGTACTGGCCGCACGTCGTTAGATATTCATCACTTCATGCGGTTAACATTTGAAAGTAAGGGGTGGGGGGAGGGGGTATGTAACTTCAGAACCATTCTGTTTGTGAGACCGGCGCAATTCGCAACCTGGCAAAACGTTCTCTCGACATCAGAAGTGGTTAGTCCAATTTCACCCGCTTGCCGTTGAGCAAACGTTCGACAAGCGCTATTTAGGATTTGCTTCTTTGTCAAAGAGTCCCCCCCCCCCCCCCCCCCCTGCCCTTCCACAATAAAATCAAACCACTCTCCTAGCTGTCCTCGAACCGCCGAAGATGGCTTCACTGCAGCATTAGTCAAAATGAGAAGAAGCCTAACCTATAACTTTCAATTCGCCGAAGGTGACTTTACTGCACTAATATGCATAATGAGGTGAAGCCCGCTGAGCAAGAAAAGTTCTCCTTTTAATCTAAAAGAAACGGATGTTAATGGCAATATTGCCGACGGGCATGATGTTAAAGCAAAATTATACAAGGAATGCAAGAAAATACGCAGAGCGGGCAAGAGGTGAGGCGAGTGTGGGTGTTTGCTCGCTTACGGCTCTTTGGTAAGGAAAGCCGCGCAGCGCTTGAGAATTGGACCCTGCATGAATACACACCACCCAAATATATGTAAAAATTATTGATTAAAAAAACACCGAGTACCCTTGAATAGAAATTTCAATCATCTCAGGTAAACAGCCATCTAGCGCATTCCAGTTACGTATAAGATTAAGCATAGACACACTACGAAAGCCTTTGGCACGTTTTTTTTTCTTCTAAAAGAGCGCTGTCTGTGAGCCTTCTTCCCAGGCTTTTATCTTAGATTAAAACACAGCATAACTATATCTATCCTTATTCCCATGTTGTTTTGTTAACTATACACCTTACACAGGATTCAACGAATTCGCTGTTTTTTTTTTCTTCGCACTTGTAGTTGCAATTATCCGCATTTCAACACGTGTAATCTCCCTTGATTTATCTTTCCTTACTGAAAAAAAAAAATACTTTTTTATCATAAGCGGTCATCGCTAAAAACGGAGTTCATCAAAATGTTAGGATTGATAACGAACATTCATTAAGGGGCTGTATGCATTTTTTTGTATAGATTGCGCGGCCACGTTGAAGTTGGCACCGCCCCAGTTATTCCTCTCACTTATCGTTATTCTAGTTTTCTAGTTCTAGAAAACACACTTTTCGTGCACTGCAATAAGACCATTCTACATTTAAAAAGGAGTCTAGAAAAAGCAAACACAAAATGAAGACAAGTCTTAGCCTTCAGGGCATTTCTTGATGTTGCTGCATATTGGGAGCGGCGCGTCCATTCTATTTTCTTTCCACGTGTTCGAAGCTCTGATTAAAAGCAGCGAAAGACGCGGCGAGGCAAGGCGTTTCTCCATCTGCTTTTTTTTTTTTTTTCTTTTACCGCCTTTCCACGGATCAGACAGTCCCGGTACTCTCTGCGCGTTGCATTTACTCGGGATGAAACTTCGTGCCTTGTCTCTCTTTGGCCCGCAGCGAACCAACGAGAGAATTACTTCCACTACTGTTTTCGCCCAAGGGATGTTCCAATTGGCCGCGGAACAGGCAGCCAGAGAGGCAGCCTCTCACTAGACGGAACACGGAGATGTAGGCAACGGCCTGACATGCGGGTGAACCCGAAAACAAGGCCCCTTCGAGCTGGCTTATCAGGCTGGGAACACCAACGGGGCTTTGGCTCCTTCGAGCCCACCGAGCTGTCGCTATCAGGCCTGAGTGAGAAGCGAACGCGCGTAATCGATAAGGCAGTCGCATAGCGCCTACTATCGCCGACGCAGACCGCCGACTCTGGCCCCCACCGCTCTGTCGTCGGGAATGTCTGCGCCCCGTGCCGATCACCGTAGTGTTGCTTTAAGCCACCTCCCCCTCTTCCCCTCGCCACCACCCCGCTATGTGGCGACAAAGAGACGCTGCTCTGAAGAGTACGCCGTATACGACTGGGCCGCGCGCTTTTTAGGGACACGGCTGTGACGCCCGTACAGGTCTTCGTATCTTCTCGCTCTGCTGGATATCATTAATGGCGCTACCGCTTGTTTTTGTTGCTTGCGTATGCAAGGGCTCTCTCACTGACCGGCCCTGGCGACTAGAGAGGCCGATGGAGAGGGCAGTGGAGGGTCTTCGCCGCCCGGAGAGCCAAATTCTATTGCACCTCCTCAGTGTCTCCACTGCCGCTGGGACGGCGGCCATGGCACGTAGCGTTTGCTTTGCAATTCCGATGGCTGCAATCTCTCCTCGTACTGTCCGTGTCATGTTCCGGCTTTTGAAGCCTCGCACTGGTCGAGAATCGGGAGAGGCAGAGAGAGATACATACGAAAGGAAGACCCCTGCCAGAGATCAAGGAATGAGAGGGGGGGGGGGGGGGGATGCAGAGTGCCACCCGCACTAGCAGCATCAAGGGCAGCAACACAAAGTAGCGTAATCCCCGAAGGCAGTCAACGGGAGCCTCACTGGCCTTTCCCTTTCTATCCACCCTCACTTTCGTCTCTGCTCGGATATTCGATGCATTGGCTCAGTGCGGGGCCAAGTGAGCAGTTCCAGCCGGGGCCGCCTAAGCCACCGACGTTTGCTTTATTGCAGGGGGCGTAATAAAGGCGCGCTGTTGCGACGCGACCCGCTAGTGTTTTTTCTAGCGCTGTGTGAAAGCTGAAATGGGCGCCTCGTGCTTTCCTCCCTAGAAGAATAAGATCGGCTCCCTGATGGTAGTCTCGCGGGTTTATTTCTCCACCTCCCAGATGCCACTTCTCTAGCGCCGCTCTTCGTGTTGTGTTTTTAAGACTCTTCGTGGCGCAAGATCTCTCCCAACGTACACGTTGTATTCCGTCTTACCTTCTTGTGCAGCTTAGGGAGCAATAAGCTTCGCTATCCTTTACGAAGACTTTTCAGAGCTTACTAAGCTTTAAATGGATGTTAGCTGTATCTTTAAAAGACCGATATAGGCGGATAGAGATTTTAGGTGTATCTATCGCTATATAGGACTTTCCGAGAGGAGCTTTGAAGAAAGAATAGGGGAGTTGTTTGCGTCCGTAAGCATATCCGACTATAGAACCTATGGAGAGGACATGGGTGCGAATTTGAGGCGGCAACGACTCATTTGCGCTCTGAATTGTTGAACTTTCGATCTTATTTTTCTACTGAAATATACGACCTGCTTGCTTTATCTTTCCGCTGAAAAGATATGACTAGTCAAAAACAACAAATTCCTGAAATAACAAGAAAACAATTAAATTGTGTTTAGAAATGCACGTGTGATTCCGGAAGCATTTAGATATTAGCCAATCGAATTTCAAAGCAAGCAACCAGTACAATGCAAGGTTAGCTTTAATCTCTGGCAGAAGCCTTCCTGCACTTTCGTGCAATTTGGGGGAAGCTGCTCCACCTCTTAGGTTTTAAACTTTCAGATCAATACGTTTTACCGCGTTAAGGTTTGCTGTAAAGAAATTCTGTGAGTATTTACTCCTTACGTCATGGCAAAAGCGTCTCATACCTTCTTGGTAAAGTCACTTCGCTCCCGTATATTTTTACAGGAATCACAGCGAGATACGCTTGCTCCCGACATATATAAGCAAGGGCGTGCTCATGAGTATCTCACTGAAGGGCAGTATAAACATTTAGGCTAGTTCTTGATGTATGAGTTATTTTGTCGGCTACTTTTTGGCATTCCTAAGAGAGAAGGCTGGATGGAAGAGTGGAAACAATTTTGAACATGGACGAGGGGCCGCAGTTTGGAAAAGCCGCTTACTCCAAAATATTGTTATTTAAAAATTATGGCATGACTTCAAATAGACAAGGGAATGAACATAAATAAAAATGAACTAGAAGCATCTTAACACACCTCTTGACTATTTACACAACGTGTATGATTAAGGGATGTAGAAAGTATACATATTGCTGACCTCTTCTTAGATTGTGCATATTTAGTGTGACGTCTTTTTCTTCTTCATTTACAATTCTGCTGACTTTATTTTAACTGTTTTCTTTTTCTTGAACCTGATCTTTCAACGTTTTACGATCTAATGACATCAAGCCCATGTCAACGTAAGCTGAGAGGTTTCTTCCGCAGTTTTATTATTATCGCGTAATGCTTTCTCTGTGAATATTTTCTTGACGTTAGCCTACCACAAGACGTAAGCCTGCTTTATGTCGTAAGGTCTCTTTCAGTGCGACTGATTATAAGACTCTACACAGGCTTGCGCTATAATATCTGGAAATAGCAGCGTCTCGTATATCTACCATCAGAGCTTAAGCAACCGTGCTGCCCCTGCTGAATGACCTTTTTTTCGTTAGGTTTTCCATAATATCCGTACCATGGATAGTGAGAGGGACAGAATTTCGCAAAGAAACTAGAGAAAAATAGCAGGAGTTTCACGAAAAAAAAAAGAAGCGGCTCAGGCTGAGAGGCATTCTAACAAATTGAATTGGAGCTTTTCAGAGAAGCAGTCCCCCGAAAGACACGGACGAGACAGGCACTACAAGAAACGCGCGTCCTACTGTTTCAACATCGAGCTAACAGCCCGCTCACCCATGACTGCCATCGATGCCCAAGAGCCTCGGTTGTTGGATCGTCTGGAGAAAATTTTTTCGGGCAGTGCCGGCTTGCAACGAGCTCTCGAGCACCCAGCGGTGTTTCTATAAGGAGCTCTAAACTGCAAGTGAGCCATTCGCTTAAATTTGGGTGATGGCTTTTGTCTCCGTGCAAACGCGTCTGCCCCCACAGAGCGAAATGTAGAGTATGACCGGCCTAGTTATCAGCTTATCACAAACATAGCTATCATCGTTGTGTTGAAATATCCAACCTTACCTTAAGGGAACACGGAGAGAAAGGTTAAGCTACCGTAGATTTTGAGAAAATGTCTTCAGCAATGCTGGAGACACTGAAGGCGAAGACTCACAATTCTTGCCGCGGTATCGAAACAGAACGAACATTATTTCGAGAGACGAGAAAGTAGGTCGCTGTGTCCTTGAAACTTGCCCGCGCCTAATGAAAACATTTCAGCTCCTTGCAATCTGAGAGGACGGTATTATGACAAAAAAAGAAGGAATACATAGAGAGCAACAGCAGCAGCGGATCGTGTATACCGCGTTGGCTACCATGCGCGTAATCAAGTCCCAGAATAGAAGGGCGGAACGCAGAATCGTGCATCGAATTGGGCTAATCGAATGTCTTCGCGGCCTTGCTACTAGCGTTTTGGCTCACTCGCGCATGTGAGCTGGGTCTTGTGGGGCAACAGTAGGGGAAAGAGGGAAGCACGCTCAGAGGCTGTCATTACGGAGCTGCTTTGCGTCTCGCATTCTAGGACCATTAGTGTGTATCGAATGACAGCGCGAATACTCGCAGTGCGAGTTTGCGCGACACTACAATAGGACACGCTGTTTAACTTTCCTTGGAATAACGTAATAATATCAGAATAGTTTTGTTTTCGTTTGTTCTTTAACAACATCCGCACACAAGGGAAAAGGGTGAAATTAAAAGCCACTCGTCTTCTCTAGATGCTTATTATGGTTCTGGTGAGACAGGTACTTTGAATTTATTTAGGAAAATTATTATTTCTGGTGCATAAATTCAGAGTATAGTTATAGAGCGCTTATTTGTAGGAGAGCGCGAGACAGAGACTAATTAGAAAAGGCTTGCCTGTTGCTCTGACTCTAACAGCGTCTCGAGCGGATAACTTTTTAACGGTCAAATAGATTTTTCAATTAATTTGTTGAAGAGTACAAAACAAATGGCGAAATGCCTGCTCCTAAGAATAAACATTCATTGCTGGGAACTAATGCCTTCAGGCACTAATTACGCATGCTTAGAAAAAGAAACTTATCTTTATCAAAATGCATACATATGTCTACATATGCGGAATTCAAGGTTAGGTGCTGCATGTACAAAACCACTGCAGCATATGTTCCTCTGCAATATATATTAATGTTTGGCACTGGTAAATATTTATTGATCACAAATAATACGAAACGTGCTTCTCGAAAATATTTTATTGCGCTGCATGTTATATAGCCAAAAGGTGTTTTTTCAGAGTGCAAAGGAAAATATTCCCCATCTCCAGTGCCTGCTAGGGCTTCTTCCCGCGCAGCCTTCACATCAGCACCCTTGCGGTTTGTCACCCACGCATTTTGGGAACATTTATTGTACCAACACGGCGTGTTCCTCCGTTGCCAGTAGCTCAGTATCATGCGGCTTATTTAGGATCATCTGTAGTCTTTCACTGCTGGGTCGGCTGCTCTCCTTCGGAGATTGCTCCTTTGCGGGCGAATACTATATTCGAAATATCACTTTCACAAGTAAACAGATATGAGGCCCTTTTTTACGGCGATTTCCCTTGGCAAATCTGAGATCCCCAGCCAACTGCTGCCGAGAGCCAATACGTTAAATCGAGAGATGACCCTATGAAGTCACTTCCTTGTTCTTGGGCCCAATGGACACAGGAAATGTGTAAGGTCTAGCATATCGACACCCCCTATGAGCTTGTCGCATTCGACGCTTATGTCGACGCCATTTTCGCTGCTACACTTCACTTTTGAACAGTGACTGTGTCGTCTCGTACGACGAAGACGGTCGAAACTATATTGGCAATACCCTTCCATTTTCAAAATTCCTCTCTTGAGAGGTTTCCCCTCTTCTTCTTATTGCTTGTTTTTTTTTTTTTTTTTTTTTTTTTGTAATTCAATAACCCCGCATGTGATTCGTCTTGATAGTGTCACTCGCTAGAATTTTCATTCATTTCATAACCAGAGAAGTCACCCACAAAGACATCCGAATTTGGCGATCTACGCGAGCTACGCTTCAGAGCGCGTATAATGCAATTTACTTAATTAGAAAAGTTAAGCTTGATACAGCCAGTAGTAAAGTACTTGCTAACAAAAGCTACACATCGATAGAAGAAAACGATGTTTGAAGATTTAAGGTATATATTGTCAACTTTGTGCACCGAAAACTTTGTACGTTCCGCGCTACACGTTTTCTTTATCTATCATAATGAAAACAGTGCAGTCGCATGCACACTACTCTCTCTTTTGAATTCAAAACTTAAATCATGCCAAAATTAAAGCCGATTTTCTTTGCGCCATTCAATGGCAGACGCGACGCTCATCTTTATTTTTTCTCTCAAGATGCATTTCACTGTGTCTCCGAGATATGGCACGGCAGACTCTACAGGCAGGATCTAAACACTTGTCGCGTGATGTTCAAAGCGAGATGTCTACATCGTGCCTGTCAATATAATTCAGTTTAGGAAGCGTCCACGTATGTGGACACAGTGCCTCCAGGGGCAAAAGCAAGAAATTGAGAAGTATTGAGTTTTTTTTTTTGTAATGCGTATATTGTCAAGCAAATAAGTCTTATTTTGTTGTTTTTGACAGCATTTATTACACGGATCACGGATACTCTTAAACTGTATAGATATTGCTTGCAAATACTGTTTCCATGGCTTTCAACCAGCTCAACTGTGCAGCACTGTTACAAAAAAAAATCGGTGCAAGCTAAATTCCCAGTACGAAGGAAAGTTCATTTGCATAAAAAAACATCTCGTCTTCATCGCGTGCTTACACAAGCAACATTTTGTGCAACGGCTTACTTGTGCAAAATAGGTCTACTTTAAGTATACCATTCGTTCCCCGATGCACAATGCGGAATACCGTCAAAGCTCTGTTTGGGGGGGGGAGGGGGGGGGAGACGAACGAAGCAGAAATTCAGTGCAATCCCGCATTTCCTCTTTAGGCTATGGCTGACTAAGGGCCTACCGGCTTTCGCCGTTTTTGATGTTTGTGAACCGTGATGCGGTTGAGTTCCTAGCAACCCGCCCCGCCACAAGCACTTAGGCCCGAAATTTATGCCGAGCAATAAACCACCGTAAGAGAGGAGACGGCAGACGGGTTTTCTTATTTCTGATTTCCCTCGAGAGTCATACGTTGATGGCCTTCTTGTTTGAGGGCTATATACATTGCAATGTTGACATCCATTTATTTTCTTTCCATTACCGGCCATGATAAATGCAAATGAATTAGAACCTCGTGCTCATTTCTTTATAATTCATAAGAGAGCGACTTGATTCGGAAAAGAAGTGGGGTTTTTCTGCGCCGTAGCAACTTAGCTAAAGGGGCATTAAAACTCTTTAAAGTCACTCGAAGTTTTGGTAGTGGCCTTGAAAGGAAACCGGGGCAGTGATCAAGCTGAAGCAGTCGAGCAGCTATGGATAAAAAAACTTTTGCAACGAATGCTCCCTGGGTGTCGCCATACTCCGCTCTGGGCTGTTGTGTGCGCGTGACGTCCACATACGGGGAAAGCGGCAGCGGAACGGTTTGCAACATACATGGCAGTAATTGAATTACAGTAATTCAATTACTTTTCTCGGTAATTTGTAATGTAATGAATTCCTTTTTCGGGTTGGTAATTTAGTAATGTAATGAATTACGTTTTGGCAGTAATTTCGCAGCAAAAGTAATTAATTCCTTTCGAAATTACTTTTACTAAAATGCACCACTACTCCTTCAATAAAGGACAAAGTAGAGTGCCGCAAAAGCAGGAACGGCGTGCGGCAAGAGAAGCCAGCGTAACGGATCGGCAAAGGGGGACAGAGTTGAGCAGAACAGTGCGTCTGAGACCTCAACCATTCTCCAAGCAGCAGGATGCAAGGCGTCAAGGGAATGCTGAAGGGAGAGATGGTGCAAGAAGGCTGGAGCTTAAAACTAGTTTGGAGCGCGGCGTAGCGCCACTCCCTGTTGCGTCGGCTAGGGCACAGTGGTGCCTGGTTACACACACCACGGGGCGAAGGAGGATTGGGGTTGGGGGAGATAGGCAGAAGGGTCCATGACGTCAGGCACCGGGGCTTGAGCATTACTGAGCATTGAGCACAAATGTGCCGACATCGATCCTTGGGACCGTGGTAGCAATAAATAAGCCGGCTTCTGCGGGCCCTTCAAATGGCGGAGACAGCTCCGGGCCAGCAAGACGCTGGGTTCGCCGGTCATTTCAGGACCATTCGACCGTGTTTTTTCTTTTTTTTTTTGCGGTAGTCTTGTTTTTGTAATGGCACGTACTGTAGGAGAGAGAAGGAATAGCTCTCTGGGACGGAATTTGGCGGGAAGACGAAAGATTGTGTGTGCTTCGCGTCTGGAGAACAAGTTGTTTTGTTTACTAGCTTTGCTTAGTTTTTGCATGGATGGAAACTAGAAAGTAATTTAAAAGTAATTTAATTACTCAGTAGAAGTAATTGTAATGTAATTTCATTACTTTTTGGGAGCAGTAATGAGTGATGTAATTTAATTACTTTTCTGCGATTTTCAGCAAAGTAACTAGTAATGTAATTTAATTCCTTTTAAAAAGTAATTTTGCCATGTATGGTTTGCAATAGTCCGGAGAGGAGGCGTTTCGACATCCTCCTCGCATGGTGAAACGGTATCTAGATGAGGCGAGGAAACATTATTAATAAACAGTTACGAGCAACTGAAGGGAACCGTAACCACCTCATTATATACCTCTGTTACACGGGGACATTCCTCGAAGACGTTTGTAGCAAAGTCGTCTCTTTTCCCCGAAGGAGAAAGGGAGCTGCGACATTGATAGACGATGAAGCCGAAATGCAGCAGTGTGGAAATCTAAAGGGACTTTTTATTTCAATAGTGTAAGCAGTTACCACTTCAAAGATAACGAGGGGATCGCCTTCGTCTCCAAGGTCTTTTGTTGCGAGAAAGCTCTGACACTTTTGTCCTGCATCTGTGTACCTTGGGCCATTAAATAGAATGAAATTATTCCGAAAGGCCCTCACAAGGCTGTCAAAAAAATTTTAGGGGGCACATCGGGGCCACTAAAGTGCGATGAGGCGAAAACCTTTGCTTAAAATGCCGCTGATTCCTGCGTTACTGCGTTTGCTTCTGTATGCTATGTAGTACAGCGTTCGAGAAAGCACCAAATTAAAGGCGCACCATGGACGCCTGGATCAAACGCCCGGCGGGGTCAGATTCCTATATGTGTGAATCCCCTGGTGAAGTCATCTGGCATGTCCGGATGTGACCTTTATGGGCAATGGCGTCACCAGGTTATGACGTCACAACCTCGCGGTATCCAGCGGAATTTCACGAAGAAGTGTGAGGCTTCTCACTGACGCACGCACGCACGCACGCACGCACGGATGGATGGAGATTCATGAGCTTATAAAGGTTTTCGCCTTAAAAAGAGCCCAAAAGAAAGTGAGAGAGAAATAGAGCCATACTAGTAGAGGGTTCTGGCTTAATTTCGGCCAGCTCGGAAGTATTAAAGTTCACTGAGGTCGAGCACCACACCTCTTTTGTATTTCGCCTCAGTTAAACTTAAATGGCGCCGCAGTTGCCCCGCTTCGGCCACGTGACCTTGATATCAGCAGCCGAACGCCCCAACGACCAAGCTATCGCGGTGGGAGGGCCAGTATAATTTTCGAAGAACAGCTCGCGTTTGTGCCTCGTGTGCGCTGCACTATGTCATAGCACGTTAAGTATATTGGTTGTTTTCGCTAATACTATTATAGAGTACACAGACGAAGCATTTTAACTCAGAATCCTGAGCGAAACGCGTGTTTCTTTCTCGCTTTCTCGTCCATATGGAGACATACTGTAAGCATTATTTGCTGATTAGTTGGTGAACAATTATCTAAGATATTCATGAATACGCTCTTTTTAAATTCCCACTCCTCCGATTGCATGCAATGCGTGTGCTGGCACGAACATGCGCCAATATTTTCTCGGTCAACAATATTTAGCGGCTGCATGCAAATGCTTAGTGTTAGGCTGTATCAGCAGGTAGTTGGTGATTATTGCAAACGTAAAACGCTCCCCTATAGGTTGACGTTTACGTTTCGAGTTCGAGGCTTGTATGCTCAACCTTTTATGTGCGCAAGACGTATGGCTCACGAGGAGACGAAGCACTGATACCTTTTTCTTCGGCGCACACTATGCTAGGAAAAATGGGGGAATTGTGCAAACAATTCTCTGAAGTACTACCGATATCACCACTGTACTGATGCCGAACACCACTAAAAGAGAGGCGCTAGCATCTTTGTACTTTTCTTTTTTTTTTGTTTAGCCAAACCTTGTTCGAAAACAATGCCATATGACGAGCTCTAAAGACTGAAAAGATATGCGAGCGGAACTGTCTTCATATATGAGCTTAGCTTTGAGCGTCAGAACGTGTAGAGAAAGTCCTAACCCTAACTTCAAACTGAACGGTGATATGAAGAAAAAAAAAAAAAAAAAGATGTCGTCAGAGTGTTTCCGAATCAGGGCTTGCGAGCTAGCTCTCTTTGCTCGACGCCATACTTACAAAGTCAAAAAGCACATCTTCTTTTGCTTCATCGCGAAGAACAAACGTGATGCGCTTTACCAAGTGTGCACAGAGAAGACTCGCCTGTCGAGTTTCAAAAGCGTCAGTGAAACCCTGCATCCCCATGGTACAGCTCTAATCTAATTTAGAGGAGATTCGTTAGCGATATTTCAGGCAGTGAACTGCGATGTCAAACTCAGCCAAGAGGACAAGGACGAAGGATGGGTGTTCTTTCTTGATCTTTTCGTTCACTCTTTTTGCCCTGGGCCAGTCAGAAGCATCATCAGGACGTCCTGGCTTGAGCAACATCAGTAGTGCTCCCGTGGGTATCGAGAAGCTCAACACTGACTCGGTTTCAAAGCTGTATAGAATAAATCGGCAATCTCTAGCCACTCCTCATGGGGATCCTTATCTTTTACTCTTAACTGAACATAAAATACAATACAGAGGCAACATATCGTGAATTGAGACATCGGGACTACGCTTACGTCTTTGCCGCCAATACAATTCTTATAATTTGAAAGACGATGCCAGCTTGATATCGAGACGAGGGTTCCAAACTTAGTCTTGATTTTGAAATCAAAGCAGAAGGTTGCCTAACCTTAAAGGTAGAGTCGGTGCAACGTTCGCAGCCTTCTTTTTAAGAATGCTTTTGGAGGAGCAAAATATTTACCAAATAATATTCGAGCATCTCAGTTCCGAAGCTATCTTCCTCGAAATATCTAAGACAATGCACATACGCACAATGAAGATTTTAAAATATATTCCGTGCTACATCGATCTGCAGAAAATACCGCATCGTTCACCACATAAAGTCGAAATTCAATTGTTTGCACAAACTTTATCCCCCTCTCGAAAGTGGCATTTGCTTTGCAACAAACACCGCAAGCATTGTGCTGAAGTAGCACCGGCTTACATGACATAATAAATGTAAAAACTGCTACCCTAACTTTCTGCATTGATGTTGTTATCAGTGGTTGTCCTCGCCAAAACTATGCGCGTATCTCAATCTTAACCGCTTCCCCGCTGCTCGAGGCGGGATCCATGATACTGTCAATCATGCAAGCATTTATCTGCGCTCGTCTTTGTGAACTCTCAGCATGCGGTGTATTTATTCATAGCGTAGCTACGAAGATGAATGCATCCTGCAACAACGCGGAGAATCCGACGCGATCTACATTCGTGGCCGCCTGCGATGATGAATTCGATTTTGACCTCAGCTTTTGCACAAGAATTGATATTGCCAAGAGTCTACCCCCTAAAGCAGTAATTATCTGGCCTCCTCCGCAGGCGAAATACCAAACAAGTCAGAAGCCAGCGGGAACATCGGCAATCCAGGCGAGAGAAGAAATCACGCCCCGCTGACGGGCGTACAGGCTTTGAATCACAATACGAAATAGAAAGTTGCTGGAACACGGAGGAAAGCTTTGCGTGAGGCCGTTTATTTGTCTGATCTCCCTTTCAGTTTTTTTTTTTTTTTTCCCCCGTGCTACAGTAACCAACCTGTAGCTGCTAAAGGCTTTGGGGTCGTCTTTTCGATGGCGGCTGGCGGCTTCCTTCAAAGCGCACGCTTTCGGGCTTGTAGCACCCATCACTGGCTCACAATACTCGTGATCTGGCCCTCTGGGAGATTTTGTGGCTCTTGTTATTTTTTAGTAGGCGTAGCGTACACTCCCCCGCCGTTGCTGCCACCGGTGGAACGCCAGGGAGTAAAGCACAAAACCAGCAGTTGAGTCGAGTGCCCTACACTACGCCGCGTGCCTGTCTGCGGCCCTCCCACCCGATTCTCCCTGCCCCTCCCCGCCCTTTTAAGAAGAGGCTTGCAGCGAAGCAAAAAAGCAAAGCACCGGCCGCCGCACGCCGCGCAGAGAGCACCCATGCCACCAAAGTCGAGATGCCCGCCTGGCCGTCCCCTCCACAGTGGGATTCGGTTTAGGAGCAGTGTGGGTGGGGGCGAGAACAGAGAGGCGAGGAACCGACACGTGGGCGCCCGCCGGCCGACAGACCGCTCGCCAGCCGAGCCGTGGGGACCCCAGAGGGGAGCGCTCTTTTTCTTCTTCTGCCTTGATATATGCTCACAGCGAAAGGATTCCTGAGAGAAAGATAGGCACCGAACGTGACATCACTTGCCTGCGTGGGTGAAAGCTGTCTGCTCAGCCCGGCGCTAACATTGAGGAAACGACGCCTAAAAAGAAGGTACAAAAGAAAACGAAGCTATAAGAAAAATAGAAAATGTCACCGCAAAGGGGGAATGAACAGAGGTGGGAGAAAGAGGGGTGCGATGGCCAGCAAGAGAAGAAAGAGAGCAGAGAGGCGACGAAGTAGCGCAGGAGCGCATAAGGCACAACGAAGAAGACATAGAAAAAAGGACAGTCTGAAGGGAGGTCCGAAGGAATGGGGAGAAGGAGGGAGCACGTTGTCGAGAGCAAGGGAAGGGGCGCCGCCTGAGAGAAGGGCTGCACGGCGCGGCTCAGAAGCCAGGTTCGTTCCGCGCTCGGGCCACATTGGCGCACGCGATGGCGCGCGGTTCGGACGCACCCCGGCGACGCGCCTGGTTGGCGTCGATGCCGAAGCCAATGTTTTGAGGGCAGCGGTTGTTGCTCCTGCTGTTAGCGAGAGCTATGACCGAGTGAGGCGCGCGGCTGGTTGTGCGAAAGTCAAGGGGCAGCTTCACTCTCGTCTTTTCTCTTTCGGCCGACTGCCACCCTCCAGGAAGGCCCGAGGCCGCGCATGAGTTCGCTTGTTTGATCGGTGAATTAGCACGTTTCGGTCGCTACGCTGTGGTTGTGTTTTTCTGCCCCTGGGAACTCCCGCTGACGTGGCCACCGCGTCGGTTCAACATGGGTTAGCCTGCTGCATCGAGGGAAAACGACGCTGCTGTGATAGACGCGACTGCTTTGCTTGCGCTGGCCTTAGTTTTTGGACCCCAAACCGCTCTTCTTCGCCCTGTTCATCTGCTGAGCCATTTTCGTTTGGCTGATCACTCGAGTCGGATCACTCGAAACGTTTCAAGTGGGTATGCGTTCGCCCGCCGTTTTTGCCTTGTGTTAAGGGCCTGATGATTTTTCCTCTTCCTGCTTCCAATTCATTAAGAAAATGACAACGCCTTTAATTGAGCCACCTCTATTCTTATGTACACGAAAAGAATTTGGCGTTGCTTATTTGTAGCCGTCGTCTACAAATGATTTCCCTTTCTTTTTGCACCTCTTCTGATTTCAGTAATCTGGTTCCGCGAGTGGAGAAAAGCGCCTACCGCCTTCAAACTCGCTTACGTTAAGTGAATATTGTTAGGTATTTTGTGAACACGGTGATTATACCTGCCTTAGAAATAAATTCATGACAGTTTGCGACTCGTGTGGCCCATTACAAAGCTTCGAGTGCATTCGGGTCGTTGCCTGAGCCTGAGAGTCCGTCATCGGAGGCCCGCTAACGAACTTCGTTTATTAACGGGGTACAAAGAGCTTTCGCACTTTGTTGTAAGCCAGCCTTTTTCCCCGAATGGGCAACCACTCTTGTGACAAAGCGGGCCTCATTAAAATAGCCGAGACTCCTTGCGGCGAAAAGAAAGAAGACAGTCACCCTTGTGGGCGGTGAATATTTTAAGCCGCGGACAGAGCGACGCACTCGGTCATTGGCGTTCATAATTCATAAACTGCTCTTTTTCATAGCCTGGTCTTGAAATCCCAGTTAAAGTGGGTAAGAGGCTGAAGAGCGCGTCATACGGAGGCTTTATCGCCAACAAATTCTCCTCACCAAAGGACGATAATTGATGCGTCTAGAGAGGGGTAATAATTTTCTTTAGCATTTTGATATCTACAAGCGTATCTTTATGCGCGGTTATTCTGTCTGGAGCATTTTGCAGGTTGGTTGGTTCATAGGAAGGGAAAGGCGCTGTATCTGTTACACTTGCTATGTGGACACCTGAACCGCGCCGTAAGGCAAGGGATTCAGGTGGGCGTGAAAGTGGAAAGATAGAAAGGGGCGCTGTAGTGGAGGGCTTCTGAGTAATTTAGACCACCTGGGGACCTTTAACGTGCGCTGACATCACACAGCACACGGACGCCACTTCGTCTTGCCTCCATCGAAACGCAGCCGCCGTGGTCGGGTTCGAACCCGGGAACTCCGGCCAGCAGTCGGGCGTCTTACCACATCACCACCCCCGCGGGGCAGCTGAGCCACCTCCGTTGCTCTGATTTATTTATAGGAAGGGAAAGGCTCGGTAACTGTCTCACTTGTTTTTCTGTGGACACCACAACCGCGCCGTGAGGGAAGGGAGGGAGATGGGAGTGAAAGTGGAAAGAGAGAAAGAGGAGCCGTAGTGGAGGTAATTTCGACCACCTGCCACCTCCGCTGCCTCATGCAGACTAAAGAGAAAGTAGAGAAGAAAGAAGAGAAAGACGCGCACCGAAACGGTGGCGGGTGCAATGACGGTTGGTTGGTTCATAGGAAGGGAAAGGCGCAGTATCTGTCACACTTGCTCTGTGGACACCTGAACCGCGCCGTAAGGGAAGGGATGAAGGTGGGATTGAAAGTGGATAGAGAGAAAGGGGGGCCGTAGTGGAGGGCTACGGAGTAATTTCGACCACCTGGGGACCTTTAACGTGCGCTGACATCACACAGCACACGGACGCCACTTCGTCTTGCCTCCATCGAAACGCAGCCGCCGTGGTCGGGTTCGAACCCGGGAACTCCGGCCAGCAGTCGGGCGTCTTACCACATCACCACCCCCGCGGGGCAGCTGAGCCACCTCCGTTGCTCTGATTTATTTATAGGAAGGGAAAGGCTCGGTAACTGTCTCACTTGTTTTTCTGTGGACACCACAACCGCGCCGTGAGGGAAGGGAGGGAGATGGGAGTGAAAGTGGAAAGAGAGAAAGAGGAGCCGTAGTGGAGGTAATTTCGACCACCTGCCACCTCCGCTGCCTCATGCAGACTAAAGAGAAAGTAGAGAAGAAAGAAGAGAAAGACGCGCACCGAAACGGTGGCGGGTGCAATGACGGTTGGTTGGTTCATAGGAAGGGAAAGGCGCAGTATCTGTCACACTTGCTCTGTGGACACCTGAACCGCGCCGTAAGGGAAGGGATGAAGGTGGGATTGAAAGTGAATAGAGAGAAAGGGGGGCCGTAGTGGAGGGCTACGGAGTAATTTCGACCACCTGGGGATCTTTAACGTGCGCTGACATCGCACAGCACACGAACGCCACTTCGTTTCGCCTCCACCGAAACGCAGCCGCCGAGGCCGGGATTCGATCCCGGGAACTCCGGCACAGTAGTCGGGCGTCTTACCACTGCACCACCCCGGCGGGGCGCAATGACGGCCTACAGCGTATAAAAAATTAGCTGTGGCTTCGCTCTGGTTAAACCTGAGTGATTGCAAAAGCAATACCTTCCTGGCTGCGCTTGGCTCTGCTGGTGGTTTGGCATGGCTTCGCATTTTGTGCAACTAAAGGATTTACTCTGGACACAACATGGTTTCTACTGTTTGTTTATTCCAATAAACATACTTTGGTGGTCCGTATAGTGACTCTTGGTCTGAACACTGGTAATTACATAGTCGTCCGAATGTCTATACATCACCAAGTCTAGACTGCTACCCCATTGGGTAGTACTCTCGCTGTGCCCTACTCATAGACGATTCTTCGGCATTCAGAAGCCCCGCCGGGGTGGTGCAGTGGTAAGACGCCCGACTACTGTGCCGGAGTTCCCGGGTTCGAACCCGACCACGGCGGCTGCGTTTCGATGGAGGCGAAACGAAGAGGCGTCGTGTGCTTTGCGATGTCAGCGCACGTTAAAGATCCCCAGGTGGTCGAAATTACTCCGTAGCCCTCCACTACGGCTCCTTTTTCTCTCTTTCCACTTTCATTCCCACCTTCCTCCCTTCCCTTACGGCGCGGTTCGGGTGTCCACAGAGCAAGTGTGACAGTTACTGCGCCTTTCACTTCCTGTGAACCAATTTAATTTAATTTAATTCAGAAAGTTCATGAAACTACTCTCGCTCACTGAACTTGTAGAACGCCGCCGGGCTCGCCATTCCGCGGCATAGGCGCATTGCTTAGCCAACCGCTCTTACCTTTTTTCATCTGTCTCCTCGGCACGGCGTCGGCGTTTGCGCGCAGCACGTCGCTCCAGCGACGCCTTGTAGCGGGTACGCCTATCAATCTCCGGGACCTCTCAACATTACCATAAACGGCACTTGCATCAAGGAGGTCGAAAAAATACGAATTCTTGGACTTTGGCTACAAAGCGACAGGAGAGTTACATTCGCCCTCCAAAAACTAAAAACAACTGCCCAACAGATCACAGGAATGATAAAGCGAGTCACTAACAATCGCAAAGGTATGAGAGAGGAAGATACCATAAAACTGGTACAGGCCCTCATTACAAGTCGGTTAGCCTACGGACTTCCATACACGGAAATGATCAAGAAAGAGAAAGGCAAGGCGAATGCTATCTTACGGATGGCATACAGACAGGCCATCGGTCTACCCTCTTTCACGGCCAAATACCTACTTGAGGCACTTGGCCTCCACAACACCTTTGAGGAAATCCAGGAAGCGGTGCTCCTAGGCCAAAAAGAACGCCTTTACACTACAGCAGCGGGCAAGAACATTCCAGATAGAATAGGCACGCCGGCTGACAGAGCCAAACTCCAAGATACCGAAGACTTACCACCAACCCTTCGCGAAAGGATCCACGTGACACCACTACCAAAGAACATGCAATAAGAAACAAACGAAGGACGCCGAAAAGCCCGCACTGACCACATACGATACACACACCTGAAAGCGCGAAATGCTATCTACGTTGACGCATCTAACTGTACCCACTCTCCATACTCAGTAGCAGTCGTCCTGGTTAATGAATTCCGGGAAATCAAAAGTGCTACAATCCCTACACCCAACTCTACTGTAGCAGGAACGGCAGCCATTGCGCTGGCCATTCAGCATGGTGAAAGTTCCAGCAGAAACCTGAAAATAGTCACCGACTCACAGGCAGCCTGCAGGTTATTCCTTGCAGGACGAATACATAAAAAGGTATCAAAAATTTTCACCTGAATGAAAAATCCAACTCCGATCGGAAGCACCAGATTACCTGGACGCCAGCTCATGATGGATTAGAGGGAAACGAGGCAGCGGACAGCTTAGCTCGAGGATACACAAACCGAGCGGCTAATCTCCCTGATCTCATCCCCCTTTCCTCACTTTATGGCGAACGACTTCACCCAATAAGAACACAAAGGCGAACCCTTCACACCGCAAACTATCGGCACAGGAGGCCAGAGACAGGAGAAAACTACAAACTAATACCTTCCCAAACTTACTCCGCTATAGCTTGATCTTTCCAGGCGAATACGAGGAGTCTTGTCCTTGGTGCGGGGACACTCCGACGACATATCACACTACTTGGGGCTGTACCGGAAACAAACCCCTACACCTGTACAGCACTAAAACAGAGGAACCGTGGGAGGCGAGCCTGCTCAGCTCAACCTTGGAGGATGAACGTCAACTGGTCTCCCAGGCGAGGGCGGCAGCCATAGCCGCTGGGGTCCTGCACTGAGGGCACCACCTTCCTGTATTTCCCCTCTCCCTTTCTCTTACCAAGAATAAATGTTTTTCAATCAATCAGCCCCGCCGGGGTGGTGCAGTGGTAAGACGCCCGACTACTGTGCCGGAGTACCCGGGTTCGAACCCGACCTCGGCGGCTGCGTTTCGATGGAGGCGAAACGAAGAGGCGTCCGTGTGCTGTGTGATGTCAGCGCACGTTAAAGATCCCCAGGTGGTCGAAATTACTGCGTAGCCCTCCACTACGGCTCCTCTTTCTCTCTTTCCACTTTCACTCCCACTTTCCTTTCTTTCCTTACGGCGCGGTAGCGGTGTCCACAGTAAACAAGTGAGACAGTCACCGTGCCTTTCCCTTCCTATAAATAAATCAGTTTTTTTTTACCTAGGGCCCTTAGCAACGCTGTTGCTAGTGGCCCGAGTTTTCATAGCAACAGCGGCGCCGTTGCTAATGGCCCGACTTGGCTAACCCTAAATTTTGACGTCACTTCCGCCACACTTTCTCCAATGCATTGGGACTGGCAAGGGTCTCTCCTAAGTTATTTCCTTCCTCCATGACTATGGCCCATGACTATGGCCGAAGAGACGAATTGGGGTCCCTGCGCCCCGCCGGGGTGGTGCAGTGGTAAGACGCCCGACTACTGTGCCGGAGTACCCGGGTTCGAACCCGACCTCGGCGGCTGCGTTTCGATGGAGGCGAAACGAAGAGGCGTCGTGTGCTGTGCGATGTCAGCGCACGTTAAAGATCCCCAGGTGGTCGAAATTACTCCGTAGCCCTCCACTACGGCTCCTCTTTCTCCCTTTCCACTTTCACTCCCATCTTCCTCCCTTCCCTTACGCGCGGTTGCGGTGTCCACAGAAATCAAGTGAGACAGTTACCGCGCCTTTCCCTTCCTATAAATAAATCAGTTTTTTGGGGTCCCTGCTCTCCTCTGGTCGTGACGTCACGCTGTCACGGGGTAGCCGCCTCGCCGAGCGAAGAAACGACTACGGCCGAAGAGACGAGTTGGGGCCCCTGCTCTCATCTGGTCATGACGTCACGCTGTCACGTGTTGCGCCGGAGCGAAGGAACGACCTCCACCGACGGCAGAAAAGTGCTAGCAGTATCGTTTTCGCAATAAAAATTCAGTGGCAGGCTAGCCCCCGCCGCAAGAGGCGGTGACCTGCCTGTCCCAGCCCCATCAGGGGAGTAGGCAAGCCAGAGTAGTTAAAAAGCACAGCGTAAAAAAAAAAGCGCAATGGTTGTGGGTTCGGCGCTAACTGCTCTGTCTCTCGGTTTGAGGGGATAGGGCGCGGAGGCCATAAATCGCGGCGAAACACGGGCTGGGGAAAATGCGCGACAGAGGGAGCTGCTGTCGGTATCTTCTCAGGAAGACGCCTGGACATATACGTCCCTTTGAAACCACCGCCCGGGCGCAACCGACCAAGAGCAGCGATCGGAATGTTTGGACCCGCCGGGGTGGCGCAGTGGTTACGGCGCTCGACTACTGTTCCCAAGGACGCGGGATCGAATCCCGGCCTCGGCGGCCGCTTTTCGGTGGAGGTGATAAGAAAGGCGCCCGTGTGCTGTGCGATGTCAGTGCACGTAAAGAACCCCAGGTGGTCGAAGTTGCCGGAGTCCTCCACTACGGCGTCTCTCATAGCCTGAGTTGGTTTGGGACGTTAAACCCCACAAACCACACCAACCACCACGGAATGTTTGGATCTAAGGTTTGTGTGTTGTGTGGTTTGGAAGCGCAACCGTCGGTGCTGTTTGCCTTTGTGACTGCTGGCCACTTCTTGCGTAAACTGAGGGAAGATATTGGAGAGTGTAAATCGCAGATGTGTGGGGTAATGCATGAAAGGTAGCGGTGCTACGCACCTACTTCGTATTTGATTAACTATTCAAATTGGCCATATTTTTTTCACTTTCAACATTGCCTTTTCACTGCTCAAGCGCACGTTGAAAAAAGAAACACCAGCAAATGAGTACAATGTTTTGCAGTTACTAGAAGGGCACCTTCTGTCTAGTAGAGCTTGACATAGCAACTTTATTAGGTCTAGTGCTCTATCACTACGTTCACCCAACAAGGACACGTAAATAAGGGTAAGGGAAGCAAATGAGATAAACCATGCGAAAACGTGTACATACCGCTCGCGAAACATCTTTCATGCACCTTTCCGTCCCGACATGGCTAATTTCCTGAAACAGTGTAACTTGCATATACGATTCATCCCGTCCCTGTTCTTGCCGGTACGTCACTTTTCTGTGTTCCATGTTTCCGCCTGGTTTCTGCGCGAACAATCCATGAGGATTCGAAGAACAAGGAAGGCTGCGGTCACCGAACAAGGCCAACGCGCATGTTGTTTCTGCGCTAACAATCGATGGGGATTCGGAGAACAACGTAGGCTGCGGTCGCCGAACAAGGCCAACGCGCATGTTAGGAAAAGTTGTAGATTCCTAATAAGTAGTCGAACTTATAGGGAGAGGACTGGAAGAAATGTATTCTTACATTGTTAAGGAAGCAGACTTAACAATGGTGTAAGGGAGAGCATTGCACCGCTAGCCAATGTTTCGACGCAAGCACGACCTCTTGTCGTTGAGTAGCAAATTGGGTCTTCATCTCGGCCCTCATTGACTTTTTTTCGGAAATGCGTTGTTTTACGCACGCGTATTGATTAGCAGGAAAAAGTCGCGGTTCATCTTGGAGGAGCGAGGCTTGATGAGAAAAGGTGTAGTAACCCTTACACCCACGATACACGTTTTCACAGCTATGTGAGGTAAGGAAGGAAAATGAACTGGGGAAAGGAGAGAAAACGATTGTGTAGTTATACCCTTGCTCATTCTTTTTTTTTATATCCAAATAACAAAAAGCCTTGTGGTTTATGGGGTTTAAAGTGCCAAAGCGACTGATGCTACGAAGATAGTCGTAGAGGAGGGTTCGTATTCGTTTCGACCAACTAGATTTCTTTAATGTGCACAGTGGGCGGGACCTTGCATTGGACCTCCTTCGAAGCTCAGTCTTCGCGGCCGGAATCGAACCCGACTCATCTGACTAAGTATAGTCGACTGCACTAAGCACTCAGCTACTGAAGGCGAAGATGAAAACAACGATATAGCATGGGCGCCATTGGATGGCATTGATAGCATCAAGGAATAAATTGATTTATCGAAATGCGCTTCCAATAAAGATCAATATTTTTAGTAAAAAGTTCCAGTACAGATTTTTTTTTTCGGTGTGCAAAGCGAACAGGGTACGGAGTGATCCATCCGTGCACGCGGTATCTCCGATAGAGCTATACACGGGTACAGTTTGTTTTCACTCGGTGGTGTACACAGCAAAATGACCACGAAGTGAATTCATTAAGGTTCCCGATGCGCACACTCTTCTTCTATACCTAAATAGAGAAGAAAAAAACAACACAACTAAGCTGAACTGATTGATCTTTGCCATGGTCATTAGAAAGCGAACCAGGAGCGCACGTGCATAACGAGATTACGCGCAACTCAATAAATGGTTCCGAAGACGGCGCGCGTGCACAAGGCAGGAACGGCACTCTTGTTTGTCCGGATGCCCGTCGATAACATAATTATTGTTTGGCGTGGTTTCGCACAGTACCGTTGGACCGGGTCGGCCGAAACTGAGCGCATGAGTCTTGGCCTCTAACGCATATTTTAATGCGGATAGGCACTCCCCCCCCCCCCCCCCCCCTATTATTTCAGAACATAATTGCGGAAAAAAAGACTACATGCGTATCTAATCGCTCACTGCGAAAAAAGAGCGTAGAAAAGACTTCCAGCACGCTTACTCATTTCATCGAGCCGGAGCTGTTCGAGACCCGAGGTGGTGCGGTATAATCGGTTTAGTTTCAGTTTCTTGTGTTGCTGCGTTCCGGACAACAGTCGGTGGCGTAGGACGACAAACGCTGGCCGAAAGCGATCCCCATTACTCCATCAGCGCGTTGTCACGCGGACCTAGAATCGGTGGGCATTCGGAGGATCTCGGCTGGTTTCGTAGGCATCGCGGGCCAGCATGGCACTGTTTGGTATCAACTGTGTGGCATCCGTAAAGGAAGTCGGAATGAGCTTGAACAGGGCTGTCACTGCTTGAACACCAAGCGTTCTGCAATTGCGCTTGCGGAAGATGTTTGCCAGGTTCGATTGCCCAATGAATTGTTTTTTCGCGCACCCGTCTAGTCAGGATTTCGATACTCGATTTCGATGCCCAACGCAGCAAACTGGCTCCATTTTTATCTTTCAAATTTCCAAAATTCAAATAACTGCCTTTAGCCGCTCCATCGCGAGCCTATTCTCCCAGACCAAAAATAAACGAACATCTTCAGTCAGTGTGCAAATTATGCCCCGGTGCACTCGTAATCGAACACGCAAAACTGCAATTTGCCGTCCTAAGCAGAGCTTACGAGGCTGTTACTATATGCGCGGTGACATAAAAAAAAAAATGTCTCTGGAGAGAAAGGCAAGTAGCTTAAAGAAATAAAGGAGCATTATGCAAATGTGTAGAAATAGGAGGAGAGGGAATGAGTAGCTGGGCGAATTCACCAATCGAGCATATCGCGGCGGGCAGCTGTCAGAGACGTCCGCGCTCCTTGTCTGCCCCTAATTCTGCCAGCCGTGCTCATTGAGCAGGCCAGTCTGGCCGCGCGAGCCGAAGACGCCTCGGCGACATACCATTCGGCACCCGACAAATGGCTCGAACAAAAAGCAAAATAAGAAACACAAAGCAAGAAGAAAAGCGGGTGCGTAATATCTCTCGAGTATTTGCCGTAATTATTAACTGCTGGCCGAGGGTGGTTGGGAGGGAGATATTAAATTCTTAAACGAGCTTTCCGATGGCTCTGACGGAGAGCAGGAGGTCGGTCGGCTTTTTTTCTTCCTGGTAGTGGTAGCTGGATAGCGAGCGAGGCCCGGCTCTTCGCATGCGGCTGGATACTTTCGTCGGCCCGGGCCTATCTCGAGAGATGTGGCCCACTGCTGCGAGCGCCAATTAGAGGGGGCTTTGCCGTCGCCACCGCCACTTCCCGCCCG
Source organism: Amblyomma maculatum (assembly GCF_055883805.1). Lineage (NCBI taxonomy): Eukaryota > Metazoa > Arthropoda > Arachnida > Ixodida > Ixodidae > Amblyomma > Amblyomma maculatum. The sequence continues at coordinate 92,353,475 of NC_139349.1, read as the reverse complement.
ACGTTATGTGGCTTAAATTAGTCGCCAGCAGTTGATACTTTCTTTTCGACTGTCTGTCCAGTGATCCCCTATGGCATGCGTCTCTCTCTATGTCTGTGTGTGTGTGTGGTGCGTGGGCTCGTAATGTAATCTCTACTGTTAGCACATTCAGTTCCCAAGGAAAAAAAAAGGAAAAATGGGAAGAATGCTGAACTGCTGTGGGCTAAGGCCGATAACGACTCCGATGGGCTGCCCACGCCATGGGCTACTGCTTTGTGATAAATTGGCTCAGCGAAGTCCATTGAGCTGCTCGAAAATGACATCGTTTTTTTTTTTATCAAATACTTGAAAGAGATAGCGGAGATTGTATTTGAGCCCTGTAGGAAATAAAAATAACATATAAGAAACAGAGGTCATAGCCTAACACTACCAAACAGTGGCATATATCTGTTACAGTTCAGCATATTTTCATAATGAAGTCATGTATGTTACCTGCAGTACTGCAAACTACTATATTTTTTTTTTATCAAAAGGTGAAATCTGTGTCAGCCGCTAATAAAAGCAATGGCGTCAGCAGCAGTCAGTGTTGAAATGCTTGTCAGGTCGATACAATGCAGAAGGGCTGTCTTTGGGGAGACACTGTTTGGGACCGCGTGGACAAAGCAAATCATTCCATACGCCACCGACACTAGCTGGAGTTCAGCTTCTAGTCGTACTCCTCGTACTAGGTTTAAAGAAAGCCACGGGGTGGCGCAGCCGGAGTTATGGAGGCGAAAACACGCTTGTTTTCAACACTTGTACACAGGTGGAGCTCAACTGATTCCAATTTTTCCAACAGATTCGTCCGGTTGCCGGCTAGATTTCTTTTTTTTTACCTGAATAGCAGGCTCTGTTTCTTCTAGATTTACATTCTTCTGCAGTCAGTGGTCTAGAATGACAGCGACCGTCGCCAAGTTCTTCTTCATTTCACATTTTAATGGATACCGAGAATACTGACACCCCCGGGAAAATTTGGACGCGCTTTTTATATTGGAACACAACATTCTGTATTTTGCCTGCAAAGTGCACGCTGATGTTACCAGTGGTGTGGTGTTCAAGCGCTTACAGAGAACGCAACTTCCAGCGAAGGCCTGACCTGTAATCTCACAGCGGATCCAGTGACGATGTTCGTAGCGCATAGCGCATCTCATTAGAATAGAGGTACCCCAGCACCAGACTTTCTTTGAACGAGCATAAAAGGAGTATGAACAAATGGCATAGAAGGAGTATGATTAAAGAAAGGCATTGGCCCCCTGTATGGCATGCAAGAGCACTGCTTTCTTTCCTACGGGCATGCTTTAATCAAAGAGACCTCGGGACATGCATGCGTCTGGTTGCGAGTATTAGTTGCTTATGCTGTTTGTAAACGTGCTCTTTCGAATCGTTATCTCATTTCAAGTGGAAAGCGCTCATGCGGGTGAGTCTTAATGTTATCTGTTCTCTGATATACTTTGAAGAGAATACAGTGTTCTGGGTTAGAATTTTGAAAGCGAAGAAGATAAAAAAACAAAAAAGAAAAACAGCTGAAATATGAACCGGCTGGACAGCTTTTATCCTCGACCCACGTTCGCCTAGGGCCGAATTTCGCTCTGATCACAGCACAAAAACTGTGACAAGTCCGTCAACAGCCCCCTCTTCTAGTGGTCGAGAGGTCCGCTGATCAGAATTGACCGATAAGAGCGCAGCTAGACGGCCGGTTTGTGACAGTTTTTGTGGTGTGACTGGAGCGTAATTTGGTCCCTGCTCTCGATCTTCTCTGCCGCGCATTCGCAGAAATAATAGTATATTTATCAGAACTGACTAGGGAATAAATAACATATGTCGTACATGTGCGTTGCTCATGTGTCACAATGAATCAGCATTGCGTTATGGAACGTCCAAGCCAGTGGTTCTAATCCGTTTTATTTTCGGGACTTTTTGTGGTATGTTTTCAACCAGGCATTGACAACACGAAAAATGTTTATCATCTATTTTTTAGGCGATGTCAGCTTTTAGCTTCCACTCTCTACCTTTGAGCCAAAATGGCCGTTACAATTAGTTCATCCCCTGCCTGTTTTATTTCAACACTCATTCAACAAATTTACCATTCCTTTCGAAATACCCATTGCCTCTATAGGTTGCCTTATGAGGTGTTTTGGAGCAATAATGGCCGCTTGAAAAGAACACACAAGCGCTTGTCGTTAAATGCAAGATGGAGACTTAAGCAATGGTTCAGGGCAGCAAGAACAGAAGACAAAAACGAATACAACTGCACAAAGCGCTGGTCACGTAATGTTTCAGGGTAATGTTACTGGACAGAAGACGATGCCATCCGGCTGTTCAGCGTAAGACGATGCTCGCGCTGCTGGTCACTAAATTAGCAGCATCGACTTGCTGTGTGCGAAATATGTATAACATGTATATGTGTGCAGTGAATGCGAACCTATCTGAACATTTCCGCGTTGAGTGTTGAACATGACTGTCGTACATGCCTAACAAGGGCAGGAACCTAGTCAAGTTTCAGCGTTGGTAGCTTTTTGCTCCTGCCCTAGCGTTTTTTTTTTATACATATTATACTTTTGTGCCATCATGAGAAAAACATTGAATTAATTAAAAAATCAGTCAATTTAACAGACGCTAAAGGGACTGCATGCCTGGCGATTGCTAACTTCACGCCGCCAACAAATATTATCTTTTGGGAGGAAGAGCTGTAATGAAAGAAGAGGAAAAGCAAGGAAACAAAATGATGAAGCAGGTGGTGCCAGTCGTAAGGAGTGTACCTATATTTAAAATATGATCTGACTAGTTCTGTTCAGTACATTGGCATTTATCTCTTACTTAGAGAAGGTGCCGATGTAGACATTAAACTGCGAGTTTATTAGTACCAAAAAATGAGACTGTTAGCAATTTCTCCTCTACCACTCATAAACTAACGGGTTCTAGAAATGCTAAATAAAAGTGCCTTCTTCGTCTATTCTTAATGGTTTGTTTCAATTTGTGAAGTAAGAAAGCTAAGGCCCGCCACCCCTCCACCCCCCCCCCCCCCCCTCGAAGAAAAAAAAAAGGCACCTACCCGCTTTTCATTATAAGTTGTAAACATAGATTTCTTGAAACACAGTAATGTGACAGCTTCGTTCAAGCTATTCAAAATAAACCTGTGAGGACTCAGTAGCTACATAGTTATTTATGTTAGTCACCGGGCAGTTTTAATAGCTTTAATAATAATAATAAACACAAATGCTGTCCTTCAAGTTCTTCAACTACATGATAAACAACAAAGATAACAAAAGACGGTGCCATTTTCGTTATCAGTCATTATCAGTCTTAGTATTCAGCAGCTGAGCTTTCTTCCCATTTCCCCCATTTTTTTAGCAGAATATGTTAACAGCAGAGATTATATTACACATCCACGCATCGCACATGCACAGATATATAGAGATACATGCCAGTAGATGGGGCATGTAATACACGTGATATGTAAACATCATCAGCAGTTATCAAGCACTTAGCGAGATATGTTCGCCCCCAGTACTGCCAGCTGAAAAGAAAATCAATGGATGATATATTGCTTGCATGTATCTAGAAATTAGGTCAGTATGTTAGCCAGATCTTTAACTTTTTTATCGTGTGTTTTTGTTGCCTGATCGCAGCACCAGATCGGGATTTCAGCGGCCGTACCCCTGGGCGAACATCGTACGGTGTATATGTATGTGTGTAGGAGGGGGGGGGGGGGGGGGATGAAAAGGGCGCTCAAGCTTCAAGCTTCGTCTAACAGTCGACGCGATACCACCGTTAACACCACCTTTTCGTCCTGCGAATACCTTTAGATTTTTTTTTTTTTTTAGGTAGTCTTTGCGGAAAGGAATGCTCAGTACCCGTCTCATTTGCTGCGCTTATCTGAGCTACACACGTCGTTGGTTCTCATCCCTGTCCCAAACTATAGTATCCTACTTTACCAGAAGATGGATGTTAAATTAGAAGCTAAATGATACCACCCTATGCTGCACAAAGAAAACTCCCGCTGAAATTTCAATACGAAATCAAATGCGCGTTTTCTCCGACATCGTTTTTTCTCAAATTTGGGTCACGGCGACGGCTGTTCGACCGAACGAACTGTATACAGTTCGCGTGAAAGAAGATAAGGTTACCCATTTGAGCAATTTTTCTTCTTTACTCAAAGCCCATCGTATTGCATCTTCGAAAGACCAGAAATGTTCCTAAAAACTCAGTAACAACAAACCACTTTTATGGTGACGCGGAGCTCGAGATTCCCGATTCACATTTTTGAGGCGAGGAAGGCGTTTTCGCGGGACTGGTTCAAGCGGCCGAGCATACCGCATTTTGCTGCCTTCATTTAAGGCTCTACGCCGGGCCCTTTGCTTCCGCATTGCCGGCAGCGGCTGCCTAGCTTGCGCTCGCTAAATTAAAGCCGGAAGGGGCGCTCGACGGCCGTGATAAACGACCTTCAATTAGTCGTCAAGGGTAGGTGTCACGCGCAGTTTCGTACGAGCGAGCTCCGTTTTACGCGCCTGCGGTGTCCTTAGAAGAGACAGTGTAAAAACTTTATAGCGGCGTTTGCTCTCTGTCGCTGCTTGACAAAGCTGTTTTTCACGGAATTTCTTTCTTAACTTTTCTGCATCATGTTATATATGGCCTCATCAAGCAAACCTGGCAGGCATTTTTTCTCGTCAAGCCCCGTCCAAGGATCGCGTTTCTCACGGGCGTTAATGGGGACCGCTTGTGCGAAATTACTACGGCGCATGCCTGTCAGAGTGGTATTACGCTGTTGTGTGCTCATGTTCACTTTTGGGCACTTGTGAACTAGTGTGCCCGAAAGCTGTGCCCTCTTTGTGAGTGCCCTTGCGCACTGTTTTGTTCTTTTGTGCACTTTTGCATCGGGTGTTAATAAAGGTCGTATAGTCGACTTAACGCGCTGTTTTACGCGTCGAAACTTCGCTCACAAACGCGTGCGAATCATCTCCACCGACTTCTTTTTGGGGCCTGTTTCATGCGACTGCTCCGCACCTTTTTTGAAGCTGAAGGAAAATGTGTTTGGTCACCTGCCGAATGCTCAATTAAAACTTTTAGCCGTAAACATTAACCGCGGTTTCATGGAGTGTATACGTTGTTGTGTGTGTGTGTGTGTGTGTGTGTGTGTGTGTGTGTGTGTGTGTGTGTGTGTGTGTGTGTGTGTGTGTGTGTGTGTGTGTGTGTGTGTGTGTGTGTGTGTGTGTGTGTGTGTGTGTGTGTGTGTGTGTGTGTGTGTGTGTGTGTGTGTGTGTGTGTGTGTGTGTGTGTGTGTGTGTGTGTGTGTGTGTGTGTGTGTGTGTGTGTGTGTGTGTGTGCGCGTGCGTGCGTGCGTGCGTGCTTGCGTGCCTGCCTTTTTCAACACTGTTGACAGGCGTAGGAAATTCCGATTCATGTCTCTCTGTTTTGGTGCCTCAAGTCAGACATGCTAGGAACTTTCCCAGGTGAAATTTCTTTTTCTCATTTCTTTCGAGAGCTTCTAAGCCCTATCAGGTAATGACTAAATGGCCGCTGGTTATGCGTAAGGCGTGTCGACGGGGAGGGGGGGAGGGGGCTTCGTTGCATAAATATTTCAGAAAAATATTTTACCTCTAAGGTTCTACTGACGTAAGCGCAAAGAATAGTATAGGGCGAGTGACTAAAGAAGAGACGCGCATATTTACAAAAAACGTAGAGTATTTTTTGTTTTCCTTGCAGTGAATCACTTCCAGCCCTAACTGCACCGTTCGGGTGCTCCAGAAGTGCAGCTTCCAATGCATCGCTTTCGAACATGCTGATATTTTAATGAAGAGCGCGAAATAGTCGCATGGCCGCCTGTCGTGTGGAAGAAGCCATGTGTAGGACCACATTTCAGTGCATCCGATTCTCTTGAAAAGGTGTACCATGGGTATTTTCAGGATTGGGCAGTGTGTTTCGGAGTCCGGAAGTTTGCATGAAGAAACAAAATTTCATTGCTCGGAAATTTTGCAATTCAGGATACAATATGTATTTAGAGCATTTAAATGCGCTGCTATAAATCAACGAGGCTACATATTTGAAAACGTATATATTTAGCTTGGCAGGGTGCAACTTACCTAAGGACGCGCACTTCAACACTGTAATGCACTTGTGTGGGCTGGCATACCGCACCGAAGAAAGCACAGCACCATTAAAGAGATTTAGCTTGTAGTAGATGCATACTTGTTGCGTATACTGATTTGCCTGATGGCTCCAGCGCGTGGGAAAAGTGTGGCCACTGCGCGTGCGTAGGAGACGCCCAGTAATTCGGTGTACGTCAACGCTAGTACGTCTTCTCGATACTAAAGCTCTCTGTCGTCATCAATCTAAATTCCTGCACCTGAGCTAAGAAAAGAAAAAAAAATATGGGGACTACCTAGGGCGAACATGAAACGACGGACGCGTAGGAGTGTTTGAAGTTTTAATGAGTGCCCTTGCACCAAGTACGGGCATTCAGTACACGCTCGCACATCGATCTGAAGACATTTCCAGAGACGTTGAGCAGAAAAGTCGAGCCCATGTGGACCTCATATACTCCAGCTCGCATGTGATGCGCACACGCAAGCTCATCAAAGTGCATCGCGAGCGCGTGCAATCAATGCTCATTCACAGCTCAGCGAGATTGTCTCGTTTCTCCTTCTCTGTCCCTTTGACACACATCGTCACCAGTGCTCTCGTCAATCGCCTCATCTACCCATGGTCGCACGCCTCGCGATTGAGCCACGCCCACCAATTACCATGTTCGCTTTTAATCAGCGACAAATGCCCGAAACCGTGGCCACCACCGACCCCAGGCATCCACCCTTCTGCCTTGCTGCTCCTCTCTTTCTCCCCTTTCCCTACTCCTGACTCGATTCCCAGTTGTGCGAGCAAGGCACATTCTTCCTCTCTTCGCTTCTGCGGGCGCTGGTGCGCAAGAAGCTGGCGTGGGGAAAAGTGGAAGTGAATGAGGCCCGTCAAGGAGGAGGGGAGTTAGTGTGAGTCAAAGGGACCGCGGGTAATAGTTTCTCGCAATAACAAGTCGCTCGAGTCTCGAGCTTTGGAGCGTGAGTCAGCGGGATTACGGAGAGAAAGACAAAACGTTGAGGGAGGCTGATAGAACGGGAAAGGAGGGGTATTAGCTAGCGCAGAAAAGGGAAAAGAGGGAAAACGCGGACACGCTTTGTTGGCCCGTATGATGAAGCCGTCGAACCTGTCAGGCTCACACGACGCTCTCGCGTCACGACAAGGCTGAAAGGGAGAAGTCCAAAACAAAGGCGGCAATCTGAACGAAATGCACTGCCTGAGCGAATAGCTCGAACGCTGTAGAGGCACCGGCTTTCGTTGGCAGTGTTCTTTGTTATGGGCACTCGCGAATAATGCCACAGGCAATTAGCGCGAGCCGTTACGCGATATTAATTAAGCGATGTTTTGCGCCGTGGTATTCTTTTGCAGTAGTAATCCGGAAAAATTGATGGCGGCTCAACTCGGTCAAACCAGGATATGCCTAGGGAAAGCTGCCAAACGAATTGTTCATAAAGTCCGACTCGAATGTTTTCGTCGCTGATGCACTGGCGGCAAACCGTATGGTGTGATCGGCGATTCGGCGCAACTTCTTGGCGATTTCCGAATTACCTTGCTCTATTTGACCTGCTTCTTCTACTCCTTCTTCTCTCTCTTCCCGGCTTCTTCTCCTTCTTCCCTTCTTCTGTATTCTTCTTGGCGTCTTCGGAATATTCTTGCTCCATTTGACAGGATTCTTCTTCCTCTCCTCCTTCTCTCTTCTCTTCTTTTTCTTTTTACCTTGTCATGTGTCTCGGCGCTACTACTTACCATAGTTACGGCGCACGCAGTAGTGACTAGCGACGCATACCCGAAATATGCCGCTAACTACCGTGGTCTAGATTTCGCTACAAATGTTCTAAAACAATTAATAATATCTCAAGACGCAAACTCAGGAACAAAGACGCAAAAGAATCGGCAGTCTGTCATGTCGACAACAGAATGTTCATGTATGATATTTATGTTGTTTGACCTTTTTAACTATCACGGCAACGATGACTAAGTATAATGCAGCTAATGTTTATTTAACGGCATGCTGCGCTGCTTACGGCGATCAACTATTCTAGAATGCGGTTGAAATCCTGACCGCGGCGGCCGCTTTTCGATGGAGGTGAAAAGCTAGCCCCCTGTGCGAGGTCACTGCACCTTAAAGCAGCCCAGGGGGTCGAAATTTCCGCAGTACTCCACTGCAGTGCCTCTCATAGCCTGAAGTAAAATTTTCTGATGATCTAGTTGGTACAAGATACACAAAAAGGGATGTGCGTTTAAAAGACGAACACAGGAAGGTATGTGGCAAAGGACCGAAGCGCAGCTTTCAACTTTAATAACAGAAAAAGGGAGTTAGTACTATCAACACCATATATCAACCCCGTTTTTGTTGTTATTAAAATTGGAAATGGCGTTTCTGTTCTATACCCTATGCTTTTCTGTGTTCGTGTTTAAAGCGCAGAGCAATTTCTAGCTCTCATAGCCTGAGTCGCTTTGGGACACCATACACCATGAACTAAACCATCCTTAACGTTCAGGCGAAACAAAAAGAATATAGCGATGCTTATCATTCGCGGCAACGTCGCAAGTAAAGACATGTGGGCTCTTTCTGTCACTAAGAGAAAACGTGCGCAAGACAAGTTTTCAAATAGAATACGCTCTTCAATCCCTTTCGACAGCAAGCATATTAGAGTGAAGCGTAGTTTCAATGTGGCACAAAAGTAGGCCGTTTCCGATCTCGTTTTCTGCAAGAGCAAGAAGTTCGCCCGCCGTTGGTGCTTGCGGCGAGGCTAAATGCCCTCTCTCCCTTCGATGAGTTATTTTCACAATAGGCTTTAATCCGCCCTCCTCCCCCATCAACTTTTATGGCGAAACAGAAAAGACAATTTCCCAACATCGCGCGCACCTGTCGCTCCTGTCTAGCTGCATACGTTCGCCAAGTCCGCCTCCCGTACTGGCTTAGAGAGGAATGCGCATTCGCACGCGCTTTGAAATGCGTGTTGCCGAGCGCACCTTGATGTAAGAGAGTGCACTCCACTAGAACAGTGGGAGAAGGGGAAGAGAGGAGGGAGGGAAAGCCGAAAGCTCCCGGAGAAGCCCTCTATCGACGAGACAAGCTTAGCCGCCCCTCGGCTGTGAAGAAAAATCCTCGCACTCGAACTCGCCGAACGCAGCGCCGAGCCGACAACACAATTTCCACTTCTATCGAGAGAAAGAGAATGGAGCTAGAGAAAAGGATAGTGAGAGAGAAATCCCCCCCTCACCTCAGGAGAGCTTCTTTCGTCATCTGATGTATAACTCGTCGGAAGGTCGGAGCGCTTTGCGCGCGTGATACAGCGTTGCACGAAGTTGGGGGCACCTATTCCCTCACGGGCATCACCGAGAGGCACTCCTTTCTTGTTCTTTCATTTTTCGGGTCGGTTCGGGGTTTCGGGAGGCCGCGAGGGGCACGCGAAACATGTAAACGAGAAAAGCAAAATATGCTTCCAGTCCCACGCGGGTTGCCGCGGCAGCTGGGCCTACGCAATTATCGTCCAACTGGGCCGAATCCCGGCAGCGTTAATTCAATACGTTCGCGGGGCCTTTGTTTCTGTCTGGATCCCGAAGCGCGCCCGGACGGGAAATTGGTGCGGCGTATCGACTGGGGAAGCAAGGAGGGACAGGGACGATGCGCGTGACATCGCCATAGTCTCTATTCAGAGAGAGGAGCATGCGTAGAGGGAACGGCAGCCAAAGCCGTTTTGGAGCGAAGCACGAACCAGACACGATGCTGTTCGGAGTGGTTGGGAAGGAGGAGCTCATACTCAATGTCCACTCGAACATGACCTGAACTATAATTCCCTTCGACCCAGGGTTCCAAGGGGGGTTTATGGTGGGCTTGAATTGAGAATACGATAGATATAACTTTACTGACGAGAAACTCGAGGACTGTAGATATATATATTAGCTTAGGCTGGGTGATAAAACAAAGAAAGACGCAGTGTGCGTATTGCTTTCAATGGACATTTGAATGGGTCATGGTGTGAGGGACGAAAGAGAGATGGGAAAAATGGCAAGGAGTGCTGGTACATATTAAGGATGAGGACACGCAGTCCATCGGTTCCAGAAAATTTTGAATACGTCCCGCCAGCAGACCGGCGTTCTTTGCCTCTCTTGTCATTGATACTTGCGTCGAAACGAACAAATATGAACGCCATGCAGCGTGTCGCACTAGCAGCCGCCAGGCGCGGAGGCAGGCAACGTCATGATAAAGTAGTGGAGGTTCATTTCTCGGGAGAGCCGTCGGAGGGAGATAAATGGACTAAAATGTTTTTTTCTCACGTATTTAACAGGTTTCAGAAAGGAGAAATGTGAAAAATGAATCGTTTTGTGGAACTGTTGGCTATTACTCAGTTGCTGGTAGAAGGGATAACTTATTCAACATAGCACCTCTTCACCTACCGGAACAATTAGCACAAATCTCCAACATTCATTTCAGCATCTACGCCGACGACATCACTGTCTGGGATAACCGCGGCAGTGATGCCGAAATAGAGGAACACCTACAATCGGCACTAAACACCATCGACACCTATGTAAAGGAACGTGGCCTAACTTGTTCCCCTTCAAAATCAGAACTCTTTCTGTACCGCCCCAAGCAATACGATTCAGGCAGTCCGCCTATTTCCCTCAAGCTAGACACTCATTCGATCCCACTAGTATATAAAATCCGTGTACCCGGTCTAGTTCTTCACTCCCATAGTGCGCACGGAGAATAAAGGCTCTCCATAAACAATGCAAACAGACCACCCGACTGATACGCCGCATAGCCAACCACCGGGCAGGCTTACGCGAGCGAAACACAATTCGCCTCACATAAGCCGCGCCACATCACGACCGGTCTCGGGGGAGAGCGCGCGCTCTTTCTTACGGCCTTCTCAATCGCCGCGGGAACAATGGGAATGTTTCTCCTTGAGTTGCGCTCTCCGCCACCGCAAGGGGCGCGACCTGCTCACTGTTCGCTCCGCGTCTGCTTCAGCGGCGGCGGGTGGCTTTTGCCTGGTTTCGCGCTGTCGCTCGCGAGTTTCGTGGTTAGTGCAGCCCCGAAATAAAGAAAACGGAACGTAGATGATGCAGCGGCATGTCTTCAACGTACTACACACGTGAACGGATATAAAAAACACTGTCGTTCAGCAAAAGTTCGACAAGCATGGCATACATTGCGGCATGGTAACTACTTTTGTCCATTTTACTCCGAATTTTTCCCAAGCCTGTACAAGAATAGGAACAAAAAAAAAAAAGCTGAATGAGAAGTGATCACATCGAAGCTTCTTCAAGGCTAACATGACAGCAACTCGTCTGCTACAGCAAAACCGTCTTTAGCGCTAGATGCGAAACCATTCATGTAACACCGAAGATGAAAATAATTTCATAAAAATGTAAATTGCAAAATGCTTGCATGATATAAAAGATTAGTATAACAGTCAAAGTAAACGTTGTATGGTTGAGTTTTAAATGTTATTGCAATTCATATATTAGCCAATGTGTGGTATTATACACATTATTTCATTTTGCAAATAAACATTGTTTTAATGACATTTTTACATGATATTAAGCTTGTTATGAAAGCACTAAAAATGGTTTGATACTCCTGACACCACTTGTGCTCGAAGTGGTAAAAAGAGGCCAATAAATGATGAAGGTGATACTCGATGTAATGACTTACAAATGAGTTCACCTGCTATATCGAAAGTATGCAAGAAACTTTAAAGCGTTAAAGAAGGACACTCTCACTGAAGACTCATTTCAAGCCCTATATAGCGACCCACTGAGGCTCTCTTCGGGAAAGTAAGGTTAATATGCGGAAGGGAATGACATATGCTAGATGCGAGGGCCGTAACAGCTAGCGGCACATGACTACATTGTCAAGACAGACGTTTCATCTGAGAGCAAAATCAAGGCACTGAAGGAAATGATGGCATCTCCTACCATCCCTTTTCCCACTGTCACATATTCCGGTTTACCTTACGCCGCTAGATATATCGTTTAGTTAATCAACTTCGGGTGTGACGCTTGCTCTATTCCTCTTTAAACTAGCGAAAGAAGCAGCCCCATGTAGTACGCTCTTCTACGAGGACAATATTCTAGTAAACTGCATTATCCGAAACCAGAGCTTGTTTCCCTACTAGACAAGCTTTTTTTTTTTTAAGAAAAAGCTGCTGTGCACCTACTATACACACAAATGTTCTCGAAGTACTTAAGATCCTGATTCAGTCAGCATTTCAGAATTTAACACTGAGTTGCCCGAAAGGAATTGACAACAGCTATGTTATTAGGTCCGCTTCATTGATATTTGAAACATTTCTCAGAGTTCTTCTTCTCAATTAATTATACCAGGAAAGTGACAGAGAAGACAGAGAGGCCAACTCCTTATGTGCACAAGCCGTGCAGGAAGATTTTGAGACTGAATTTTCTAGACGCAGGTCGCGTTTTGATGAATTGATGAACATATAGTGCAATGTGTAACTTTTAAGGACAATTTTTTTATTGTTTGCCGCTCTTTTTGATTCTGCTTAACTGCTTATGCCGATTTCCTTGATTAAAAGTAGTCGCGAGACTACATATACATCTTGGGTCTTTCAACTGACTGATATGTTTTGAAAGAAGCTAGAACAGCCCACTCCACTAGACAAGTGAAATTTTTACTATATGAGTAAATGTTTGTTCTTTAATCTGAATCTGAGACGCGCCATGAATTTTTGCCCGTGCCTCTTCTGATCTAAACGAAAACGGTAGCGGTTGACAGAATCTCCACCCAACAGTTCACTATGCACTCACGTCAGGTCGCGCTACACCTGCTTAAAACATTCAAAGGCACATTGAATAGCCAGGTAAATTTAGTTTTGTACAAAACTTAAGGGTAAAAAATGTTGAAGTGTTTCCGAAGCTTCATTCGACCGTGCAAGGCCGCACTGACGAAGGAACGCGCGCGTGAGCGGATTGTTGACTGTATTTTATTCTTCGTACACGATAAATATTCGATGTTGATTACGGATTTTGTATAAACCATAAGGGACGAAATTTCAGGACCTGCCGGTTGCAACTGACGCGGGCGAAGCTAAAAGAGAGCGCGCGTTTCCCTTGCGCGTGAACGGCTGTAGCGGAGGAGCAGCAGTGGGGCGGTGGCGACCCCACCGAGGCGCGGCGGGCGGTAGAAACAGACCCCTTTGGAGAGGCCGTAAGAGAAGAGAAGCGCTCTCTCCCTCGAGACCGGCCGTGGCCACATATGCCCTCCCATACCCCCTTCCCCCCCCCCTTTCAAACAAAAGGAGAGAGACCGGTTGAACGCGCTCCTACGAAGTTGCACGAAAACGGCTCTGCGACTTCCCCCCAGCACATCTAATGCCCCACTCCTTAAACTCGGTGTGCACAACACTTTCGAGGAACTTTGAGAGGCTACATTAACGGCACAAATATCCCGCCTATCTAACTCGGCAGCTGGCCGCACTTATTAACCCACTTAAACCTTAGCCCAGTACACCCCAATGACGGTGTTCCCCTTTCTCCTAACCTCCGCGCTAACCTGATCATACCTCCCATCCCTAAAAACATGCACCCTGAGTGAGACCAGGGCCGCCGAATAGCCAGGGCTCACACCCTTAACATACAATATAGCGAAGACCAAGAGGTGGAATATACGTCAGGCTCCCGTATGGTCCTGGCTGTAGCCGACAATCAAGCAAAGCTGCTTACTTCCAGGTCCATAATCACCAATTCCACCACAGAGGCAAAGGAGGCAGCCGTTGCGCTTGCTCTCATCTCTACATCTGCCACAAAAATTATCTCTGACTCCAAATCTGCGATTCTAAATTGTGCCAACGGCTGTATATCCCGCACCGCTTCTCGCATATTACGCTTCTGGCAGCTTCGGCACCCCATAACCCTCATCTGGGCGCAAGCACATGCTGGCCTCCCTGGCAACGAGGAGGTTAATTCCCTAGCCCGAGGTCTTACTTTCCGGGCTAGAGGAATGGAGCCCCCTCTACAGGCCGAGGAGCGCCTGCTCTCCTTCCGCGATATTCTCTCTTACTACCGGGACAAACGAAGGGAATATACACCCCCTGCCCCTCTCTCACCATAGCGCAGGCCGTACACTGGCGAAGCTTAGGACTGCTCCATACCCTACACTACTACATGCCAGATACCCAGACCAATTTTCCTCATCATGCAGACTCTGCGGCAACCCAGGACCCTTCTTACACATCCTTCTTACATGCCCCACTTTTCCTCATCCCCCATCAGCGAACTTAGCAGAGTCCTACTGGGAGTCTCTCATGAAGAGCACTTCAAGTCAAGACCAACGGAAGATCATTTCCAGTGCTATGAAGAGGATTGCTTTTCAAGGACTTTCTTTTGCCTTATGAGGGTGTCTCCCATGTAGTAAGGGATCACCCAAGGGCCATGCAGGGGGCTTCACCCACAATATTTGTTCCAAATGGCAATAAAATGTTTCTACCACCACAACCACCACTACACTTGGAAAGTCTGCATCATATATGTGTAGCGAATACTATGTAGACTACTGTGCAAATATATATATATATATATATGGTGAACACTGTCAAGGTTGGTATACAGACAATATTAATATATATATATGTATATATATATATATATATATATATATATATATATATATATGTGGTGAACACTCCCAAGGTTGGTATACAGACAATATTAATACCCCAAAAAGTAGCAGGGGGACAGCGGCCGATGTAGCTCAGTTGGAAGAGCACCGGACGCGATATTCGGAGGTCATGGGTTCGGTCCCCACCATCGGCACGTTGTTTTTCTTCTACTTTGTGTTTAATTATCTTTCCCCTAAGCAGATTACATTACTCACTTCTGTGATTATCCAAGTAAACAATTAAAAAACAAGACATAAGTACCATCCCCAACGCTTTCCTTGGCCCCGCCGACTGTTGGCTTCTTTCCTTTATGTATTATAACGAGCACCCTCATTTCCCCTTAATTGATCTGCTTGTAGCTTACGGGGGTCTCGGTTCTAGCAGTCTTGAAGCCATAGGTAGCATAAGAGGGTTCTAGCACAGCTTTCGCCCTCGCTCTTGATCACGTTCTACGTGACGCTGGCGGTAACACAGGATGTTCCAAGTCGGCCGCTATGGTCGAGGGTGGCGCTGGTGAACACTCTCAAGGTTCGTATACAGACAACATTAATACCCGAGAAAGTAGCAGGGGGGACAGCGGCCGATGTAGCTCAGTTGGAAGAGCTCCAGATGCGATATTCGGAGGTCGTGGGTTCGATCCCCACCATCTGCACGTTGTTTTCTTCTACTTTGTGTTTAATTATCTTTCCCCTAAGCAGATTACATTACTCATTGCTGTGATTATCCAAATAAAAATTAAAAAAAAGACAACGTAATTTCCGATGCTTTCCTTGGCATCGCCGACTGTAGGCTTCTTTCCTTCATGTATTATAACGAGCACCCTCATTTCCCCTTCATTTATCTGCTTGTAGCTTACGGGGGTCTCGGTTCTGGCAGTCTTGAAGCCATAGGTAGCACAAGAGGGTTCTAGCACAGCTTTCGCCCTCGCTCTTGATCGCGTTCTACGTGACGCTGGCGGTAACACAGGACGTTCCAAGTCCGCCGCTATGGTTGAGGGTGGCGCTGGTGAACACTCTGAAGGTTCGTATACAGACAACATTAATACCCGATAAAGTAGCAGGGGGGACAGCGGCCGATGTAGCTCATCCGATAGAAACATCACAGGATATACCATATGTTTGATTATGCTTCTGGGCCTGCACTCAGTATGGAAAACGAGGATGCAATTCGAACATGCTGATCTTGTCGTGCGTCCTGTTCGCGAGCATTTTGTTGAAAGTGTCATTTCACTGAGAGTGTGTTACCGAGCACTCCCTGATCCACCAGAATGGATTACTTTGTTAGATGTTTTGGTGTCGCTGAGAGAATTTTAATCCGTGTTTGCCGAAGCCTGGCTTACGCGTTTTATGCACTGTATTTCTGATTTCACTTTCAAATGTCAAAGTCGGCAATAAAGAAAAAAAAACGATGTAGCTCAGTTGGCAGAGCACCGGACGCGATGTTCGGAGGTCGTGGGTTCGGTGCCCACCATCGGCACGTTGTTTTTTCTTCTACTTTGTGTTTAATTATCTTTCCCCTAAGCAGATTACATTACTCATTTCTGTGATTATCCAAGTAAAAATAAAAAAAGACATAAAACATAATCCCCAATTCTTTCCTTGGCATCGCCGACTGTTGGCTTCTTTCTTTCGTGTATTATAACGATCACCCTCATTTCCCCTTCATTTATATCTATATATATATATATATATATATATATATATATATATATATATATATATATATATATTGAAGGACGTATCGCGCGGTGCTTTTTTTTTATGAAGTCGGATCTTAGTTATCGAAACATCGCCAAGATGTACATACTAAGCTACGATGGTATAATGAAGATCATAACAGGTACCAGTCGAAGTTATTAATTAGGGATAATAGGTTCTTCGATACAGAGAATGAAACGCACGTCGAAGCAAAGTTTATTCAAACGGTATAGTAAAAAAAGGAAGGCGAGGGGCTATTGATAGTGGCCATCTTGCGCACAAGAAAGAACACATTTCTTTCTAAAATAATTAACCGTTTAGTTAAAACATATTTCTGTCGGCGATGTATGTAAAGCTCAAGCTAACCTTTAAACAGAATCAGACGAAAACTGACTAATCAGAAACATTTAGAGAATCGCAATAACAGGCCCTATATTTAAAACATAAAGGGGGGGGGGGGGGGGGCAAAATTGAGGTGCAGGCACTTTAAACGCAAGGCTACCGAATAATTAGAGAGGCTCTTAAGCTCCGACTGCAGGGTATACGATGCAGTGTAGTCGTCACTAATTACGTAGGTGCGCATTAGCATTTTGCTTGAAAAGTAATAAGGCAAAAACAAAAGAACCCCTGTATGTTCCTAAGTCATATATAAGCAGGCGTTGCGTGACCGATAAATCTAGTATTGAGTCTGGCCAGCAACTTAACAGTCGGATGTTTGAATTTCACCTCAAACCTCACATTCTTTACACTTCTTTTGATGCGAAATAAACTTCTTTTCAGTAATCGGCCGTCAGAAGCTTAAATCCACTGTGGGACACTTTTACATTTAGTTTTATCGATCATGAATGCTTGTTTTTGTTCAGGACAAATGCTAACGCGCAGCCGGAAAGAAACCCACAAATCAATTTTTTCCAAGAGTTGTAATTTAGTGGAATAGACCTCACTTTTCCTTTATATTCTGATGGCAACAAGTGTAGCTTTATGAAATTCAAGCACGCCTGTGGATGCCTTTGCAATAATCTCTTAAACCAACTAGCAGAACGACCGCTATCATTAAGGTGCCCTGAAGAGATAAAATATCATTGCATCTGCGTCCATATTCCGAGTTTGCTTTGTTTTCAGAATTGTCATTATCTGCCTGACCTCTGACTCATTTGAATGGTGGAAACACCACTACCGCTTATGGTTTCGGCTTTTCCACCAATTACATGATTTGAGGTCAGAGAGATAATGAAACTTCTGAATACGACGCGAACTCTCAATACTGTTGTTGTAAAGAGGGTATTCTTTTTTTTTTTTTTTTTTTATATGCAAGTCAACATATCAGATGGATAACCTGAGGGGCTCGGTGTTCTCATTTTTTTTTTTCAGACAAGGCTGCGAAGTTATAAACTCTTTAATCTTGATGCGACTTCGCCCGATTTCATCGAACAACCTATAGCACGGGTTGCTTTTTATCAAAAGTAAGTCTGTCCGGAGAGATATGTGCGCTATAACGCAGGTAAACTTTAAACACCAGATAAGCTGGGATGAACTGGAAACAGCATTCGAATTATTGCACGCATAAGCAGCGTATTTTCGCTCTACTTTGGGGTACAAATTAAACAATAGTCCGAAAGTCAGATTTCAATATATTTTATGGGGCTTAGTGGCATGCTGTTATATCTTTTACTCCAACGGCTATCCCCCTAAGGCGAGGGTGCGCAACTGGTGGATGCAAATATTGCTCTCAAATCTGAGACCGAACTCCTAGGATGGCAAAGAATTCAGCTGCAAAGAAAAAAAAAAGAAATATTTCAAGCAGGTATCTTCATATGTGTACGGGGTTCGTCGGCCTGTAAGGATGGCTTTCGGAAAACTACAATGGACTCAAACTAGACAGTGTTGTATGAAAAAGAGCTGTGGTGGCGGACAAAGATCACTGAAGAAGACAGACGTTTGAAAATATATAGCAGCATTAAGCAGACATCGCCACGCACTGCCGGAGACACTTTTGAAAGCAGCTACCAAACTCGGCAGTACCACTTCACTGAGCTCGCTGGTCTCTGTAGGCAGGCAAAACACTATAGAATGCTCGGCCTAAGAATCACGAATTGTTCTTACGAGAGTCCCTTGAGAAGAGGGAGCGTTGAACGTTAAAACAGCCCCTTGACGCATGCGTCTTACGGAATCCGCTTCTATATCTACAGACTCCGTTTCTCTCCCTCCTGGGCTCGTTTGTATCTCTGCCGGGCATACTTGAGGCTCGCATTTCACGAGTATCTCGCAAGACCTGCGCGGAATGTGCGCACTGGGCAATGCAAATGAGCCGTGGATACGGGTGCATCAAGAAGCCTGTTGCATGGCCCCCGAGAGCACGCAGTCCTCGTACATACACCGCTCACAAATTGTGAGTGATCCTCTGTTGCGTACGTGCGTATGTATACACTGATACTTGTGCATTGCTCAACATTTTTCCTACGCGAGGACTCTGTCTTGTTGCGCTGTTGACGGAGCAGACTTCGCCGGTAATGAGGAGTTATGCCCCAGGATTGCGGAAGATAGAGCAACTTGAGCTACTTCACTAGATTTGTTTTTGTTCTTTTTTTTTTTTGTTGCATGTGTTGTCTGACGCGTGCATGCCTCTCTATAAGGACTCCCGTTGCTGAGAGACAGCAAGAAGAGCTGCTGTGGATGGGGATGCTGTGCGGAGCTGAAACAAATGCCGACATCACAGATGTCGACATTTCTGTGCGTGATGAATTATATATGCTGTGTGATCTCAACGGGAAACAAGTGAAAATATGGAGGCAATTGTACTTACAGCACACTATCGGGAAACAAAAAGATGGAAGACTTCATTTTACTCGGATTCCTTCGTTCGGTTAAAAAATTGCTATACCGCATGCCTATAGTAGGGCGCATACAGAAGAACGAACGCCTTTGCCAATTTGTCATTCTTGGCGTTGGTTTTTTTCAGGAATTGTCTGAAAGAAATGAAATGACAGCTTAAAGACCACCCGTTAATGTGATTGTTTAACTGTTATTACTTTCATTTCCAAAAAAGAAAATCCGCAATCAGAGAAGAGGCACACGCGTGTTATTAATGTGTTTTCATTTTCCTTGACAAAGCGACAAATGAAATTTAAAGAGCACCCGGTAGATTCGCATTAGTGAATATAATCTTCCTGTAAATACTTCACGTGTGTCCCCTTTTTCGCGCACCTTCCTTTCCCGCGCAGTGAACGCCTACAAGAAATGCCTGACGGCGATGAAAAGTGCCTGTGGTAGAAAAGGAATTCTGAATACGCTACCGCTGCTTCCATTCAGCTGTTTACCAGACGTGTGGTATCTGAAGCCTCTAGGCTTCTACAGAAGTGACTCTCGTGCGACAGTGTGGAGTCACGTGACCGCATGTCATGGCTGAATTGTAGTTGCCAACATGGACAGCACATTCGAGATGGTAGTCGAACCCACAGAGACCTGAATCGCGAGTCTGACACGCTACTCCTACAGGCCATGTAAGCACGTTTGCACACGTGTTGGTTAAAAGTGGGATTTCTTACATATGTTGGGTGGCGTTTCACACAAAGTAGTAGATCATGAATGCATGTCTATAGTATAGGTGGATCCCGAAACCAAATGAACGCAATTCGTTTTTGGCCTGACAGCTAAATCGCTCGCAACTTTTATGTTATGCTTGTTTCATCTTTTATACCGCGTGGAGAGCATATGGGTTATGGGGCCTTACATAACACCCTGTTCGGCTCCTAACTCTGCTTTCGGCCGTAATAATTTTAGAGCGTTACCTCCACTGCTTGCATAAGATGTCGTGGTTTTTTGTACATCAGCGGCACTCAGGTGCCGCAATAGAGACTTGTGCTTTCGTTCAGCTATATGTACTCCGGTTTGTGAACCACCGAAGTCGGACCACATAGTACCACCATTCGTATCGACATTGTGTGCAAATCTCTTCGACCAAAGGGTTCGGAGGGGTATAGTGAACGATTCAGAGTGTTACGGAGCACAAAATTACTAGTTGAGTCAGAACCTGTGCACACTAGGGACTCACACTGACCACCTTTGTCGTCAACCATGAACATTCGAAAGGCCATTGGGGCGGAACCGTTCGATGCAGGGCGTTCCGAATAGTGTCAAACAATTTGTCGTCTTGGCCTGCATAGGTTTGCTATCAAAATTTGATTTTAATGAAAAATCCGCCCGTGAAGCTTACCATGTGCAAGAGCCAGCCACGACCGAAGCGGCAGCAGCGACTGCGGCATTGATCGAGGACTAAATCTCGTGAAACTTATGATTTAGTTGAACCTCTGAATTTTTTTCTCACTTCTTTCGATGAAATTTATTTATTTATTTTATTTATTTACCAAATACTGCAGGCCCTAACTGGGCCCTAGCAGGAGGGGCGAAAAGAATACAATGCAATAAAATATGAATTCATCAAAACTAACATACTAAACACAAGTGACAAGCAAATTACGATAAGACATGTTGAACACTAACAAGAAAATATACACCAATATGAAACACGACTATGGTTAGTACGCCAGCAATTTATCAATAGATTCAATGGACATTGTTACATCAGAAGGCAGCTTGTTCCATTCTTCAACAGTACGAGGGAAAAAAGAATACTTAAATGCATTGATTTTGGCTTGATACGGAGTTACACATTGTGCATGATGATGTCTTGTTGGACGTGTTGTAAGGGGCGTAAGGTAAGGTTCAGGGCTCATAGCAAGTTTGTTGTTTTTTAGCAAAAATAGATACTTCAGTCTCTGAATTTTTCTTCGTATTTGCAATTGTGGGATGGAGTTCTCATTCATTAAAATGGAGGGAGAGTCAGATGTGCGGTACTTTGAAAATATGAAGCGTACGGCTTTCCGCTGAATAGCCTCCAATGCCACAATATTCTTCTTGGTGTAAGGATCCCAGACTGTGCAAGCATACTCTAGTTTGGGTCTGATGAGGCTGTAGTAGGCTAACTGCTTTACTTTGGCAGGGACATTTTTAAGTTTGTGGCGAAGAAGGCCAAGTTTTCTGTAGGAGGATGAGCATGTATTGGCAATATGACTGTTCCAACTTAGATTGTTAGTTATGGTAACACCAAGGTATTTATATTCTGTAACTTCTACAAGAGGATGCGATGGGAGGGTGTATGGAAATGAATGTACTAGTTTTTTGTTGGTTATTTTCATAAAAACAGATTTTGCGGCATTAAGCTGCATATCCCAACTACTGCACCATGTGTGAATTTTCTGGAGGTTAGAGTTGAGGAGAATTTGATCTTTAGGGCTATTTATTTCGTTGAACAAAATGCAATCATCAGCAAAGAGCCTGATTTGGACTGGTTCAGATATGGCAGTAACGATATCATTTATATAAATGAGAAATAGCAACGGCCCTAGTACACTTCCTTGTGGAACGCCTGAAGTAACTGGTAATGGATTTGAGTGATAACCATCAACGTTAACAAACTGTACACGGTTGGTGAGATATGACGAAACCCACGTGACTACAAATTTAGGTAGACCAATTAGTTCAAGTTTATAGATTAGTTTTGCATGTGGTACAACATCAAAAGCTTTTTGAAAATCTAAAAAAATGGCATCGACCTGCCCTGAGCGGTTAAGGACTGTTGCAAAGCTGTGGATAACCGATATTAGTTGGGTCACAGTGGATAAACCTTTCCTAAAACCATGTTGAGCAGAAGAGAGTACACCATTGTCATCAAGAAATTTGGTTATATAATTAGCTAAAATATGCTCTGCCAATTTACAACATGTGGAAGTGAGTGAAATGGGACGATAGTTAGCAACAAATGCCATGTCACCCTTTTTAGGAACAGGCACAACGCAAGCTGCTCTCCAGTCGGGAGGTAGCCTTCCTGTGGCAAATGAGGTGCGAAATATTATTGCAAGAAATTTAGAAATAATTTCTGCATAACGACGCAGAAAGATGTTGGGGATTTTATCCGGACCAGGAGAAGATTTAGTCTTGAGATTCAACAACAGTGAAGTTAATCCTTGCAAAGATACTATGTCTGGATCAGGGAAACAAAATGCATCACTGCGCAATCTACATGGATTTGGAATTGAAAATACACTATGGAAGTGTCTGTTAAAGTGTTCAGCGATGTTAGTTTTGTCAACAAGAATTGCACCCTCATGTATAATACGGTTAATAGGCTTTTTCTTTTCTGCTAGATAATTCCAAAACTTTTGAGGGGAGTCATGAATAAATCCTGGTAGTGTGTGCTCAAAATAGTACCGTTTTGCTTTCTGAATTTCTTCAGTGAGGTTCAATTTGAGAGTTTGAATTATAGGTAAGCAGGCTCCTCTCCGTTTCAACCGTTTAATTTTCCTCGTAAGATGCACTATGTTTCGATTGATCCAAGGATTTGTTTTACGTATTTTCTTCATTTTCGTCGGAACAAAATTGTCTATGCAGTGGAAACATATTTTTTTAAACTTTTCCCATAATACAACAACATCAGATTCATCAAAAAAGTCAAGACAATATTCAAAATAATCTAGTACACTTTCATCATTTGCATGGGAAAAATCCTTGAAAGGAATTGTTATAGCGATAGGATTTTTGTTCATATCACGCACAGGAAATGAAATGTGGACCATACTGTGATCAGACAAGCCGCATTCAACTGATACTGATAAATTCTGGGTGGAACGACTCAAGAATACAAGATCAAGCACAGACGCGGAATCGCCTTGCACACGTGTTGGTTCTCTGATAACTTGTTGCAGGTCATGACAAAGCATTATGTCACATAACTTATCCGCATGTGCACCAAAGCTTGAAACAAGAGATGGGCAATCCCAGTCGATTCCTGGCAGGTTGAAGTCTCCCGCCAATATAATCCTGTCACCCTTAAATCTAGACATATGATCAGCAAGTTCGTTTAAAAATGTTACTGGTGAATCTGGAGCTCGATAAACTGCAAAAACTAGGAAAGACTGACCGCAACAGGATGCTTTTAAAGAAATACTTTCATGGCCAGCGATTTGCTTTAGATTAATAGCGCAACAGCCGTTTTTTACAAGAACCGCTACCCCACCCCCACGAGAAGGCCTGTCACAACGAAATACTTGATAACCGGGTGGAAAAACGTCTGTGTCATCAATCTCATCTCGTAGCCAAGTTTCCGTAATTACAGCTATGTGCGGGTCATATTCAAGTAATATAGCCTCAAGTTTTTCTGTTTTGTTTAGAACACTGCGTGCATTAAGGTTTATTAGTCTGAATATGTGATCACTCGGAGCCGCAAGTCAAGGTGTTTGCGAGCCGCTCTGATGATCTGACCTGTCAGATTCTCGCCTGGAAGCCTGGCCTGGCAGCTTCACTCGTGCATTTTTGGTGTCATCCCATGCGTACAGCGTTCCATTCATAAGAAGCTTATCGTTCAGTAGAATTACTTTTTTGCCGTTTTTCTTTTCTTGTTTGGCACTTTCCCACAAGAGCTTGCGTTTTCTCAGTGTGTTACGAGAATAATCACATTGCAGCGATATGTCTTCGCCTTTAAGTTTAGGCGCATTCTTCAAGACTTTCTGTTTTTCGTTATAATCCTGAAAAAAGACAATGACAGGTCTTGTTTTCCCCGGCTTACCAATCCTGTGGATCCTTCCTACAGAAGAACATGAGACTCCAAGTTTCTCGGAAAAAATATCCTGAAGTACTTTTTGCTTAAGATCGTCGTCGTTTTCATCGGATTCTTCTTTTACTCCGAACACTAGCAGATTTGATCGTCTACTTCGATCTTCTAAGTCGTCAATCTTGTTCTGAAGAGAACGCACAGTGTTTTCAAGGGTGTCTATACGTGTTATTTGTTTTTCAAATTCCAAAAATTTAGAGCACAGATCATTGACTGTTTTTTGAACATTAGCCTGCTGTTCCCTAAGGGCTGTTATCTCGGATGTTATTTTATCCTGACCTTCCACCAATTTCTCCAAAAGTTCCCGAGTGCCTTGTTTATCGGGGCCAGGATTCAACTCGACATCGCCACAGAGCAATAATTCGCACACACAATATGCATCACACGCAATTTCTAAGCACTTTTGTGGGCACGGCAAAACCAAAAGGAATAGGTGGTCGCTCTTAATGGTAGAATAATAGCCACAAACCTGCACAAGGCAGAAGAAGGGCCTGTTAGGCAACATGCCCATTGTCGATGCGCCGTGCCCACTGAAGAGGAATTCTTGCGGGACGTCTTTTAAAGCAAGATCTGTTGATGTCACGTGGAAGGTCGACGGTAGCGCTCCAGTCGTGAAGTTGATGTGCAGGGGACGATGCGTCATCAGCGGCAACTGTTGACAGAAGCACGTGTCGACAGCTGGTTCCTCGAAAATGCCTGGCGATCCGGCAAAACTGAGCAGTAGAACCTGCACAAGGCAGAAGAAGGGCCTGTTAGGCAACATGCCCATTGTCGATGCGCCGTGCCCACTGAAGAGGAATTCTTGCGGGACGTCTTTTAAAGCAAGATCTGTTGATGTCACGTGGAAGGTCGACGGTAGCGCTCCAGTCGTGAAGTTGATGTGCAGGGGACGATGCGTCATCAGCGGCAACTGTTGACAGAAGCACGTGTCGACAGCTGGTTCCTCGAAAATGCCTGGCGATCCGGCAAAACTGAGCAGTAGAACCTGCACAAGGCAGAAGAAGGGCCTGTTAGGCAACATGCCCATTGTCGATGCGCCGTGCCCACTGAAATGAGCCTCTCACGCGTACGCCTCGAAGAATATAGACCTTTATCGTAGCGGTGACGTGCCAACGTAGACGTATTCAAGTTTACTGGCTGCCATTCCAGCTGAGTTGCTTCAAAACCTCAACCATGACGCTGTTAACATTCTGCATACATTATGTCAGAAGATTTGGACAACCCTGCAGTGGCCACAGGATTGGAGGAGGTCAGTTTACATCCCCATTCCAAAGAAAGGCAGTGCCAAAGATTGTTCCAACTACCGCACGATAGCGCTTATTTCGCATGCTAGCAAGGTGATGTTGAAAATCCTCCAAGGTAGGCTGCAGCAGTATGTGGATCGGGAGCTTCCGGACGTGCAAGCTGGGTTTCGCAAGGGCAGAGGAACTAGAGACCAAATTGCCAACCTCCGCTGGATCATGGAAAAAGCAAGAGAGTTCCAGAAACCCATCTACTTCTGCTTTATTGATTATGCGAAAGCGTTTGACTGCGTAGATCACAGCAGATTGTGGCAAGCTCTCCAAGAGATGGGAGTTCCAATTCACCTCATCTGTCTCCTCAGGAACCTGTATGAAGGGCAAGAGGCCACAGTCAGAATTTGGCATGGTCTTACTGATTGGTTTCCGATTGAGCAAGGAGTGAGGCAAGGCTGCATACTGTCGCCCTGCCTATTTAACCTATATGCAGAGTGCATCATGAGGAAGGCCGGTCTGGACGAGTCGTCAGCTGGAGTGAAGATTGCTGGAAAACGTATCAACAACCTTAGATATGCGGATGATACCACTTTAATGGCAGAAAGTGAAGCGGAACTCAAGAGACTTCTGATGCGCGTACAAGAAGAGAGTGAGAAGTTGGGCTTAAACTGAACATTAAAAAGACAAAGATCATGGCGTCTTGCCCTATCAAGTCCTGGAGCATCAAGGGACAAGAAGTGGAAGCTGTGACAGATTTTCTTTTCTTGGGCTCCAAGATTACCTCGGAAGGAGACTGCAGCCATGAAATTAGGAGACGCCTGCTTCTCGGAAAGAGAGCAATGGTTAGCCTTGACCGCCTAGTAAAGAGCAGAGACATTAGTCTGCCAACCAAGATCCATATAACTCGTGCTATGGTCTTTCCAGTTGTGATGTATGAATGCGAGAGTTGGACTGTGAAAAAGGCTGACCGCCGAAGAATTGACGCGTTTGAATTGTGGTGCTGGCGAATACTCCTGAGAGTTCCTTGGACTGACAGAAGATCAAATCAGTGAATATTGTCGACCATAAACCCTGACTGCTCATTGGAGGGTCAAATTCTAAAGTTAAAGCTCAGCTACTTTGGTCATCTGATGAGAAGAGAGGAGTCGCTGGAGAAAGATCTGATGTTGGGAAAGGTGAGGGTCGCCGGAGAAGGGGTAGGCAGCGAACGCGATGGTTAGATGGCATCCTCGAGGCACTGCAGATGAAGTTATGTGATGTTAGGAAGATAGTGAGAGACCGGAAAGCGTGGCGTGACATGGTCAAAAGGGTCACGAAGAGTCGGACACGACTGAACTGAACTGAACTGAACTGGCTGCCTTGTGCGTGCGCGCGGTGGCCACACTTTGTCTTAGCCATGCCTCTACGCGTGTGCAGCATGTGGGGCACAAGTAATTGCCTCTCGGGCTCCTAATACGGTATGAGATAAAACGATCACGCGTGCGCCTCCGGCGCACGAGAAATCTTTCGAGGTGTTATACCTTGACTGGATGCCATAAAACTAGAAATTTTCGAGCATTCTTTCACAACGAGATAGCCTCAACTATATACGAAAGTACAAGTAGCTCAGTACTGGTATTTCGTTCTACATCCTAAGCAGGGGTAGGAAACCTTGTGAGGCTATGTTGAAACCCCATGAGGTTGCCTCCCTCTGTTCATTGGTTCCTGACAACGTGTAGATATAAATGCGTTGCGCAGTAGATTGACAGACGCCTAATGTTGTTCTCTTGCTTCAAGTGACAAAATGTGTGGTTTGATTTTTGGGTTACCTAAGGGTCTCAATAAAATATTTCATTCATTATTTATTTAGTACACTTTGCAGCGCCGAAGCATTATAGCAGGGGAGCGGGTACAACATAAAGTTACTAGCACGAGAATGAAATCACACAAAAAGAAGGGAGACAAGGGAGTAACGCATAAAGATCGAGAAAAAAAAAATACATTCAGCCTACAGTCATTGGTCTAGAAGAACACTGCAATCTCAAATCTTTGATTAGTCTTAAAAATACATCATGAGGAGCACTCACAAATTCAACCCGCATCAGTGTACATTGCGTGCAGAAGTTTCAGCCGATGCTTCTGCCGTAGCGGTTCTAGTTCGATGTGTGTGTTTATTTCAGTTATACTTGCGTGTCTGGAGTAATCCCTTGATATTAACCGGCCAGCGCGGTTTTGTATGCCTTCTAGCTTATCAATCAGGTATCGTTGGGGAGGGGGGGTCCCACAATGCGGTGGAATTTTCTAATTGCGGCCTTACCAGTGACTTGCATGCTATAGTTTTAAGAATCTGAGGGGCAGTTATAATTGTTCGTATAAGTAGGCTAAGCACCCTCTCAGCTTTTTTGACGGTCATATCAGTATGGCTGGAAAAGAACAGATCGGCAGTTAGATGAACACCTAAATATTTAGCTTCTTTTACCTTTCTGAGCATGGATTCTCCCAGCTTGTAAGTGGGCTGATCACTGATTTTATATTTAGTGAATGTTACCTGGTAACCTTTATCAGTATTCAGACGATGGTGCCAATCTTGGCACCAGGAGGCCATGCTCTTCGGGTCTTGCTGGAATGCGTCCATAATATGTTGACTGCGTATAGATCTGTGGCAACTGCAGTCACCAAAATCTCATTTGTGAGGAAATGCTTGAAGTGACATCGTTGACGTAAATTAAAAAGCACCGAGCCTTCCGGCATTCCCGAAGTGACTTGGGCAAAACTTGCCCAAGTCATCTTGCCTACAATAACCACGCATTGTATTCAGGTAATCTTCAATAACCTTCATGACATTCGCATCCAAATTAAGAAGCTGATTTTATGTATTAATATGCCATGTGATACGGAAGCAAAGGCTTTGCGAGAATAGGGAACAATTCCATCGATACGCATTATTTTTGTAGCAGCATCTGCAAGGTCATGAAATAGTTCAATCAGCTCAGCGGTGCAGGTTACGCCTTTGAGAAAACCATGCTGATTTCGAAAGAAAAAAATTGCTTCCTTCTAAGTGCCTTGTTATATTGCTATGAAGAATGTGTTTAAAAACATCACAACATATGGAACAACGTGAAATTGACCTATAGTTAGATACGGAGGATTTGTAAAGGCTTCTAAACACTGTACCTACATGACCTTTTATCCAATCTGTAGGGAGCGCACCATGGACTTTCGATGGTACTGCAGAGCATTATTTGTAAGAATTGAGCTATAATGAAAAAAATCAGCTTGGAATATACTCTTAGAGATTCCGTCTGGCACAATTGCTTTAACGTCATTCAGTGGCATAGCGTTTCTTCGCCGTGAGAAAGATTGGTGCAGTGATTATGCGCTTAATTAGCAATAAAATAGCCTGGCTTGCCCCTTTTTTCTTAATACATTCGCTTTAAGTTAAAAGAGACGTTCATTTTATAATGCACTAAAATAAAAACAAATGCATGGCAACCTAATCCATGCACACGTTTTTGTCAGGCTTTTCTGTGCATTAACCAACGCTTTAAAATATCTATATCACTTTATTCGGTAAATAAATTAAAGAGAAAAGGACAAAATGAACTGAAGCATGCAAAAACGAAGGAATGAAAGCAGGGATGTAAAATAATCTTACGCCGCTCTAACATTCAATATAGGAAGCAATACAGGACTGTGAGTACAAGGTGAATCGAGCGGTTGTCTATTCCTCCTATTTCGCTATGGTCGGATCATAACGATTCTTTTCCTATAATCGCACGATAATTTATCGGCGGAAGGTTGGTTCAATTTCTACTGCTGTTGCCAGTACCATATGGTTTCCCGACGAGTAAAGCCCCTTGCCTATATATAGAACTCTGTGGGTAGAACTCTCACAAAAATGGGTATATCATCAAGCAGAGGAAATATCTTAGTCTTTATTTCACCAAACTGCCCTTGCAAAATTGAAACCGAGATTTCTCCAACGCCAGCATAATCCATTTTGTTTGGCACTCTTGAAGTGAGATTTGAAAGAAAGAAAGAAAGAAAGAAAGAAAGAAAGAAAGAAAGAAAGAAAGAAAGAAAGAAAGAAAGAAAGAAAGAAAGAAAGAAAGAAAGAAAGAAAGAAAGAAAGAAAGAAAGAAAGAAAGAAAGAAAGAAAGAAAGAAAGAAAGAAAGAAAGAAAGTACCGGTACACGACAAGCAGCGGTCGCTTCGGTACCGTCACCGGCGCACCGCTGATGGGCACACTGTGTGCCAACCCCTGTCATGCACAATTCACCACCGCACGCTGTCTTCTTGTTCCGCCTTTGACAATAACAGGCGTGT
Organism: Amblyomma maculatum; assembly: GCF_055883805.1. Lineage (NCBI taxonomy): Eukaryota > Metazoa > Arthropoda > Arachnida > Ixodida > Ixodidae > Amblyomma > Amblyomma maculatum. The sequence continues at coordinate 92,323,855 of NC_139349.1, read as the reverse complement.
ACCCGACTATTTTCTCGCCGTTTCATGTCCACGACTCTAGCTGTGGCAGCCTAGTGATTCCGTAAAGGAGAAAAAGAAATTACGTGCACATGGAATAACAAGACAAAAGGAAGGGAAAAAAAAAGACTTGGTATCGATTTGCGGCTTGCTTTGTTAGCGCAAAATAAATAGCGCACAGGGGCGCCAGAGAAAAGTTTGGAGGACGCTTAAGCTTCGCCTTCAAGAGTGGAACGCGATAGCGGCATTGCACCTCGTTCGCACCGCCCACTCATTCGCTCGGTATGCTCTTGAGTCAGACAAAAACATAGTTTTCATACTCAACACTTCTATGTGCACTGTGCAACTTTTTTCTAATTATTTGTTCAAAACAAGTGCTTCTCACAATCTACATGAGCGAAGATAGTGATCTAAAGAAAGGAAAGACGCTTGATTCTACAACCCGTGAGGGTGCACGGCGAAACGTCAGGGGCGAGTGGCGCGCCACGTGTCGGGGCAGCGCCGCACACTGCGAGGAGGGGTTCTTCTGTGTTTGCCGCAAGATGGCTCTGCATGTGCGCAGAGCGCAGAAGAAATGTAGGGGAAACGTACTTCGCTACTCGTGTAACTGCGACTTCTGTAAGTAACATGCTCATAATTACCGATATACACCGCAGTATAACGTTCTACGGCACGTTTCTAAGTCAACACCGCATTCCCTAGAAGCGCTTTTGTACCGCTTTCAAGCATCGAACTCGTGGCTGAGTGGTAGCGTCTCCGTCTCACACTCCGGAGACCCTGGTTTGATTCCCACCCAGCCCATCTTGGAAGTTGCTTTTTATTTATGAAGAGCATGCCGGGATTTATCGCTCACGGCCAACGCCGCCGACGACACCGGCTTTTCTGCGACACGAGCTCCTTAACGCTACCGCGTTAAAACGCGGGGACGTGGCTCCCGGGCTCGATTTACAGCTCCTCTGGGGGCAGTCAGTGCGCATCGCTCCCAGGTCATACGAAGGCCTGCCTGACTCGCTGTGACGCTGAGTTCATATGGACTGTGGAGAGTGTCAAACTGCCCGCGCCACGTGTCCGCAAGCCTTTCTCGCAGCTGACTCTGTGGAGTTATCCGTGTTGAGAAACGGCGGGGTGCTTTGTTTCTAGCGTGCTCTGTATCAGCCACGCGCGCGCATTGCTACCAGGTGTAGATGGTTCCAAAACTGATTTCATCTGAGTTACTATAGATTGGCGTCAGCGCTAGAATAGACACAAACAAATTAAAGACGAAGCACTAACTGACAATATTCACTCCTCTATTCACGGGAAGAGCAACAGAAATAGGGTCGAAATGACTTCTTGTTATGCTTCGAGGGGATGAAACAGAGTGGCCTGGTGACACATAATAGATAACATATGTCAGCCCAATTTGACAACAAAGGAATTAGAATTTTTGCGCATAAATAACTTGGTCACAAATAAGAAAATGCAGTTCTATTTCATCACCTCGAAGTTTAACCCCAAAAAAAAAGAAAATATTTTGGCCATTTTTATTTTTGTCCTTTTCTTAAATGCAAATGTTGATTGTGTCAGCGTATAGTGATTCGAATTTAGTTTCCGTCTATTCTTGCGCTGACGTCAACCCAGTTTTATCCGCGTAATTTTTACCCACCTTAGAATGATATAGGTTTGACAGGAATATTTATGACGTGAAATATTTCTTAACAGTGGGAGTCGAGAAAGGAGTCAAGCCATCCCGAAAATCCAACACCGCGACTATAAACGGTCGTGGACTTTGAGAAACATTTCAGATATTTAGGCGCCTAATTACGGTGTAGAACATAAACTCCAGATTTATTTAATATTTGTGAGTGGATAAAATAAATATTTGCATATTCCCTTTGGTGCTTGGTCCAGATAACTTCGTTCGTTTTATGCTGTATAATTTTGTACATTCGAGTCCGCAGCCCGCATTATTATGCATGTTTATTTCCAAGAACGCAATCGGAATTTTGAATGCCCCATGTTCTACCGGAAAATATGCACAGTATAACTGCATATGCATTTCTCGGCCTGTCTCACTCCACTGCTATCTGTATACAAGAGGTAAGAACTTCGACCAGTATAGTTTGTCGTTATTTTTCCTCATGTCTTCCATCGATATGTAGCTCAAAGGAATAAATTTTATTTTGCGTTGCCGAGATAGTAATACCAAGCAAATCTTTGAGGACTACCCTCGAATGCACCGGAGAACAACAACAAAAAAAAAATCGTTCCTAGCATCTCGGAGTTACCATAGTTCGACCTTTACTCGCAACATCGACCGCAAAGAAGAGTGAAAGAAAATGTACTACGCTCCTACAAAGAGAATGGTCACGCTTCGTTTTTTATTTATTTTACTCTCGCGGCTCTTCTATGGCTCACCAGAATAAGACCACGAATTCCTTATTGTTTCCCCTTTCATTCGTCTTGTTTAGCCTCGGCCGACAGGATGAAACAGACACGCTGGGCAACGGCGCGGTCCTCTCTCAATATAGCCACACCCGTGCGTTCACTGTCTCGCTCGGAAGAATCCAGCCACACAGCTTATATTGAGCCGAAAGCGTATTCATTGATTTCGATTACGCCCTTCTCCAACATCCCCCCTTTCGCCTTACTCCCCAATCGTCTCTATACTCCTCCGCAGACGTCGTCTCCGCACGGCTGGTTCGTTTCATTCGCTTGCGACTGCACGTACACGCACGGCTGTACACTGGGACTCGCTGGAGACTCCAGTGCGACCTATGCGTCGCAGCACCGAGAGCATAACAAAATAGTCCGACAAAGAGAGGGACGAGACGGCGATACAAACCGAATCAGTGCAGGAGACGCAGCGTTGCGTTGTCGAACCTCAGATCTCGCAGAAATCTATATGTTATTCAGACGCAAACAAAGCTAAGGTACACCCGGTGCAGGACTGAGTAGAAAACAAAAGGGGAAGAAAAAAGGACATGAATATACGAGGGCGCCGTAATAGAAGGGTTGATCCGAGGATTTCGGCTGCCGAGTTTACTTCCTTTACGTTTGTGTTTTGCTGCGCGTGTGTGCACCGCGTATGTACGCTCTCTGGCGACTTTCCCTTGCTTCGAAACCGCCTCTTTATATATCCGCGTTCGCGTTGCCGAGTTTCGCGCTATGCCAGGCGGGGAAACAAGAGGCCTCCAGAGTATGCGTTTCAGACCGATCCTGTCTTTTTTCTTCGGCTTTCTTTTTTTTTTTTTTCCTTGTTTGCAACTCGCCAGCGCCTGAATGGAAATAGTCCAGCCATAGTCCGCCGAGGGGAGGTTCAGGCCAGCAAATATTCCCTCCCAAAAAATGAATGAGAGAGAGAGAGAGAGAGAGAGAGAGAGAGAGAGAGAGAGAGAGAGAGAGAGAGAGAGAGAGAGAGAGAGCGCCTATACGCTCACCGATGGAGGCATGTCCTGGGCGCCGGATACGTTTAGCTCTAGACATGCACACACACATAACTTGCTTGCTTATATAGGAAGAAAAACCAGCTCCCTCGTCTCTCACTCTTTTTCTCTCCTTTTTTCTGTACCTTCCTTTCACTTTGGGAAGCCAGCCAAAAAAAGAAAGAAATAAGAGAGAGAGAAAAGAAAACAGACAGGCATTGAAAGAAGGACGTGCCGCCTAGTTCTTCGGTCCGTGTCTCCCTCGTAAACAAAAAAATGGGACACAAGGTCTGAAGCGTGTTTGGCTCTTGAACGAAGGAGGGTCACGACGCTTTTATGGCAAGGAAAAAACGTCGAGAGGAACGAAAATAAACTGGAACGAACAAACGGTAAACAAGAAAGAAAAACAGAATACACCGAGGAAAAAGCAGCCGCGCGGAAGTTGGAAGCGACAAGAACAAATCGAGGAATGCATTTTGCATGTCGTGGGACGCGTAGAGAAAGGGGATGCTTGGAGCTTGGAAGAACAAGCATTGTCTGAAAGGACTGAAAAGAAGAAAGGGAAAAGAAAGAAGCACTCAAAGGGACTGTAAGAAAACAAGGTGGACGAAGGAAGAAAGCAGTAAAAGATGGTTTAGAGGGAGGCAAAAGAGATGGGAACGAACGGGTGATAAAGAAGCGTTTTCTCTCCTTCCCTTATCTCACCGCCGGTATAGGGTCGACTATATTTCATTGTTTTGGCTCAGGGATACTCTCCGCTTTCGTTTGTAACGTGCCCCTCTGTTCGACGACGGAACGCCATCGCCTTGCTTTCTCTGCGGCCGCATGTATACACATACACGCAGTACTTCCGCATTGCACAGTGCACCTGGCTGCTTTTCTTCTCGTCTCGAAGCGGATCTGCATGCATTTATGGTTTCTGCCGATGCTAAGGTCTGTCATTTAGAGCCTGGTGGCGAATGTTCCGCTCACCGACGTACTCTATAAACTGTTGACGACTGCTGTCGCGCGGACAACAACGAGGCACCTCGCAATTTTCTAAGCCAAAGTGCTGTTCTGACGCTCTGTCTATTTCCATGGCTTTCTTTTTTGTGTTTGTGATTTCTATTACCTTCTTTTTATCATTGTGGCAATTTATGTGGGCAAGGTTTTTTGAAGACGCTTCGCCAACACAAGGAAAAGTCATCAATTCTGGCTGTCTGCCCGGAGACTAGTGGTTTGGCTATAAACTACAAGAAGGCTCCAGATAACCTTGCTGCAAACAGCCGCGAGCCGCTTGAAGTTGTTGTTACCTTTCAGCACGGCGCGGACATTTCTGCCCGACAAGCTCTTTTATTACTTTCTTTCACTTGTTGCTTGCAAGCTTAAACAAATTGCAATACACAAAAGTGTGCTTCGACAAGTTACTTTCTCAACTTCAGGATTTTACTGTCGATATAAGAGGGATTTTGGCTATACGGTTGAATTATAGTACTTTTAAGAGGCCATCCACCAGTGTGATTTAATTTTCTGCTAATATCCTTCATCGAGATAAACCTTTTGCTGGAAAGAAGTGGTCGAACGCTCCTTAAACCGTTGTTTTAGGCTTAAGCGCGCAATCACTCTCAAGAGTTTTTCTCTTTTTTTTTTGGTATTAATCGTAGCCATCATCATGCTCAGTTCAGCTCACTTCACAGTGCCAATAAGGTATTGTCTAGTTAGTACTTCCAGCCGGGGTGGCGCAGTGGTTACGGCGCTCGACTACCGTTCCCAAGGACGCGGGATCGAATCCCGGCCTCGGCGGCAGCTTTTCGATGGAGGCGAAAAGCAAGGCGTCCGTGTGCTGTGCGATGTCAGTGCACGTTAAAGGACCCCAGGTGGTCGAAATTTCCGGAGTCCTCCACTACGGCGTCTCTCATAGCCTGAGTTGCTTTGGGACGTTGAACCCCACAATCCAAACCAAACCAAACCAGTTATTCTTTCTGGCGCGAGCCGCGCACTCAGGTTGCTTTGGCGGGTTTCCTGAGCTCGTGACTCCACGTGACCTTTGGCCGCCCTCTCGTTGCAGAGGAATTCAGGAAATACATTTAACGAACGACTACTTTGATTGATGTTTTGCTATCCACTATTAGACGATAATAGATCCCAGGCTGTCAGATCTCATGTCTGGCACTTGTTCATTTTTACTTTCTGCTAAATCCCTTAGCCTTCGTTTGGTTATTTCCTTGGCCTTGTCGTGACGCTGGGGCTATGTCGACCCGGCCTTCACTTGGTAGCGTGCAGAGACTCGGGGTTGAAGTAGGATTGAATCTTCGAAGTTGGTGAAATATGTACAAGCAGGTTTAATGGCACTTTGAGAAACTTATTTACAAGATTATTTACACGAAAAAGAAGGGTACATCAGCAAAATGGCAAGCGTTAAGAGTTCATAGCGAGAAGCGACTGGATGAGCCGTTTACCCAGGGCCCAGAGCGACATTTCGAGCTCTGCAGCGTCCTTAAAACCCCCTATGTCCAGCCCCTCTCTGAAGATGCTGACCAACCAAATCCAGGGAACGCCCCTCAGGTATCGGCATCCAATCGAACACATCACTGCACTGATGGTCTGAAGCACTGACTGGTCCGGCATTCATTCGTTGGGCGTGATCACTTGTTGGCGGGAAAAGCTTGGGAACGGCGAGGAGAGGAGGTACATTTCTATTCTTCAGCAAAGAAACCACAGACTGGTTCTGACAAGTGGTTTTACTTCTCAGAAACCCGAGTGCACGTGGCGCCGCATCCGCTCCCAGCATTGTCCGTTTTCGACAATTGCAAAGCTTTCCTGCATTCCTGGGAAATCACTTAATGGCTGTATGCGTCATGCTCCTTTCTTGTCCTGCACGTCAGCGGACATGTCACTCTGTCGTCTCCTTTGAAAAGTAGACATTCCTCACTGGACGATAGCCCTTCTCGACTGGAAGGGTGAACAAAAGGAAGCACTTCCTGCTATTTCCCGCAGGGGGACGTTTCTTTGTGTTTTTCCAGACGTTCTCTTGACAGGGTCAATTTGGCATTTGCAGGTTGTCCACAAAGCAAAACAGGCTTACAAAACAGGATTCCTGGAAACAGGCTCACTTAGAGCCATTGGACCATCACCACATATTCACAATACTTTTCCATGCCCACAGGCGAACAATAGAGCGCGCAAATGCGGATGCTTGGTCGTAACAGCCTCCTCCCCCGCCAGAAGAGTCTCGGAGGGCAGCAGTCCCAGCTGCTGCATGAAGAGACGACTTAATGGCCTGCACGTGAACGCTTGAAGCTCGCTGTTGCTTGTCGCGTTGTCTCGATTGTTGTAGGCCAAATTGCTCGAGCTGTCTGAAACTCAACCACATGTCTAAACAAGCACTCGGCTCCCGTCTGAAGAGACCAGGTTAAAAGAAAACTGCCATTGTTGTTCGAGAAAAGCCCACTCTCAAGACGTTCAGGACCCACGTATGCCTCGAAAACCAAACGTGCTGCTTTACATAGTCACATATATTCAAGCGCACGAAAAAAAAAAAAAAAACCTGATTATCAATTTGGATACATGGTGAGGAACATCTCGGACCGCTTAGAAAGAGCGGCTAAGCGCGTCCGCATTCCCATTTAACTTCCCCTTTTTGTATCTTATTTCAAAATTGTACTGCTGTAAAATCAAGCTCCACCTAAGAAGGCGACTGTTCTTCGATGTCGCAGTTTGCAGCCAAGCCAGGGGACAATGGTCCGTCTCTACGGTGAATTTGGCCCCTCCAAGATAGCACTGCAAGTTTTGAATGGCCCATACAATGCAAGCGCATTCTTTCTCTGACGCGCAATAAGCTCTCTCTCTAGAACTCAGTTTTCTGCTCAGGTAGAGCACGGGGTGCTCATTACCGTCGTCATCTCTCTGGCAGAGAACAGCACCTAACCCTCGATCACTGGCATCACACTGGACCGTGAATTCTCGGCCATAGTCTGGAGCTCGCAATACCGGACGGCTAATCAGCACAGCCTTCAGGTTTACGAAGGAGGCTTCCTTTTGTTCGTTCCAGACTACATTTGTCGGTTCTGTCTTGCGGAGAGCGTCGGTCAGAGGGCTAGCCAAAGCTGAATAGTTAGGGATGTAGTGATTGTAGTACCCAGTCAGACCCAGGAATGCTCGAATTTCCGTCTTCGTGCTCGGCCGCGGGTAGTCTGCTACCGCAGAAATCTTAATCTCGCTGGGTTTCCTGAAACCTTGACCTACATTGTGACCCAAGTAGTCCACGGTCGCCCTTGCCAGGCAACATTTCTCGGCCTTTACGGTTAGTCCAGCTTGACGCAAAAGGCTCAGTACAGCTCTTAGATGTACCATATGGTCCGCCCATGAGTCGGAAAAAACCGCAATGTCATCTAAATAAGGCACCGCGAATGTTTCACACCCATTTAAAACCCTATCCATGAGTCGGGAAAAACAAAATGGAGCATTTTTGAGCCCGAAACTCATCATTGTTGGCTGGTAGCTGCCCGTCGGAGTGACGAAAGCCGCGTATCTGCTGGCGCGTTCAGTGAGCGGTACTTGCCAGTATCCTCGAGTAAGGTCCAGCGTAGTCACATATGCCGCTCTACTGACCTGTTCTACTCTCTCCTCAATATTCGGAATAGGGTACACTTGATCCCTGGTGAGAGAATTTAGCTTTCGGTAGTCTACCACAGGCCTAGGGTCTTTACCTGGAACTTCTACTAAGATCATAGGCGAAGCATAATCGCTTTCCGAGGGTTTTATTACTCCCAATTCCAGCATGTGAGTTACTTCCCTATCCAGAAATTCTCTTTGCCTTGGAGAGAATCGGTAGCACCTTGATCGCACTGGCACGTCTGTAGTCAGCTCAATATCGTGCTCAGTCAAATCAGTCCTGCCTGGCCTGTCCACGAAGCAGGCCTCAAACTCTGTTATTATCTCGCCCAGATCGGACAGCTGGGATTTCTTTAGTTCTCCTCTCTGCTCTGTCTCTCTGAGAAGCTCCTGAGCGTTGCTTCCTTTTCCGCTGAGGCAAATCATGTTATCCCCCATCTCCTGTATCTTGGGATCATTGGCTTGCTCCATAGCTAAGTCCTCTGGGGTTCCACTTAAAAGTATCGTGAGATTACTAGACACTGGCGGCAAGAGGTTACTCTCTAGAACGTCCTCATTCCGTGTCTTATCAAGCTCACTTTCTAGTTGACTTATCTGAGAAGGATCGCTCTCAAAGCTTTCTGACCCGCTATCTTCCACATCGACCACTGTTTTAACTGCCGTTTCCTCCGCTGTGGAATTTTCTGGTATGATCAGTGTAGCTAGTTCTCGCGCCTTTGAACGTGTTAAGGCTTGCACAACTCTCTCTCCGAAAAGGATGCCCCTCTTTCGCAGTAGCATGTCCGATTTGTTGGAAAACAAATACGGATAGCACTTAGGAAGCTTTCCTGAAACGGCAGCCTCGGTTGTTAACTCGCCGAAAGGGCCCTCGATGACCACGTTCGCGATTGGCAAGCATACACTCTGTTCCTCCACTACCTGGCGGATCCATGCACGCTGTCCTGTATAGTCGGAAGGCGACACATACGCCGGATGGACAACATCCATCGTTGCGGCCGAATCGCGCAGTACCTTGCAAGGCTTCCCGTTGACTACTAGGTCATGCAGGTAGGGTTCCAAAAGCTGCATATTTTCATTGCAGTCACTGACATACGAGAAAACAATCTTTTCTTTCCGGCAGTTGACGGCAATGTGACCCTGCTCATTACACCTAAAGCATGTGAGCGGCTTCCTAGCCTCAAACTTTTTCTTTGTGTTCTGCGCGTTTGTCACTTCCCCACTTTTCTCACTGCCGTCTTTTCTAGGGCGTTTGCCTGAAGAAGCCTTCCTTTCTTCGTTTGCAAATCTAGCAAAGTGCCTTTTCTGACGGTTATTCACCCTCCACTTGGGATTGCGGAGCCTATCCACTGCTGGGTTGCTGAATTGTCGGCGCGAAGCATACTCCTCAATAAGTTCGGCAGCTTCAGTTGCCGACTTAATTTCGCCTCGGTCCTGTAACCAATTTCTTTCTTTTTCTGGGAGGCAGTTATAAAACTGCTCCAAAAGAATTCGCTCGACTACAGCGTCCCTATCACTGTAGGAATCTGTGCTCTTTAGCCACTCGCCCAAATTTACTCTTAAATTGTACAGGAATTCAGGGTAACTCTCGTCCCTGGACTTAGTAGCGTTCCGAAAACGTTGTCTGAACGCCTCGGCGCTAAGCCTATACTTTCTCAGAAGGCAAGCTTTGACCTTCTCGTAGTTGTCCGCGTCCTCCTTGCTTAGCCGCGCGACAACCTCCGCTGCCTCGGAGGGCAGAACCGTCAATAATCTCTGAGACCAAGTGTCTCGCTGGAAGGACAGTTTTTCGCAGGTTCGCTCAAAGTTAGCCAGATACAGACCGATATCCCCTGATATCACATATGGCTGCATGTACTTTGACATCTTGAAATCTGCCTCCTTGTTGAGAAGAGGTACCGCTAGCTGGGGACAATTGCCCGACCTCTTGCTCAACTCTAGTTCTAATTTCCGGAGCTCAATTTCTAGCTTCTTTTCCTCTCTTTCCCTCTCACGTTCGCGCTCCCTTTCCTCTTTTTCCCTCTCACGTTCGCGCTCCCTTTCCTCTTTTTCCCTCTCAAGTTCGCGCTCACGCCTCTTTTCTTCTTTTTCCCGCTCTTTCTGCTGTCTGAGCAGCTCCTCCTTTTTTTGGGCGATGAGGTTCCATGCTTCACTGAGCTCCTCATCATCGGCTCCCAAATCTGTGATTGCCTTTATAATCAAAGGTTTTCGTGCCAAACCACTTGTATCAATTCCCAATTCCTCACACAATAGCAACAGGTCCGGTTTCTGCAGCTTTTGTAGGTCCATGATCGCTCCGAGTGTCGGCTACTTCCAAAACAACAGTGCAAACTACCAAACCTAAAGGCGTTTCAACACTTTTTACCAGTTCTAAAATCTAACCCTGTTCTAGAACCTGGTCCACATCAGAAGAAAAGCCAAGCACTCACCCACACATGCGATCGATGTTCCGAGCTGCCCTCTTGTTGGCCGATTGTTGCTCCTGCTTGTTGCTTGAGATGCCACCTCCGATCACAAGATGTTGTGGCTTGTAGATTGTGATCCACCTCGAATCACCAGATGTTGTAGCTTGTAGATCCAGCCCCACCTCCAGTCATCAGATGTTGTGGCTTGTAGATTCAGATCCCAACGCTGGTCACCAGTTGTCGTGACGCTGGGGCTATGTCGACCCGGCCTTCACTTGGTAGCGTGCAGAGACTCGGGGTTGAAGTAGGATTGAATCTTCGAAGTTGGTGAAATATGTACAAGCAGGTTTAATGGCACTTTGAGAAACTTATTTACAAGATTATTTACACGAAAAAGAAGGGTACATCAGCAAAATGGCAAGCGTTAAGAGTTCATAGCGAGAAGCGACTGGATGAGCCGTTTACCCAGGGCCCAGAGCGACATTTCGAGCTCTGCAGCGTCCTTAAAACCCCCTATGTCCAGCCCCTCTCTGAAGATGCTGACCAACCAAATCCAGGGAACGCCCCTCAGGTATCGGCATCCAATCGAACACATCACTGCACTGATGGTCTGAAGCACTGACTGGTCCGGCATTCATTCGTTGGGCGTGATCACTTGTTGGCGGGAAAAGCTTGGGAACGGCGAGGAGAGGAGGTACATTTCTATTCTTCAGCAAAGAAACCACAGACTGGTTCTGACAAGTGGTTTTACTTCTCAGAAACCCGAGTGCACGTGGCGCCGCATCCGCTCCCAGCATTGTCCGTTTTCGACAATTGCAAAGCTTTCCTGCATTCCTGGGAAATCACTTAATGGCTGTATGCGTCATGCTCCTTTCTTGTCCTGCACGTCAGCGGACATGTCACTCTGTCGTCTCCTTTGAAAAGTAGACATTCCTCACTGGACGATAGCCCTTCTCGACTGGAAGGGTGAACAAAAGGAAGCACTTCCTGCTATTTCCCGCAGGGGGACGTTTCTTTGTGTTTTTCCAGACGTTCTCTTGACAGGGTCAATTTGGCATTTGCAGGTTGTCCACAAAGCAAAACAGGCTTACAAAACAGGATTCCTGGAAACAGGCTCACTTAGAGCCATTGGACCATCACCACATATTCACAATACTTTTCCATGCCCACAGGCGAACAATAGAGCGCGCAAATGCGGATGCTTGGTCGTAACAGCCTCCTCCCCCGCCAGAAGAGTCTCGGAGGGCAGCAGTCCCAGCTGCTGCATGAAGAGACGACTTAATGGCCTGCACGTGAACGCTTGAAGCTCGCTGTTGCTTGTCGCGTTGTCTCGATTGTTGTAGGCCAAATTGCTCGAGCTGTCTGAAACTCAACCACATGTCTAAACAAGCACTCGGCTCCCGTCTGAAGAGACCAGGTTAAAAGAAAACTGCCATTGTTGTTCGAGAAAAGCCCACTCTCAAGACGTTCAGGACCCACGTATGCCTCGAAAACCAAACGTGCTGCTTTACATAGTCACATATATTCAAGCGCACGAAAAAAAAAAAAAAAACCTGATTATCAATTTGGATACATGGTGAGGAACATCTCGGACCGCTTAGAAAGAGCGGCTAAGCGCGTCCGCATTCCCATTTAACTTCCCCTTTTTGTATCTTATTTCAAAATTGTACTGCTGTAAAATCAAGCTCCACCTAAGAAGGCGACTGTTCTTCGATGTCGCAGTTTGCAGCCAAGCCAGGGGACAATGGTCCGTCTCTACGGTGAATTTGGCCCCTCCAAGATAGCACTGCAAGTTTTGAATGGCCCATACAATGCAAGCGCATTCTTTCTCTGACGCGCAATAAGCTCTCTCTCTAGAACTCAGTTTTCTGCTCAGGTAGAGCACGGGGTGCTCATTACCGTCGTCATCTCTCTGGCAGAGAACAGCACCTAACCCTCGATCACTGGCATCACACTGGACCGTGAATTCTCGGCCATAGTCTGGAGCTCGCAATACCGGACGGCTAATCAGCACAGCCTTCAGGTTTACGAAGGAGGCTTCCTTTTGTTCGTTCCAGACTACATTTGTCGGTTCTGTCTTGCGGAGAGCGTCGGTCAGAGGGCTAGCCAAAGCTGAATAGTTAGGGATGTAGTGATTGTAGTACCCAGTCAGACCCAGGAATGCTCGAATTTCCGTCTTCGTGCTCGGCCGCGGGTAGTCTGCTACCGCAGAAATCTTAATCTCGCTGGGTTTCCTGAAACCTTGACCTACATTGTGACCCAAGTAGTCCACGGTCGCCCTTGCCAGGCAACATTTCTCGGCCTTTACGGTTAGTCCAGCTTGACGCAAAAGGCTCAGTACAGCTCTTAGATGTACCATATGGTCCGCCCATGAGTCGGAAAAAACCGCAATGTCATCTAAATAAGGCACCGCGAATGTTTCACACCCATTTAAAACCCTATCCATGAGTCGGGAAAAACAAAATGGAGCATTTTTGAGCCCGAAACTCATCATTGTTGGCTGGTAGCTGCCCGTCGGAGTGACGAAAGCCGCGTATCTGCTGGCGCGTTCAGTGAGCGGTACTTGCCAGTATCCTCGAGTAAGGTCCAGCGTAGTCACATATGCCGCTCTACTGACCTGTTCTACTCTCTCCTCAATATTCGGAATAGGGTACACTTGATCCCTGGTGAGAGAATTTAGCTTTCGGTAGTCTACCACAGGCCTAGGGTCTTTACCTGGAACTTCTACTAAGATCATAGGCGAAGCATAATCGCTTTCCGAGGGTTTTATTACTCCCAATTCCAGCATGTGAGTTACTTCCCTATCCAGAAATTCTCTTTGCCTTGGAGAGAATCGGTAGCACCTTGATCGCACTGGCACGTCTGTAGTCAGCTCAATATCGTGCTCAGTCAAATCAGTCCTGCCTGGCCTGTCCACGAAGCAGGCCTCAAACTCTGTTATTATCTCGCCCAGATCGGACAGCTGGGATTTCTTTAGTTCTCCTCTCTGCTCTGTCTCTCTGAGAAGCTCCTGAGCGTTGCTTCCTTTTCCGCTGAGGCAAATCATGTTATCCCCCATCTCCTGTATCTTGGGATCATTGGCTTGCTCCATAGCTAAGTCCTCTGGGGTTCCACTTAAAAGTATCGTGAGATTACTAGACACTGGCGGCAAGAGGTTACTCTCTAGAACGTCCTCATTCCGTGTCTTATCAAGCTCACTTTCTAGTTGACTTATCTGAGAAGGATCGCTCTCAAAGCTTTCTGACCCGCTATCTTCCACATCGACCACTGTTTTAACTGCCGTTTCCTCCGCTGTGGAATTTTCTGGTATGATCAGTGTAGCTAGTTCTCGCGCCTTTGAACGTGTTAAGGCTTGCACAACTCTCTCTCCGAAAAGGATGCCCCTCTTTCGCAGTAGCATGTCCGATTTGTTGGAAAACAAATACGGATAGCACTTAGGAAGCTTTCCTGAAACGGCAGCCTCGGTTGTTAACTCGCCGAAAGGGCCCTCGATGACCACGTTCGCGATTGGCAAGCATACACTCTGTTCCTCCACTACCTGGCGGATCCATGCACGCTGTCCTGTATAGTCGGAAGGCGACACATACGCCGGATGGACAACATCCATCGTTGCGGCCGAATCGCGCAGTACCTTGCAAGGCTTCCCGTTGACTACTAGGTCATGCAGGTAGGGTTCCAAAAGCTGCATATTTTCATTGCAGTCACTGACATACGAGAAAACAATCTTTTCTTTCCGGCAGTTGACGGCAATGTGACCCTGCTCATTACACCTAAAGCATGTGAGCGGCTTCCTAGCCTCAAACTTTTTCTTTGTGTTCTGCGCGTTTGTCACTTCCCCACTTTTCTCACTGCCGTCTTTTCTAGGGCGTTTGCCTGAAGAAGCCTTCCTTTCTTCGTTTGCAAATCTAGCAAAGTGCCTTTTCTGACGGTTATTCACCCTCCACTTGGGATTGCGGAGCCTATCCACTGCTGGGTTGCTGAATTGTCGGCGCGAAGCATACTCCTCAATAAGTTCGGCAGCTTCAGTTGCCGACTTAATTTCGCCTCGGTCCTGTAACCAATTTCTTTCTTTTTCTGGGAGGCAGTTATAAAACTGCTCCAAAAGAATTCGCTCGACTACAGCGTCCCTATCACTGTAGGAATCTGTGCTCTTTAGCCACTCGCCCAAATTTACTCTTAAATTGTACAGGAATTCAGGGTAACTCTCGTCCCTGGACTTAGTAGCGTTCCGAAAACGTTGTCTGAACGCCTCGGCGCTAAGCCTATACTTTCTCAGAAGGCAAGCTTTGACCTTCTCGTAGTTGTCCGCGTCCTCCTTGCTTAGCCGCGCGACAACCTCCGCTGCCTCGGAGGGCAGAACCGTCAATAATCTCTGAGACCAAGTGTCTCGCTGGAAGGACAGTTTTTCGCAGGTTCGCTCAAAGTTAGCCAGATACAGACCGATATCCCCTGATATCACATATGGCTGCATGTACTTTGACATCTTGAAATCTGCCTCCTTGTTGAGAAGAGGTACCGCTAGCTGGGGACAATTGCCCGACCTCTTGCTCAACTCTAGTTCTAATTTCCGGAGCTCAATTTCTAGCTTCTTTTCCTCTCTTTCCCTCTCACGTTCGCGCTCCCTTTCCTCTTTTTCCCTCTCACGTTCGCGCTCCCTTTCCTCTTTTTCCCTCTCAAGTTCGCGCTCACGCCTCTTTTCTTCTTTTTCCCGCTCTTTCTGCTGTCTGAGCAGCTCCTCCTTTTTTTGGGCGATGAGGTTCCATGCTTCACTGAGCTCCTCATCATCGGCTCCCAAATCTGTGATTGCCTTTATAATCAAAGGTTTTCGTGCCAAACCACTTGTATCAATTCCCAATTCCTCACACAATAGCAACAGGTCCGGTTTCTGCAGCTTTTGTAGGTCCATGATCGCTCCGAGTGTCGGCTACTTCCAAAACAACAGTGCAAACTACCAAACCTAAAGGCGTTTCAACACTTTTTACCAGTTCTAAAATCTAACCCTGTTCTAGAACCTGGTCCACATCAGAAGAAAAGCCAAGCACTCACCCACACATGCGATCGATGTTCCGAGCTGCCCTCTTGTTGGCCGATTGTTGCTCCTGCTTGTTGCTTGAGATGCCACCTCCGATCACAAGATGTTGTGGCTTGTAGATTGTGATCCACCTCGAATCACCAGATGTTGTAGCTTGTAGATCCAGCCCCACCTCCAGTCATCAGATGTTGTGGCTTGTAGATTCAGATCCCAACGCTGGTCACCAGTTGTCGTGACGCTGGGGCTATGTCGACCCGGCCTTCACTTGGTAGCGTGCAGAGACTCGGGGTTGAAGTAGGATTGAATCTTCGAAGTTGGTGAAATATGTACAAGCAGGTTTAATGGCACTTTGAGAAACTTATTTACAAGATTATTTACACGAAAAAGAAGGGTACATCAGCAAAATGGCAAGCGTTAAGAGTTCATAGCGAGAAGCGACTGGATGAGCCGTTTACCCAGGGCCCAGAGCGACATTTCGAGCTCTGCAGCGTCCTTAAAACCCCCTATGTCCAGCCCCTCTCTGAAGATGCTGACCAACCAAATCCAGGGAACGCCCCTCAGGTATCGGCATCCAATCGAACACATCACTGCACTGATGGTCTGAAGCACTGACTGGTCCGGCATTCATTCGTTGGGCGTGATCACTTGTTGGCGGGAAAAGCTTGGGAACGGCGAGGAGAGGAGGTACATTTCTATTCTTCAGCAAAGAAACCACAGACTGGTTCTGACAAGTGGTTTTACTTCTCAGAAACCCGAGTGCACGTGGCGCCGCATCCGCTCCCAGCATTGTCCGTTTTCGACAATTGCAAAGCTTTCCTGCATTCCTGGGAAATCACTTAATGGCTGTATGCGTCATGCTCCTTTCTTGTCCTGCACGTCAGCGGACATGTCACTCTGTCGTCTCCTTTGAAAAGTAGACATTCCTCACTGGACGATAGCCCTTCTCGACTGGAAGGGTGAACAAAAGGAAGCACTTCCTGCTATTTCCCGCAGGGGGACGTTTCTTTGTGTTTTTCCAGACGTTCTCTTGACAGGGTCAATTTGGCATTTGCAGGTTGTCCACAAAGCAAAACAGGCTTACAAAACAGGATTCCTGGAAACAGGCTCACTTAGAGCCATTGGACCATCACCACATATTCACAATACTTTTCCATGCCCACAGGCGAACAATAGAGCGCGCAAATGCGGATGCTTGGTCGTAACAGCCTCCTCCCCCGCCAGAAGAGTCTCGGAGGGCAGCAGTCCCAGCTGCTGCATGAAGAGACGACTTAATGGCCTGCACGTGAACGCTTGAAGCTCGCTGTTGCTTGTCGCGTTGTCTCGATTGTTGTAGGCCAAATTGCTCGAGCTGTCTGAAACTCAACCACATGTCTAAACAAGCACTCGGCTCCCGTCTGAAGAGACCAGGTTAAAAGAAAACTGCCATTGTTGTTCGAGAAAAGCCCACTCTCAAGACGTTCAGGACCCACGTATGCCTCGAAAACCAAACGTGCTGCTTTACATAGTCACATATATTCAAGCGCACGAAAAAAAAAAAAAAAACCTGATTATCAATTTGGATACATGGTGAGGAACATCTCGGACCGCTTAGAAAGAGCGGCTAAGCGCGTCCGCATTCCCATTTAACTTCCCCTTTTTGTATCTTATTTCAAAATTGTACTGCTGTAAAATCAAGCTCCACCTAAGAAGGCGACTGTTCTTCGATGTCGCAGTTTGCAGCCAAGCCAGGGGACAATGGTCCGTCTCTACGGTGAATTTGGCCCCTCCAAGATAGCACTGCAAGTTTTGAATGGCCCATACAATGCAAGCGCATTCTTTCTCTGACGCGCAATAAGCTCTCTCTCTAGAACTCAGTTTTCTGCTCAGGTAGAGCACGGGGTGCTCATTACCGTCGTCATCTCTCTGGCAGAGAACAGCACCTAACCCTCGATCACTGGCATCACACTGGACCGTGAATTCTCGGCCATAGTCTGGAGCTCGCAATACCGGACGGCTAATCAGCACAGCCTTCAGGTTTACGAAGGAGGCTTCCTTTTGTTCGTTCCAGACTACATTTGTCGGTTCTGTCTTGCGGAGAGCGTCGGTCAGAGGGCTAGCCAAAGCTGAATAGTTAGGGATGTAGTGATTGTAGTACCCAGTCAGACCCAGGAATGCTCGAATTTCCGTCTTCGTGCTCGGCCGCGGGTAGTCTGCTACCGCAGAAATCTTAATCTCGCTGGGTTTCCTGAAACCTTGACCTACATTGTGACCCAAGTAGTCCACGGTCGCCCTTGCCAGGCAACATTTCTCGGCCTTTACGGTTAGTCCAGCTTGACGCAAAAGGCTCAGTACAGCTCTTAGATGTACCATATGGTCCGCCCATGAGTCGGAAAAAACCGCAATGTCATCTAAATAAGGCACCGCGAATGTTTCACACCCATTTAAAACCCTATCCATGAGTCGGGAAAAACAAAATGGAGCATTTTTGAGCCCGAAACTCATCATTGTTGGCTGGTAGCTGCCCGTCGGAGTGACGAAAGCCGCGTATCTGCTGGCGCGTTCAGTGAGCGGTACTTGCCAGTATCCTCGAGTAAGGTCCAGCGTAGTCACATATGCCGCTCTACTGACCTGTTCTACTCTCTCCTCAATATTCGGAATAGGGTACACTTGATCCCTGGTGAGAGAATTTAGCTTTCGGTAGTCTACCACAGGCCTAGGGTCTTTACCTGGAACTTCTACTAAGATCATAGGCGAAGCATAATCGCTTTCCGAGGGTTTTATTACTCCCAATTCCAGCATGTGAGTTACTTCCCTATCCAGAAATTCTCTTTGCCTTGGAGAGAATCGGTAGCACCTTGATCGCACTGGCACGTCTGTAGTCAGCTCAATATCGTGCTCAGTCAAATCAGTCCTGCCTGGCCTGTCCACGAAGCAGGCCTCAAACTCTGTTATTATCTCGCCCAGATCGGACAGCTGGGATTTCTTTAGTTCTCCTCTCTGCTCTGTCTCTCTGAGAAGCTCCTGAGCGTTGCTTCCTTTTCCGCTGAGGCAAATCATGTTATCCCCCATCTCCTGTATCTTGGGATCATTGGCTTGCTCCATAGCTAAGTCCTCTGGGGTTCCACTTAAAAGTATCGTGAGATTACTAGACACTGGCGGCAAGAGGTTACTCTCTAGAACGTCCTCATTCCGTGTCTTATCAAGCTCACTTTCTAGTTGACTTATCTGAGAAGGATCGCTCTCAAAGCTTTCTGACCCGCTATCTTCCACATCGACCACTGTTTTAACTGCCGTTTCCTCCGCTGTGGAATTTTCTGGTATGATCAGTGTAGCTAGTTCTCGCGCCTTTGAACGTGTTAAGGCTTGCACAACTCTCTCTCCGAAAAGGATGCCCCTCTTTCGCAGTAGCATGTCCGATTTGTTGGAAAACAAATACGGATAGCACTTAGGAAGCTTTCCTGAAACGGCAGCCTCGGTTGTTAACTCGCCGAAAGGGCCCTCGATGACCACGTTCGCGATTGGCAAGCATACACTCTGTTCCTCCACTACCTGGCGGATCCATGCACGCTGTCCTGTATAGTCGGAAGGCGACACATACGCCGGATGGACAACATCCATCGTTGCGGCCGAATCGCGCAGTACCTTGCAAGGCTTCCCGTTGACTACTAGGTCATGCAGGTAGGGTTCCAAAAGCTGCATATTTTCATTGCAGTCACTGACATACGAGAAAACAATCTTTTCTTTCCGGCAGTTGACGGCAATGTGACCCTGCTCATTACACCTAAAGCATGTGAGCGGCTTCCTAGCCTCAAACTTTTTCTTTGTGTTCTGCGCGTTTGTCACTTCCCCACTTTTCTCACTGCCGTCTTTTCTAGGGCGTTTGCCTGAAGAAGCCTTCCTTTCTTCGTTTGCAAATCTAGCAAAGTGCCTTTTCTGACGGTTATTCACCCTCCACTTGGGATTGCGGAGCCTATCCACTGCTGGGTTGCTGAATTGTCGGCGCGAAGCATACTCCTCAATAAGTTCGGCAGCTTCAGTTGCCGACTTAATTTCGCCTCGGTCCTGTAACCAATTTCTTTCTTTTTCTGGGAGGCAGTTATAAAACTGCTCCAAAAGAATTCGCTCGACTACAGCGTCCCTATCACTGTAGGAATCTGTGCTCTTTAGCCACTCGCCCAAATTTACTCTTAAATTGTACAGGAATTCAGGGTAACTCTCGTCCCTGGACTTAGTAGCGTTCCGAAAACGTTGTCTGAACGCCTCGGCGCTAAGCCTATACTTTCTCAGAAGGCAAGCTTTGACCTTCTCGTAGTTGTCCGCGTCCTCCTTGCTTAGCCGCGCGACAACCTCCGCTGCCTCGGAGGGCAGAACCGTCAATAATCTCTGAGACCAAGTGTCTCGCTGGAAGGACAGTTTTTCGCAGGTTCGCTCAAAGTTAGCCAGATACAGACCGATATCCCCTGATATCACATATGGCTGCATGTACTTTGACATCTTGAAATCTGCCTCCTTGTTGAGAAGAGGTACCGCTAGCTGGGGACAATTGCCCGACCTCTTGCTCAACTCTAGTTCTAATTTCCGGAGCTCAATTTCTAGCTTCTTTTCCTCTCTTTCCCTCTCACGTTCGCGCTCCCTTTCCTCTTTTTCCCTCTCACGTTCGCGCTCCCTTTCCTCTTTTTCCCTCTCAAGTTCGCGCTCACGCCTCTTTTCTTCTTTTTCCCGCTCTTTCTGCTGTCTGAGCAGCTCCTCCTTTTTTTGGGCGATGAGGTTCCATGCTTCACTGAGCTCCTCATCATCGGCTCCCAAATCTGTGATTGCCTTTATAATCAAAGGTTTTCGTGCCAAACCACTTGTATCAATTCCCAATTCCTCACACAATAGCAACAGGTCCGGTTTCTGCAGCTTTTGTAGGTCCATGATCGCTCCGAGTGTCGGCTACTTCCAAAACAACAGTGCAAACTACCAAACCTAAAGGCGTTTCAACACTTTTTACCAGTTCTAAAATCTAACCCTGTTCTAGAACCTGGTCCACATCAGAAGAAAAGCCAAGCACTCACCCACACATGCGATCGATGTTCCGAGCTGCCCTCTTGTTGGCCGATTGTTGCTCCTGCTTGTTGCTTGAGATGCCACCTCCGATCACAAGATGTTGTGGCTTGTAGATTGTGATCCACCTCGAATCACCAGATGTTGTAGCTTGTAGATCCAGCCCCACCTCCAGTCATCAGATGTTGTGGCTTGTAGATTCAGATCCCAACGCTGGTCACCAGTTGTCGTGACGCTGGGGCTATGTCGACCCGGCCTTCACTTGGTAGCGTGCAGAGACTCGGGGTTGAAGTAGGATTGAATCTTCGAAGTTGGTGAAATATGTACAAGCAGGTTTAATGGCACTTTGAGAAACTTATTTACAAGATTATTTACACGAAAAAGAAGGGTACATCAGCAAAATGGCAAGCGTTAAGAGTTCATAGCGAGAAGCGACTGGATGAGCCGTTTACCCAGGGCCCAGAGCGACATTTCGAGCTCTGCAGCGTCCTTAAAACCCCCTATGTCCAGCCCCTCTCTGAAGATGCTGACCAACCAAATCCAGGGAACGCCCCTCAGGTATCGGCATCCAATCGAACACATCACTGCACTGATGGTCTGAAGCACTGACTGGTCCGGCATTCATTCGTTGGGCGTGATCACTTGTTGGCGGGAAAAGCTTGGGAACGGCGAGGAGAGGAGGTACATTTCTATTCTTCAGCAAAGAAACCACAGACTGGTTCTGACAAGTGGTTTTACTTCTCAGAAACCCGAGTGCACGTGGCGCCGCATCCGCTCCCAGCATTGTCCGTTTTCGACAATTGCAAAGCTTTCCTGCATTCCTGGGAAATCACTTAATGGCTGTATGCGTCATGCTCCTTTCTTGTCCTGCACGTCAGCGGACATGTCACTCTGTCGTCTCCTTTGAAAAGTAGACATTCCTCACTGGACGATAGCCCTTCTCGACTGGAAGGGTGAACAAAAGGAAGCACTTCCTGCTATTTCCCGCAGGGGGACGTTTCTTTGTGTTTTTCCAGACGTTCTCTTGACAGGGTCAATTTGGCATTTGCAGGTTGTCCACAAAGCAAAACAGGCTTACAAAACAGGATTCCTGGAAACAGGCTCACTTAGAGCCATTGGACCATCACCACATATTCACAATACTTTTCCATGCCCACAGGCGAACAATAGAGCGCGCAAATGCGGATGCTTGGTCGTAACAGCCTCTTTTATTATTTGTTTTAACCATCGTTTTCAGATATGCGACTGACCTGAATTTACGCTTAGCAACTCGAGTGCTAGCACAGGGTCTTTAAAATACGTAATTAATACATCCAACCTCACTGTGTAAATAAATCGTGCTTATGTTTACATCATTCGTTACACAGGGGCTAATTGTCGAGCCCATCGCCTTCTGCATTTGTGTGTATACGGTTAATATCGTGCTGTTGCTCTCTGGCGTGCTGCTATCTGGCGTGTATCATAGCCTGCCTTGAATGCAAACCAACTACAGCTAAATGTTGATAATGCGACATACGTCATCTTTAAACTTAGAAATAAACCTGATGACGCATTAAACAATATTAAATTTAATGACGCTATATCAGGCAGGGGACGTTGATTTAAGTTTGCAGGTGTTCACTTCGAGGAGCGTTGGAGCTGGGCGCTTCACATAAACGACAGTTGTACTTCGCCCTTATCCAGTCTCACCTTAACTATTGCTTACTAGTCTGGGGCTCTACCACTAAAACCAACATTAGGAGACTCGTTATTCTCCAGAAACCAGCGATTTGATGCATTGAAAACCTTAAGCGGCTGTAGCCCATGGCCCCGGTGTTTCAAAAGCACAATGTGCTTCATTATTCACCAGTTATACCAGCTTAAACTTACAACCCCACTAAAACTCAAACTATACGAGATCCATCTAGCATATCCGCCTTGCGCTTGCCCAACAATACATGGTATAGCATGAGATGCAGGTTCTACAAACTTCCCGCTGTGAGAACAAGTTATGGTGCCCAAACTCTGATATGCTTAATCCCTTACTTTTTGAACACCCATCCATCTTTCCCAGACATGACGCAGCTATTAAGCTCACCTATAGAGCTTTAAATAAGTCTTCACAACTTATAAATGTTTTCTTAATGCATGAGCACTTTTTTCCTCTTTGATGACAAAAATGTATGCATGTTCCAACTTTGCTTAATTGTTTTGTTGGTGTTTTTAACGCTGTTTGCTCAGTATAGCATGTGTATTTGTATAACGTTTCAATCCATCTGCCAACCTGCATATATGGGTGAATGGGCCCTCATCATGCACAGAATATCTGCCTTTAGCCTCGTTATACTAGGCCAACTGCGGGTAAAGGAATGTTCTAAATCAATAAGAAAATAAATAAATAAATCTGCGGGGTCATTGAACCATGCCGTATTAAGATGACACTGCGATACGCAAGCGGTGCAAATGAGGCTCCTTTCTACTTTCTACCAGCCTTTGTCTACACTTCAAACATATTAAAACCAGCGGAAGGACGCAGATAGAGAGCGGGGCACAGGACGGCGCTGGATTATCACTTTAATTGAGTCCGCAGTCGTCGTGTGTCTCTGTGTCTGTGTCTCTGTGTCTGTGTCCGTCCGCTGGTTTCGTTTGTTCAAAATATGTACCAGCTCACCCAGCTGTCCACTCTAGTCTACGCTGTATGCATCTTTTTTTTTTTTGTTTGGACAATAAACCCTACATCTGACAAACGATGAACATGTGAACATCTGAAGTACATGAACATATTTGTACTTTATCAAGACGCGGGAGAGCTCAGCCCCGCCCGAGTTAGAGCGTTCTAAATTACCAGCTTATGTCTCCTTCTTCTTGGCTATAATGGGAATAAGTAAGGAACCATTCCCCGAACTATAGTTTACGGAGTTGTGGCAGTGTTTGCTCCTCTTAAAATCTCGGGCTAACCGAGGCTGCAGCAATTGTTTGGCCAACACCACGCCTAGTTCCTTCCCTCGGTGAAAGTTGAGCCGAGCGCATTTCCGCTTCGCCAAGACGCAGAAAACAACGTTGTGTTTACGCGTACCCCGGGTATATACGAGAAAAATCTCCAAGCGCGGCTCCACACCTAACTGCTTAGCTCAGGCCGTTGTCCTGAAAAACTCCTTCCCTCTCGTCCTTCTTTCAGCGTATAGCGTGCGGATAACAAAACCTCCCAAACCCCCAACGCAGCACAGCAAGCGCACCACCAGCTGAGGTCCTAGCTTCGCCGAAAATGCAGCGTCAGACATTTTTCGGCTAGGGCGACGCTCGTTAGACTTTTCTTTCTTCGCTTGTTCGTTTTTCTTTCACGAGTTCGCTGGGGCTGTTTTGACCGAAGGCCGACGCTGGTGCAAGGCATCTATATCGAGCAGATTGAGCGTAGCACGCCGCAGCGTTCGATATACAAGGGCACGGTAGCAGCCGTCGCGGCGCTTCTTCTTTCAATCAGCGAAACAAGCTCTGAGCAACACAAAGCGAACATGAAACAAACAAACAAACAAACAAACAAGCAAACAAGTAAAAACACAAAAGAAAAAAATACTAAAAAAGAAAGGTACAATTTTCTCTTGCGTCCTCGTATACGTTCTCCCGCCGCTTCGGAAGCAGTGAAAAGTGCCACCCTCCATTCTTCACCTCCGGCGTCGGCTTTAATTAAGGACTGCAGAGTAACCTCGTGAAAAATTTAATATAAGCGCGGAAATTAAAACTCGCGTGGCGTGTGGCGGCTGCAGCCGCTCCGGTGTGCGTCTCGACGCCCCGTTTGTGCGACGCGTCCTAATACCGTCTTGTTGTCGTGAACGGCCGCGGCACGGGTACTCTCGAGAGTATACCGCGCCGAATAATGCGGTGCCGTTGTCAAGCCTGCCGGCTTATATTGAACACGTCGGCTTTGGCCCTGGCTGCTTTTGCATTTCACTTATTTCTTCGCGTGCTCCTTCCTCTTTGATTATTTTTTTTTTTTTCAGCGCATTCTCGTCCCGCAGGCTTTCGAAACTTCGGGCGGTAAGCCGCGTATACCACGCGCCGCACCGACCGACCTTTTGTTTCACACCGCTACTATACGTGCTGCGTACCTTGCAGTTTCGAGTACTTGATGTTTAGCAGCGTTTTCGAAACTATACGTTAAAGGAGCCGATATTACCCCCAGGTGTAATCCTAGGTGTGCCATCAGCGAGCGAGCGACAAAGGCAGTATGCAAAACAGGAGCAACCTAGGTTTGAAAAGAGCAACGCGCTGTTAGCGATGAAGAAGAACGAAATAAAAGCCAGGGTCGCGTGTGTGACATATTTTCGTATGAGAGAGTTTAAAACCGGCTGCCAGTCTCGTTTTGAATTTCGCATAGGCCTTCTTCCGTTCTCTGCGTCAATTTCCTTATTTACTGTTGTCGCGACCACATGCTGAACTCACTCCTAAAAGACCTTACGCTCTCTTATTGCCTAGTAGAGAAACTGTAACAAGAGATGCAGTCATTTTCCGGTCGTGAAACTAAAATACAATGCGGCTCTTTTCACCGCTTTCTTGGAGGATACGCTAATTTTCTCTGCGTCACGCGTGGTTCATACATGATGTTTAATGTCACCATCAGAAGGTTGCAGGATTGCGCGCTACATGCATCGCTATCTGTAGCATGATAGGAATTTTTATTAGTAACGTTGTTGAAGAGAAATCGCATGCTAGCCGTAGTTAGGAAGCAGGAAAAACAAGCCTCCAAACGAAGCAAATGCTATACAAATACCAAATACTTGCTAAGTATCACGCTGCAAGAGGGCAGTTGACGGAAAGGTACAAACCTTATATCAGTATCGGTTATACCGCCGCTCCCTTTCGTTCGCACCAAACGTAGAACAAAAACATTGCTGTGTGCTTCCTAAACGAATTGATTGGTTTAAAACGCTTATTTAGTAATAGGTCACCGATCATTCTTTACAACTCATCCCCCCAGTTGTTGAGCAAGGCAATGTCATCGATGAATCGCGCATTACTGAGGTATTCTCCATCAACGCGGGATCGAATCCCGGCCTCGGCGGCAGCTTTTCTCTGGAGGCGAAAAGCAAGGCGCCTGTGTGGTGTGCGATGTCAGTGCACGTTAAAGAACCCCAGGTGGTCGAAATTTCCGGAGTCCTCCACTACGGCGTCTCTCATAGCCTGAGTTGCTTTGGGACGTTAAACACCACAAACTAAACCAAACCTTAGTTATCCCTAACTGCTCCCATTTTAACTCCCTGAGTATTTCCTCTGAACAAGCTATGAATAGTATAGTGGAGAGATCGTGTCTCCTTGCCCAACCCCTTTCCTTATAGAAATTTTGTTACTCTCTTTATGCAGCACTATGGTCGCTGTGCAGCCACTATAAGTGCTTTGCCATAAGGCTTGTCTGCACCCTGATTTCGTAATGACCGCATCATTGCCCAGGTTCCGACTGAGTCAAATGCTTTCTTTTTCTGTAATCGAAGAGTGCTATGTATAGGTGCTTGTATTCCGCGCATTTTGTTATCCCCGGACTGCTGATGGAATGGATATGGTCTATAGTAAAATACCCTTTCCGAAAACCTATTTGATCCTTCGGTTTTTTAAAGTCAAACTTGTTGTCCTCATCGTATTAGCGATTATCTTAGCAAATGTCTTCTACGTAACGGATATATTAAGCTGATTGGTCTGTAATTTTTCATATCCTTTACGTCCCGTTCCTTACAAATTAAAATAATAATAACGTTCTGCCATGATTCCGGTACCATCGATGTCACCAGGCATTGCGTATACAGAGGGGTCAGCGTCCTTCAACAAATCTGTAGTAACCTAATCCCCCCCCCCCCCCCCCAACTTTTTTTTTATCATTGCTCCTAAAGCTTTCTTGACAATGTCTTTTGCTATTGGGGGAACGTCTGATTGCGCTTGACTACTGCCAACCTCATTATCATCATGACTACTTTGGTTACTGTAAAAGTCAGTATAGAGCTCATCAGCTACTGACCGTCTTGTCGATATTAGCCATGACATTGCCGGTCTTGTTCCTTAGCACAAACATCTGATTTTTGCTTTACATGTTGCTGTTGCATTATGCGCTGGGCTGACTCGAGACAACTCAATCGAATTATTGAACATCTTATCCAACAACACTAGTGTCGAATCGCGCACTTATCTTCTCTATTTAGTTCATTTTCAACTTTCACTAACACCTACCCAAAAGCCGACTGAATATACCTTGCAAACCAAGAACGCGGACCTTCTTTGGTTAAAGCTTTGTGTTTTTTGTGCTGAATGTGCTTTTTTTGGTTTGCGTATATTTAAATCGAAAAGTCCAGCAGATAAGTCTACCATATAGGTCCAGACACGTATGTGATTGGGGCAGGCACACTCAGTGCTCTTGAAAGACGGAAAATTCTGCAGGGGCGGAAAAAATATCTCCGCGAGAGAAATTGTCCTTCGTCAAGCCGAGTCGGTCCGATACGTTCCCCCAAAGTACTTCCATACCCGACAAGAACCGAACGACGTATAGGCCCTGTCAATGCTGTCGTGCGACGGTGACAAAAATCCCGATGTCCCCGATGACACATGACAGGTAGTGCCGGGTGATTACGCCCTCCGCTTTCGCAGCTGCGCTCGCGCGAGCTGAGAGAGAGAGTGTGTGTGTGTGTGTGTGTGGGGGGGGGGGGGGGGGCAGTTGGGCTTGGGGTAGAAAGCTCCGAATTTGGATTTCGCCGCCTTCGAGTTGCCTTTCCGAATCTCCGCTCGTCCATCAGAGTCATCACTGCGACAATGGCAGCGGAGAAAGCCGTTCTCATATAGTACGAAGAAGACACTGGTGCGCCTGCCACCTGGGATCACACTTCACTTGCGCCGTAGCCTGCCGTGCTTGCTGGCTGGGGACTTGATCTTATATGGCGCAGGTGAAATCATGAAGCCTCTGAAGCTTCGCTCTTTGTTTGCTTTCAGTTCACTTTAAGCCTTCCGAGTGAACTAGACAAAAGCGGGGTTGCGCGAAAAGGTGTCGAATGTGTGCCCATGCAAAATAAGACAAGGTATTAGGACAAGAGAAATAGTCAGGGGAGAAATAGAGAGGGTGAAAGAATGAAGGTGTTTGCTTTAGTAGTTTCTACCGGTGAAAGTAAAACAAAAACTGATGACGGATCTACTATATTCTTAGCAACGGTGAAGCAGTAATGGTCCCTGGACTTAGATTAAAACCTCTTCTTATACATCTGTGTGGCGAAAGTTAACCTCGCTGCTTATAAATGGGTAAAGCTGTCCCACTTTCGGTGGTTTAGTGGCGCTGTAAGTTTATGCAGGAACGGAACGAGTTCAACAGCATACAAGCTACAGCGAGTGCAAACCGATAGGAATAAAAGGTGGAAAGGTGTGCAGCCATGGACAAATATTTACTGGAGAAGTTTGGATATGTGATCTATCTGCCTGACTGGACAATGAAGTGACGCAGAAATGTTTTTTTTTTTTTTAATTCGTATCCGGTAAACTTTTGGTTGGTTTATAGCACCTAACTTCACAAAGCAAATAAGACTATGAGAGACGCCGTGGTGGAGGGCTACGTAAATTTCGACCAGCTGGATTGAACAGTTCAAGGTTATAATATTGATACGTGGCAAGGCTAGTCCACGAAGGTCAGTCCAGGCTGGCACCGCACACAGAACACAGAAACACAGCAGCGCGTCGACCTTATTCTAGCATCAATCGTTGCTACCACTTTGTCCTCTCCTGTGTCACTGTTGCTGATCGTTGTCATCTTAACTTCCAGCGATGCAGGGCATATATGTCACATTACCCCCCCCCCCCCCCCCCCCGAAAAGCACAGTCCCGGTGCGCACTAGGACGAACTACTACAGGGGTAATACGGTTTCATCCGGGCGACATGAACAATCTCGGTGCGTGGCATAGAGGACTGTTGCGGCGGATGTACAGGGGCGATCTCGTATGTCACAGGAGTTACTGGCCGTAAAACACAGTAGGTTCCTGCGTAGCGTGGCAAGAGGTTCTCACACAGTCCTACTTTACGAGCGGGAGTCCAGAGCAAGGCGAGAGAGCCCGGAGAGTAGTGGACGTCGCGGTGACGAGAATCATGGCGCCGTTTTTGAGAACTTTGGGAGGAAGCTAGTCGGCGGCGAGCGATAACACGGGCGGCGCAGCTCGGGAGATGGCGTCACGAACGTAGGAACTGGCGTTAGCGGTGGGAGGCAGTACGCTGTCGAACGGTAGAGGAGGGTCACGGCCGTATAGAAGTTAAAAGGGTGAGTAGCCCATTGTGTCGTGACGAGAGGAATTGTACGCAAACGTTACAAACGACAAAGTAATATCCCAGTCACGGTGATCATCCGAGACATACATTGACAGCATGTCCGTGAGCGTGCGGTTGAGGCGTTCAGTGAGGCTGTTCGTTTGTGGATGGTAAGCGGTGGTAAAAGAGTGCTTGATGGAGCAATACCGAAGAATTTCGTCGACTACTCGAGCAAGAAAGCAACGGCCACGGTCAGTGAGCAGCTGGCCTGGAGCACCATGGAGCAGGATAACGTCGTGGAGAAGCCATGTCAGTTGCACAGCTGGTGGGTATCGCTCGGGTGACAGCGTAGCGCGTAGTATAATCCGTGGCCACCGCAATCCATTTATTCCCCGATGCAGAAAGTGGGAAAGGCCCGAGAAGATCAAGACCAACTCGGGAAAACGGGTCTACTGGGATGTCGATCGGCTGCAGGGATGCAGCTATCATAACCGAGGGCTTCTTCCGTCGCTGACACCGGTCACAACAAGCCACGTAACGACGAACAGAGCGATAGAGGCCTGGTCAAAAGAAGCGGAGGCGGACGCTGTCGTACGTACGAGATACGCCAAGATGACCCGCTGTAGGTGCATCGTGCAGCTGTTGAAGAACGGTGGTACGCAGGTGTTCGGGGACTACGAGCAGAAGCTCGGCGCCATCTGGTCGCATATTCCGTCGGTATAAGGTGCCGTTGTGGAGCACAAACAGAGCTAGGGTAGCGTCAAAGTGATCAGGGCTGAGGCGATTGATAATGCTGCTAAGCTTCGGATCTAAGCGCTGCTAATGGCGAATGTTTGAAAGGTCAGAGATGGCCAACACATATGTGTCATCGTCACACTCGCTCGCAGGTGGCGGATCTACCGGGTTGCGGGACAGGCAATCGGCGTCAGCGTGCAGCCGGCCAGACTTGTGGATGACAGAAAAAGTGTATTGCTGAAGGCGGAGGGCCCAACGGCCCAGGCGACCAGTAGGGTCCTTCGGCGTAGAAAGCCAGCATAAGGCATGGTGGTCTGTGATGACGGAGAACGGGCGGCCAAACAAGTAAGGGCGAAACTTTGTAATGGCCCACACGAGGGCTAAGCACTCACGTTCTGTGATCCAGTAGTTCCGTTCAGCTGCAGAAAGGAGGCGACCGGCATAAGCAATGACGCGAGTGCGACCCATCTGCTGTTGGACGGGTATGGCACCAATACCGTGACCACTGGCGTCGGTGCGTACCTCCGTTGGTGCCGAGGGATTGAAGTGTGCCAGGACGGGCGGGTTGGTGAGGGCTGCAATGAGCGCAGAAAAGGCTTGGGATTGATCTTGGTCCCAGCAAAATGGAGCTTCGTTCTTCAAAAGATTGGTGAGTGGTCGAGCCGTCTCCGCGAAGTTGGGTACAAACCGCCGAAAATAGGGGCAAAGCCCAAGAAACCTACGTACGTCACTGGTATAACGGGGGGTAGGAAATGCACTTACAGCACGTATTTTGTCTGGATCGGGTTGAACGCCACGGGCGTCGACCACGTGACCGAGCACCTTGAGTTCACGTCGGCCGAAGCTACATTTCTTCGAGTTCAGCTGAAGGCCAGCTCTTCGGAAGACGCCAAGAATGGCATCAAGGCGATGGAGATGGCTCTCGAATGTAGAGGAAAATTCAATGACGTCATCGAGATAGCACAAGCACGTCGTCCATTTCAAGCCGCGCAGGAGAGAGTCCATCATGCGCTCGAATGTTGCGGGCGCATTACACAAGCCGAAAGGCATCACCTTGAATTGATACAGGCCACCAGGAGTGACGAAGGCGGTCTTCTCTCGGTCTCGTTCGTCGACTGCGATCTGCCAATAACCGGAACGAAGATCAATGGAAGAGAAATAAAAGACAGAAATCTGAGGCACGAAATATGCATGCCATTTCCTTGATTTACGTTAAGGTATCATTACCTCGAGGTTGTTTCCTAACCTACGATGTCCCCTTCCCGTCTTCTGGCGCTATACTTCTACCGCTTTTCTTCCAATTGCATATGTTCTAATTTGTTCTCCTCGGAGCTTCTTTGTTAGCGTCTAATTTCCGACCCGATAGTTAGCACTGGCGCATTACGACAATTATGCTGCCTTTGAGGCCTACTGACCAGCTCTTAATCGGAAGGTAATGCCTTTCTAAGTTATTTTTCTCATAGCAAATAAGAACGATTAAAGACGGCTATCTTATGCGCACGTTCGTACAGTATTTTACTAGCGCAGTCAACAAACACTGAGCTCCAGAGTAACAACGTTTACTGTTCGAAATTCCACACCTGATAACATCGTCTTTCATTACGCCTGCACGATGTGATTTTGAGTATGTAACAGGGTGTACGCTGCTTTTGTAAAAACTCTGCTAAGGCCGCGTTTTGGAGCCAATAATTGAAAAGAACTCTTGATTAGTATTATACCAAAAGAGAGAAAAAGAGTATAAGGTGGGCAAGTAAGGCCATTGGTAAGTAATACTACGTGCAGACCTGATGACCGCTGGCTATCTGCGCGGGATTAATAAAAGAAGAGGTAAATATAATTATACGCTGTTTAGGGTCTAGTCAGAAAAGGTTAGGAGCTGAATACGTTTGCTGGCATAACATGATGTGTCTAGAAATTGTGCGAAATTGTTACAGATTCCAGCGCAGGGACACGTGACATTGATGTCATGACTCTTTCGACCAGTCAGGATTTTAGCGTCTCAGCGCCGACGCCGAAGGCACAACGCCGGGTTTTGGGCGTAACGGGGATGTTAAAGGCATCGCTTTAAAAATGAACAATCCAACGCCTAAATATATAAGATGTACTGGCTGTAGCACGTGGGCATCAATGTGCGGTGGTGGTCATGAGCGACTGAAATCAACTATTGATTGTATCGAGCATGATGTTCTAGGGGCACTGTAGTGTCAGCATCATGGAGGGCGCTCTGCCCTTGCAATATTCCCCACAACAGCATCCACATGATTGAAAACGGTGTTCCTTCCACCAGTGGCTAAGAAAATACGAGGCAGGTGAGAGGAAAAAAAATGTAAATAAAAACTTGCGCCGAGTCAGAGACATGCAGCGGTACAAGGAGGCTTGAACGGCATTAACGATGGAAACGTTATGCATTATATATCAAGCCTTTCTGAAAACCAGGTATAAGGGAGACCGCCCAGTTGTGTTGTATAATGGCTTACACAACGCACTCAGGTCGTTCGATGAAGCAATGTTGTTATAGTACTTTGCGTCCGTTGTTCTTCGTTCAGGACGTTCCTTGGAACTGTGAGTCAGTTCTTTCTCGCAGCACGATCGCGCTCACACGCTTTCCTCCTCTCTCGATCCCCTTCCCTGACCAATGACGCCGAGCATCGGCGGCACTATGGTCCGCGTCTGTGCACCCCAGGTCCGAGGCCGGCGGCTGAGCATGTCCAACGTGTAACTTTAGACGCGCTTCGTTAGCCCTCGTCACGGGTAACGCCGGCCGCCTCCGTGGCCGTATACGTGCCCTAACAGATGTGCGTCCAGGGACACCGCCATCAGTGAGCGTTCTCCTGTCCATTGATAAAGCATGCGGCTCCACTGCAGAAATACGCGGGGCGGGCAGCAGTAAGAATAGGATGGCCGAGGAGGTCTGGAACGAAGCTGGCGAGTTTTCCTTTCGTGTCTTCTTTTTTTTTTTTTTTTTTTTTTTTTGTAACTACCGGCAACGAAACAACGGCAGGGACGTGCTGTTAAGCGTGGAAGCTGAGGGAAAGGAGTGGAAAGCAGAGGATAGCAGAGCAACCAAGCCGTTAAAAATAAAGGAAAGATACCAGAGGATGGGGGATACGGGAGACAACGACGGCGGCGTGCTAACACCTTCCACCTCGGTCAGGAAATCTTTAGCGAAAAGAAGGCAAATAAATATGCGACGAGGTAAATGAAAGAAATGAAAAGGGGCTGAGAAGAGGGAAGGGAAGTTAGGGGAGGGAACTTGAGAGAGAAAGCAAAGCGGGCTGCCAGCTGGGTGAGGGGCGTGGTCGTGAGGGAAGGTCTCTTCTACGTGTAGAATAAACTCACGCAGGCGAAAAGATTAATGAAAGCGGACGGGGCTTCTCGGCTCGCTCCGTGGACGCAGCCATTTGCAACGAGATAAGGCTGCCGACCAGACGCGACTGACGTGCCTAAAAAAGATAAAGGAAGCCGGGTCATTTGCTTCTACTTTTGTCTCTTGCTTAGCACCATCTTCATTCTTCACTTCTTTCTTCTTTTTTTTTTTTTATTCCTTCGCTGCCGTCGTTCAGCTATCTCTTCTTTTGCTCTGTTCGAACTTATATGCTCTCGATGGTCATTTGTTCCTATTTTTTTGCTTGCTTCGCAGAGGCTTTACCTATATATGTATGTACAGCCGGCCTTGTATGTGCGCGTGGACCGGAGCTAGAGCATGACCAGTTGATGGCGGTCGGGCAAAGCTTCTGTGTCGCTTCGTGTCAGCTCATCTGTTGGCTGTCCGCTTCGCTTACCTATTAGCTTTGTCTGCGGCGGTGACCGTGGTGCGGTCGCGGCCGAGGGAGGCGGTGTGTAGAGATAGGGCCGGTTGCTCCTGCGACCCGTTCTGTACGTCTAGGCTGCTGAGGAAGCTAACGCCGGGTCCACTTGGCGACGTATACGCAGCCGGGACTCGCTGATAAGCTTTCGTAAACTTATGGCGTACGATTTTGAGCACTGATTAAAAGATTTTGTCTGTGCTCAACGTGTCAGGACGCGGTCTAGTTTATCTTTGAGCGGGTACTGAGAAAAGACATTGGATGCAATAGCGAGACGACGATACAGGTGGACCACTTCTGGCATCGACGCCTAGCCGCTGCCATCAACCTTCTGTGCCAACACCGGTATCGGCGAAATCGTGTTTGTGCAGCATGAGAAGTCATCGACTGAGTCTCATATCAATAACGGTGCACAGATATTTACAGATGTTTACTTTCCGAGCCGTCTGTGCCTCTCCTACGAGGTCCTGATAGCACTGTTTTCGTCAGTCGTTCGATGCCTGCAGGCCATCATGACTGAAATAATATGGCGAGATTGCTTTTCTTGCGTTCTTTTTTTTTTTGTTTCGGTAAATCTTGGAGAGCAGTAAGCCTGACTGTCAGGCTTGGTTTGGTTTAGTATGGCTTATAGAGATTAACGTCCCAAACTGAGTCAGACTATGATCGAGGGACTCCGTAGCTGAAGACTCCAGCACTTGTGATCACCTGAGGGTTTTTAACGTGCACTGACATCGCACAGTTAACGAGCGCCTTGCTTTTATTTTCCATGGAATATCGGATACCGTGGACGGGATTCGATTCCGCTTTCTTGGGTTCCGCAGTCGAGCGCCCTATACCATTCAGCCACCGCGGCAGAAGATTTATGGAAGATTTGGCGGACTTTCAAGCAATAGTTTCTGCGTAGGATTATTTTTTTGTTTGATTTGGCGATGTATACGATGTCTCTGCGTGGTCAAAAATAACGTATAGTTTATCGTGGACACTGCAGCAGCTCATGTAGCAGTACTGTATTTAATACTCGAATAGGTATATAACACTTATACTTGCAAACGGAAGTCGAAGTAAAACTGAAAATATTGAACTTAGATGATTCGCTCCAGACGCAAAAATGCATGATTATTACTTAAAAATATGCTCGCATTCTGGTTCCAACATGCGGTGAACGAATGGGCCGCGAGTCATGTGGTCCGCGTGCTGACGGCAGCGGTGACTTGCAATATTCTTGTGCACTCACGCATAGTTCCAAACTTTTACATGAGGTAGAAAACCCTAGTTAACCATCCGACTGCACTAAGACGGAAGGGTAGATGGAGCTTAGCTGATCGCCAACGGTATGTCAGAGCTTGCGTTTAAACAACTAAAGGCTCCCAATCAAAGCATTATATTCCAAAAATACCACTATTTCACTATTTCAACGTGTCCTTGGTTCCAGCCGTTCGTCATTTTATCCTGTGATCGACTGCAACTACATGGCACTTCGTAGGTATAAAACCAAATTTTAAAAATATTTTCAGAGTACTCTTATCAGTCTTTCTAGCTTCAGTCTGAAATGTTCAACCGCTACTTGAGGGGTTACTTCTCTGTTCCGTTCGTGCGTGACAAAATAATTGGCTGGTGAATACAAACTCAAATTAAAGATTAAGTGAAAAAGAATTAATAGCTCCAAGCCTATGTTTGGATATCATTGCGATGCGTGATGTGCATAGGACGCGGCGCTGTGCTTGTATATGCTCGAACATGTCCATACGCAGTCCCCATGCAAGTTGTTAGCGGTCCAACGTTGGTAGCTTGGTGTGCGTTGGGGCGGAGATTAACAAAATAAGTGTTTTTACTTCCTTGTCAATTATTTACAGCGAGAAAAAAATACTTGGAATCATTTTTTTTTTCGCGACCGAGTGAAAGAGCAAGATTGAGAAGGAGTGAGATGGGCCAATAGCTGTAAATAAATAGTTGTTTTCACGGTGATGTCAGCAAGTGCTTGCTGTAATGAACTACGCAGGAAGCTAGCTATTTTTATTTCGTTTCACCCATTTATACGTTAAACACGGTTTCCAGTGCATTTTGCCCTGGCGCCCTTGCATTTTCCTTTTAACCCTGAATTTCTGATACAACTCGCTTGTTATATTTGCCCTTTAAAGTGGGAACGTCGCATATCCTAGCCTCCTTTGCTTCACCGATTGTTAGTTAGCGCGGGATTGCTTCAAACTAGTGAAAAGAAAGTTAGATACTGGATACGTCGAGGACGCGAAATAATATTTCAGTGTAAGGAAACTGTCATAAGTCGCCCGAGCGTACGAAACTGTCGTGCTGACGCACCTTGTTTGAAGCAAGAAATTGGCTTTTTTTATTTATATGCGGCTAGCATATACGCATACATCCGCGCTGTTTCCTTTGTTTGAGGACGTCAGCGTTTCAAGAAGCCCATCGTTTCTTTGAACCATTAGAATATTAATCCAACAAGGGCGGCGTCATATACCGCGCCCCTATCGATATCAGATGCGAACCGCATGTTCACGCGAATACCACATCGTTCTCGGTGAACTCCTCGTGATCATATACAGAGAGCGCCTTATTGTGCA
>NC_139349.1:92268043-92283043 GCF_055883805.1 Amblyomma maculatum | reverse complement strand
GCTGGAGCAGGTGGATTCGATCTCAGACGAAACGCTACGATGCTTACACTTGGAGCTCTCTCGTGTTTACGAAGGCAGGCAAGCAAGCACCGTTTTGTTGCGCTTCATCTCTGCCTCCGTTTCCCTCACTTTCGTTTGGAGAGGCCTTGTGGCGGTGTCAGGCCCGAGTGTAATAGCAAGCAAGCAAACAAGCGCCTGGTTCTGGCATCGGAGGCCCGTCCCCTTCAAATGGCTCCTGGTACACTGCGGCTCCACAGAGCAGGAAGTGCACAGAGAGTTGTTTTCTTCCCCCCCCCCCCCTTTTTTTTTTGATTACTCGCTTTTTCGTCGGGGAGCCTGACGTTGGCCCGCGCCTCTTGGATACGAAAAGCCCTCGACTGCGCTTGAAATAGGAAGTGCACGTCGGCCCACTTAGGGCAGAGACAGAGAAATGGAAAATAATAATGATAAAAACAGTATTGCATTAAACCTCGCGGCGGCGTAGGGTCGCTCACTATACGCGAGGCTGGAACAAACACCCAGTCGCAGACGTGGCGCCGTCAAGCCACTCCTGCTCAAATGCTTCCTATCGGAAGGAACGAAGACCTCTCAGCACCCACAAGCAGTGCAGAGCCGAACTGAGACCATCCTCCTCACTTCCCCAGTGACATCCACCGTCCTGAACAGGCTCTCTCTTCCTCACCCCTCTCAGCCCCTAAAAAACTTATATACCTCTTTTATCTATCTAGTACCGCATGAATGCTCCCAAAAACGGGCAAATTGAGCGTTCTCTGGGAATCTCCTTTTCTTCCCGCCACTCGAAACGCACGTAAACGGCCGTGTGCGGGAAGAAACGGGAGACGCGTGGAGCGCGAAGGGGCCGGATATATCTGGTACCGAAACGTCTACAAGTCTGTTTGCTCTCGAGCTTTTGTTTCTCGAGAGCAGGAAAGAGCGCGATATATGTGTTCGAAGATGGCGCCTCCCATCAACACTTCGGGAAAAGAGAACGAGTGGATGCCGAACGTTCCCCGATCTAATGCACTGCGATTTCCAGTCTGACACTGAAGGCATCACACGGATATTCGCTTTTCCTTGAAGAGCCATATAACTTCGGATGCGATATTCGGCTTTGATAATACCAGGACCTCTCCCATTATTGGAGGCCGGCGTCGGCGCCCTGAAACATAGCACGAGATCGCGGATTAAAACGCGTGCCTAAGTTCCCTCTGTTTGGTGAAGTCGTGCAGAAACACTGGTGGAATATATTAGGATTTTAGTGCATAATAAAGGGCCTCCGTATGATAAATATTACGTTCTGAACAACGGGGCACCTCATTCTCTCCACCAGGATTTTCTGCTCTGTGGTGAGTGGGAAATAACAGTTGGAGCAGCATTTTCGAGCCAACTGGCCCACTCTGACAGGCATAATACATTTTTCTGCCTTTAAATGTCCTGTCTATAGACCTTTGCATCGGGCAAGGAGGATGTTGAAACGCGTCCTCTCTAGGCTGTTGCACACCGATTCCGCTGCCGTTTACGCCATGCTAGCGAAACGTGTGCACAACAGCCCAGGGAGCAATTTGTGGCGGTGCCCAGGAAGCGCTCGTTGCAAAGGTTGATAGCATATCCCCTTCTGCGGGATGATACATAATCACTGTACGCATCTGCAAGTTGAAATGAATAATTTTTTATCGCTTTAATGCCTACTGGGTTCGATGTTGAACATATATAAGGCGACAACACTCCTGTCCTCCCCCCCTTCTTTTTTTGCAGATCAAAAAAGGAAGGCACTTACGTTTTCCTGTAAATATTCACCGCTGTAGAGGTCGACAAGTACAACCCTGTCGGTTAGAGCTCCCAACCCCAACATTGTTGCTTCTTAGCACCTACACATTTTCATTTGGCTAAACGGCTTGTGTAAGGAGGGGGAGAGCTTATTCAGGTTGTTTTTCTGTCCAATTCTCCTCGACACGTGGCTCCAAGAGGTTCGGAACCCGGAAAGAAAGGCGCCAATCGATATCCCCTGGCGCTATGCCGTCGCCGAAATGGATCATCGGCCCCTTTTCAGCGTCAGCAGCTTAAACGGGGTGCTGCTGCCGCCTTGTTCGACCCTTCCCCGTTTTCTGACAGCCCTCATGGGCCCCTTATTCTGATGGAGGATATCCTGCAAACACTCGTCGACCGGGAGATCGAGCAGGCGAAACTGTCAGAGTCTCTATGCAATCACAGGCGCTATGGTGCTTCTGTATGCCCTCCGGTATCCTCAAGAAATTTCCCTTGAATTTAGCTAGATGTCCTGTTAGTACATACCCGTGCTTCCTACCTTTCCTTGCCGTTTTTTTTTTATCCGAGTTCACTCTGGAAAACAAGGGAAAAAAAGAAGCAAAACAAACATGATTTCGGCTGAGTTATAAAGGGTGAGATATTGAACGAGTATTTCTTCGGCTGTTCGCCGTCATATAGTAAAGTTTCTCGCTCGTGTGCTAACTAAAACAGTACGGACGTACGTAATACCTTGAAAAAAGGACCAGTGCATCATGGACTCGACTCAGCAAAGAAATCTGACCGAAAACAAATTTCTATTCCCAGCGCCTTCTTCTCTTCTTATCAGCTTTGGTGCATTTTTTTTTTTTTTTTCGCAGTCCATTGTACAATTTCGATTGAACGGTTGCTTCAATAACTGCAAGGGCCTGAGTGGAAAAAAAAAATGTGGCAGCTTTCAAAATGCTCTAAAATATTTCTGCATTTAAGTTTTCTTTCTCCAGCAAGAAATTAAGTTTTCTTGTCACGAAGAATAACAAACAATATATAGCTCATATGATTTAAGAGCTTGTTCCAGCTAATTCAACCGTCAGTACTTGCACGATCGCATGTACCATGGAGATTCGCAGAAATAGAAGTCTCTTTTCTGAGTTTATAGAGACCCAATGAAGGCCCAGTTAACTAATATATTCTTTCATAAGAATGAAAATTCACTGTCATGCTTTTTCTAATGGCAGCCATATTATGGATATCTCTACATATTAGCACAGTTCGATATGATTATAATTTATTATAATAGAAAACGTGAGCACATTTAATGTCTATAGCAAAAACTTTGTGAACTCCACGCATGTTTCTGCGGTTGAGATTGGGCTAATAAATAATATGAGCAGAAAATGGCACAGAATTTATTTGTTGTGACAAGTTTTGTTTCTAGTTTCCCATAAATAGTAGTTCCTGTTTATTCTTCTTAATTTTTTTCGCTTATTTAATGCCCGAGGCATGGCGAAACTTTGGCGTTTCAGGAGGTGCAAATAATAAAAACCAGCCCCAGACAGAGTCTGTATATTGCTGAGATAGCGAGCATGTGTTCGGTCAGTCGAGGTGTTCTTGCACGCGGGAATGATCTACCTGCGTTAGCGCTTTCTAAAAGCATGCGATCATCTTTGTTGAGAGCTTGCCTCATTGGTTTTATACGGATCACTGCACAAAAGCACCAGTCAATATTTTATTTGCCTGGAAAGGTGTGGGGCCTTGTTAATTACGAAATCATTTTTCTCTCCCATCTCATCGCGATTTAGACCAGAAATAAGTTTTGTTGTAAAAATATTTTAAACTTGCATCTATGCGTGCGGCAGTGCTCTCACTCTGGCCATGGAAAGTGTTTGAGCGTAAGGCATGGTAAGGTACCGAATTATATATCAAACGAAGTGAAGGAAGAAATAAGTGATAGAAATAAAGTGGAAGAGAATCGAGTTAGGGAAATATTGAAACGAGAAATAAAAGCCGGTGAGAGGGAAAAGAAGTAAGGGAAGGAGGTAAAATGGAAGACCGCCATTTAGGGATCTCGGGTAGAGTTGACTCACTCAAGAAAATTGTAATTTCCCGGCCGCAAGATTATTCACGAACGCCCCGGCGCGGCTCCTGTGACGCCGCGCAGCAGATGTTTAATGATTCCTGGAGTGCAATTTAACTCGCTCACAACATTGCAGCTCTCTGGTGTAATAAATAGTCTCGCTTCGCGCAGGCGTCACTTCCTGGCCGCAGACGTTACACAACGTACTGCTACCATCTTTATTTAGCACCACCATTTTGCACGTTTGAAAAAGACACCCACGCGTCTATCGCGGCGGAGCGTATAGCAAAACGTGTGGCTGTGTAAGCCTTCCGGAAGTTAAGAGCCTTAATGGGATGAGGAGGCTGTTATTGCAAAATTTCGATAATGTCTCTGGAGCCATTTTTTTTTTCCTTGCCATCGCGGCTGGCGAAAATCCAGGTTTATACAACCCGTGTGATAGGGGCCGTGAGCGATTACTCGCCCACCCCGAAAAAAATAAAGAATCCTCAAAGCAGAACGTCTTCCTCGTCCCCCTTTGCGTTCTTCTTCTTCTTTTTTTTTTTTCTTATCAGCACTGAAATACATCAAACTGCTAAATGGCTGCTCGGATCGTTTCCGTCGCAGAGCCCATATCTGTTCGCCTGTTTTTGTTGTTTAGGGAGGTTTTCACACTTCATATTTGTTACATATATTTCCCACGTACCAATGATTCTTTAATAGAGTAAATCATGCAGCTTCACACTACGAAATAAAGTTTTGGCTTTAATTCCCAGGTCTTTCCTAGGTGGTTGTATATGTGGCAGTATTTCCGATGTGGGACAAGTAAAATTGTCTTGAGGCGCAGCAGGGTTCTTTCCTGCCATCGATCGCGGCTTCTTGTGCTTGCTGGAGACTGATATTGCTTGTGACTCAAAGGAAATGGACGTTCGTGAAACGGGAAGTGTGCTAAATATATACGTAACAGAAAATACACTCCTTTAAAAAGAAATGCTAAGCATATTGCGCACACCGTGTTGGGAAAGTGGAGACAAATAATTTGCTAACAAGCAGATTGCCGTCATTATCCCTTTATTGTTCTTAGCCTCGGTGTTGCATTCTTTCAGCAAGCCTTGTCGTTAGGTTACATAAAAATTACAGAGTCCAATTTGTCGCCTTTTTCTTAAGCATTTGTTGCTTTACACACACCAGAAATAAAAGGAGGTCTTGCCTTTTACCTTCTACTAAAACGAGCAATCTTAACCTCTGAAAAGACTTAGTCAAGCATGAAACGACGATTGATGGTTCTGTGGAATCTAAATGCGCATGTAAATGAGCCAGTGATAAAGTAGAGTTAAGAAGACAGCTCTGGTATTGTGTTCCGTAGGCCTCATAGAGGTAAAAAGGATGACGAGAATAAGAAGGACCGTACAAAAGCAATGTGAACTCTAAAGGACTGCTCCTGGCGCTGTGCCCTAGTGTAATTTCCTTGCGTGTTTTGCTTTATTTTTCTTCCTCCGCATTTCTAAATAAGCCGGAGAAAGCGACTAATATTATTTTCCTTCTGATACAGTGTCATACGCTTTCGCCCAAGCCCGCAGTCCATTTCTATGGCGGCTCGTTTCCGCGCCTATAAGAAGCTTTAGAGACTCCGACTTTGTCTCTTCGGCGCGTCTTATAGGACGAAACCTATCTCTTTTTTTTGCGAAGCTTCTTGCGGGGACCCTCACGTATGATCCGCTTACCTTCGATATCAAGGACTTTCGCGTCTGCTAAGTTAGTGCGCCGAATCTTGGCAAAAAGTGCGTTGAAGTGAGCAAAAATATTTAAGGCGCTGCAGAGAGTTCGAGCGTGTTTCAACCGCAACCCTGCATTCCGGGGTAGCTATGTAAAAAAAGCTGCATATACGAAGGTGTTCTTTAGATTCATTTTGTCGCTACCAGCCACGGTGATACATAAAAATCTGGCGTTCGGTTATGAACCCCTTGGTTCTGGATTTTGTAATACAGACTGTTTCGACTGCATCCCGGCGGAAGCTTCAAACTTCAGTACGATACCACACGTTTTCACAACACATATGTGCTCAAAGTGGTTGAAACTTATCCGTACCCTTCTACTATGCGGCATCTTTCAGAGCGAACCCGCAGCTTTACAACATTCGACGACACTAGCAAAGGGTGGATTAACATAAAACGACGTAAATAACATGAATAAATGTGGCACAACGCACGGTAATATGAGAAAAAAGTTGCTACAACACGCAGTTTTATGAAGTAAGCAAATAGGCACCGCAATAAAGAAAGACATAAGATGACTTAATGAGAATTCACCAGCTGTTTGATAATTTTGTAGTGCTACAACACGCAGTTTTATGAAGTAAGCAAATAGGCACCGCAATAAAGAAAGACATAAGGTAACTTAATGAGAATTCACCAGCTGTTTGATAATTTTGTTTCTAGCACATTATTGATCATAACGTAAGAAAAAACAAGGCATGTCACCGGTAAGGTCAGAACCCACCACGTCTGAATTCCTACGGTGTTCTGTGAAGGCTGGAAAATTTCAATTCCAGATTCGCCTGTAAATGTTGAGATGTCAGAAGAACCTCCTTGATGTAACAAGAACACGTTGACCTCACAGTGTTCCGGTGTATTCAGTAAAAACACATGTGCGGCATTGAATGTGAACAACTTGATACCAATAATCAAGCCTGCACTGTCAACGTCACATGCTCAATCACTATTTCGTCACGCATCAGTTTGGTATGAACGTTCTTTATTTTTCGATCGAACGTTTATTTAATCGCGGGCTGATGCAGTCCATAAGCGGGCTTTGTAGGTTTCGCAAGCTCCGTTTAATGAATTCTGATCAATTAAAGAGGGCTGGGAAGACCAAAAAATCAAAAATAGTAGCGATAACGCGAGTCCAGCTTCAGCATGTCACGAGCGTACTCGGCGTGCAGCCTTTGGTACTTTGTGGTGAAAGATGTAACCGTGTTTTTGTGTGCCGCACTGAACCTCAGATGAGGTGCCAGTGCAAGAGCGAAACTTTAAAGCAGTTACATGAGTATAGTTCCACCGGACTCCTTTGTTTTCTCAACACATTTTTCAGTCACACTAATTATTTATTATGTGGCTTTTCAGAACATTGACCAGCAGTCGATCCACTCCTTGCTATTAGGGCTGTTCAGAAACTTGCTCGAAAGGAACATATAACTGCAGCCTTTGAGAGACAAGCAGCGGTCACAGAAAAGAACTTAATGCATGTCAAAACTCGTGTCCGACAGCTGTTTCTGCTCAGCAGACAGATAGGCACCGTACTGTAAACGTCAGTCCTATCTACCCTCATGCGACCACCCACACGTAGTGTTTCAAAATATTTCGTAGAAAAAAGAAAAAGAACGCTTAATATATGAGCCTGCCGGAAACTGGAGTGGCCATTAAAATAAAAAGAAAGGACAAATACTCAGGAGATTGAAAGCTGGCCGGTAATAGTGACGCTTCCCCGATATGTCCTCCCCCCAGCTGCTCACGTACCACCCACGTCGCCTGATTTCCACCACTCCCAGAACGACGTGATAAAGATCTCGGTTTCCCAGCGTGCGCACGCGTGCATTGTACGTTACATGGAAATGAAGTATACACTCCCCTCGCTCCGGTGTTTCCTCCATGTAGGGCGCTGAGAAGTGAATCGACGACGGCGGGGAACATGGTAGGGAAAGCCGCCGCCCTAGCTGTTCTTCGCTCAGTTGGCTCCCGAATCTCAGAGGATCGCTGCCCTTCTATTCCCTTGAACCCCACCGCTGCTGTTTGATTTACTGGATACTATTTAGTGCAGCCGGGGCCGTCCTCGAGGTCCTGAACGACTTCTGCGTTTCTTTTCTTTCACTACTTTTTCCTTCCATCATTGAGTCAAGCTCCCCCCCCCCCCCCCCCCCCCCCCCCCAGTTCATTGCCTATATTCACTATCGCGTGTGTTTTTCCCTGTCCATGCCGTCGGCGCCAGTGCTCCCATCCTCCCCCTTTCCACGAGTTTTAGCGTTATGTTGCCAGTTGAGGGCGAGCTGTGGGAAATGAGGGCCGCGCTAGAGCTGCCATACTGGAGTCGGGGCGGGGGGCGTGGTGGGCACCAGATAAACGCACTCTGTTGCCATTTCTTTGCTGGTGTCGCTTCGCCCGCTCGTTATATTCTCTGTTGGCCTTTCGGTTATTGCGTTAGAGGCGTATATGGTGACAGTAGCGAAGGTGTTCTTGCCTCTTTGTGCTGCTTGCTGTGGTGTGTGAGAGTTAGGAGATACGAAGTCTATTCGAAGGAAGAGGCTATATTTGAAGCTGCGCCATCTATTCACCTTACTCCATTCACCTCCCTCTCTTTGGCGCTTATCGTTCATTGCTGTGCTCAGGAGATAGCACTTCTTTATTTAAAACTGTACGGACGTCAGGAAATTTGAGTAAAATATGCATTTTGAGTACCTTGTATTTGAACAACAGTACTGCTTTTTTATCAATGTTCTTACACTCAGGATGTTCAGTGGTACTATTGATTCAAGTTTCCCCAAGTGAAGTGAAGCGTACCTTTGCTCCTTCACAGCCTGCAGTATGTATATGTAGAGTCATGTGTATATGAACATTGCTCCATACTAAATTATTCGCATCATGGTTCAGTAAACATTAGCTGTTATAGCTGATATGGACTTTCATTATTCGCAAGCTTCTCTTTCTACTCCGTACATGACTGAATTTTTGAAATCAACGCTTGTCCAGGTTTCAGGCCGTCAAAAGTACATAGAAAGAATTTACGCTCGAATTGCATTGCCATCCGTTCCCTGCCGAATTGTAAGAAAGAGTTCCTTTTGGGAATCCCTGCTTTATAGTCCACCGAAACTTTTTCCCTTCATATCTTTGAATGAATTCCATAATTAGTAACGATATGCTTCAGGCCGCTTGTACTGTTCATCACTGCGCGACGAGCTCGGTCCAATCAGCATGTCTTCGTTATGAACGGCCGGATCGGTTTCGACCGTCCAAGACGCATTTCCGCCACTGCAGGAAGCGCTCTCCACGTTCGCAGACAACCCAAATTTCTGGATTCGAGAGCTCCCTCGAGGCACGTAAGACTTTTCTTGCGAAGATGGAGGAAAGAAACAAAGACAGCTGACCGTCACTTACGCATGCTGTTCTGGTTAATGTTTAATGAAGCACCTGCATTATTTCCCAGCTTTGCTCCTCCTTTCTTTTCACTGAGCCGCTATTAACGAGGCTTTAACGGTGTGTCACGTGCGTATTAATAAATGTGTCAGAAGAAAGCCGGGCCACGTGAAAAGACGGCGGTTTAATCCTTTATTGACAGCCGCTCGGAGCTGCGCTTTGAACGTCT
The DNA here is from genome assembly GCF_055883805.1 of Amblyomma maculatum. Taxonomy (NCBI): domain Eukaryota; kingdom Metazoa; phylum Arthropoda; class Arachnida; order Ixodida; family Ixodidae; genus Amblyomma; species Amblyomma maculatum. The sequence continues at coordinate 92,273,889 of NC_139349.1, read as the reverse complement.
TCCTGGACAAAAAAAAAATAATAATAAATGTGTGCTGGCTCGATTACTGCTTCGTAAAACACCTGTTTTCTGGACTGGCGCTTTGATTCGTCGTTAACAGATAATAAGGACAGGTTTATTACCAATATTAAAATCTAGCTGCTCCGAGCGAGATGTCAGGAAGAAAGTTTATAGCAGCCGCTCTGTGGTCTACAAAGCTAATGCTTCCATAACGAAAGGTGTCAGCAAGAAAATGAAAAAACAGGGATGGTAGACAAGGACTTAGAGGCCAACTGCCGTTTACAGGAGGAAAGAGGACAAAAAAAAAATAACGAAACGATGACGAGGGAAGAGCAAGACTAGAGCGCATATACTCTGCCCTGCTATAAATCCGGAAACGGTTCATGAAGATCGTTACACTTGGCACACTGCAGAGAAAGTAGAATCACCCGGTGTCCATGACGAATACATGTTTCGGGTACAATCAGTGTCCAATTTTAGAGTTCAGGAAGCTTCCGAGCCACGCCGCGCATGCGGCTTGTAATGCCTTCCTAGAGTTCCATAGTTTCTGAAAATAAAATTTGTTCCTGCCTCCTCCAGTGGGCATGCCATTTACGAGTAGAGGAGCGCTATGCACTACACTGCTTAGAAGCAAGCTCCCCGGGTCCTAAACTTCAGGCAAAGACAGAACCTTGGAGCAACCGAGCCTCTGACAAAGATTTGATGCCCGGGTCATTTAAGACCGTCCGCAGGGCCAAGCGAGTTATATCAAAACGTATAGAGAAAGGAATATGGCATGCGTGAACGCTCTCCTCAATCCAGGAAAGCTAAAGCACCCGTACAAGTACATGCAGTCAACACTCGATTATAAGTTGAGCCTATATGTAAGAGCCGTTCACCCTGCCCTCTCCCCACACCTAATATTTAGCTGGAAAGGTAAAAAAAAAAGTCTGGTTGCGAAGAGAAATTTAATTTAAAATGTGTAATTTTCCTCGCGTCACATTTCGCACAAGGGGGAGGGCTATAAAAAGTTGCTCAAGAAACTAATCTCGTCATAATAACGAGGTTCATTTCCGCAACGCTTGCCACAAGCATAAAATCAGTGAGGGTGCAGTTGCCTCGCACAAACGGCGCACGAATGTCGCGCGCGAAGCATGGTTTTAGAACACTAGCTTAATCGTCACTGCAGTACATCGCCAAATCACATTACTGTAGGTATATGCACGCTTCCATAATCATTTTTGTTAGAAGTAACTTGGGATCCTTATATTTTCTATTTAGATCATCGACAAAATTTATTACGACCAGATGGTCTCGTTTGCAGCATAATACACAATTGCGATTCCTCACCCCTTGAAAGGGTTCCCATGGTTACGGCTAAATCTTCGTAAAGCGCGCGCCGTCGTTCAAACCTGCCATGGGTTATCGGGTTTCCACGGTATTCGGTATATAAAAGAGAGTGGAAGCTTTCGGGAAAGCATACATCCTATTTGTAATCGCAAAAAAAAAAAAAAAAATCACGGCTCGTACGTTAGAGTATGCTGTTTATTCCTTTGCTCTCTCTCTCTGAAAAAAATAAAATACGAAAAAAAAAAGTCTGTCGGAAAAGAAAAAAAGAGCTGACAGTTGGACGAGTTAGATATTGGAAATACTCAGCGCACAGGGACGACGACACTGCCAACGCTCGTGTGTCCACACGTCTTTGTCCTCGTTCGTATGCGCTAAGTACTTCCGAAAAATTAGTTGCGGTTTAACTCCGGTTAACTCTAGTTCATTTGCGACAGCAGCGACGGAAGCTTCCTTTGCCCGCTGCATTATTCCCCTATCACGCCCTATCAATGTAAGGGGCTACATTATTGGGAACACTTAAGTTCATGACACGAGAGAGTAAGCTATCAGCCCACATATGACTGAGAAGGGTTCAGTGCTGCTGAACCGAATGTGGAGCGACAGCTTTAGCTGCCGGTGAGCGAGCGTTCTTCTCTCTTCTACTTCTTTTTCACGGCTGTTCAAGGTCAAACATGGCCCTTCCCGGGACCTGAAACTTGGCGCAGTATTGCTATCGCAATAAAAGAAGGAGGAAAGGGTAGGAAACAAAAGATTTCTCCACTTTTATTTCTCGAAGCAACGGCCGCGTTAGTCCAATTACAGTCTTCAATAACTGATGCCAGCCTTTCACTCTTCGTGCCACGGTCTCGTTATAAAGCTTTTGTTTCCGGCGACGATTAGTCCCGCTTTCTTCTGTGAACAGAACACCGACGGCAACTTTTATGATATTGTCTGCACTGCCTTCTCTGCCATGAATATGCACTGAGCCGTTTTAATTTTTTTTTTCAGCATATTACGTCACGTTCTCCCGTGTCGTGAAATTATTGTAAAGTGCCAGTGTGGCTGCCACCGAGACAGTGCGCCTACCATGAGAACGTTAATAAAAGGCAACTCGTAATTTTTCTCTCTATTGCTTGCAGTTCACAGAGCTGTCTCCGTACTTGGACTCTTCAGCTTTATATATACTCTTGGAACAATAAAAATGAAGGGGCGTTAGCCACCATCAGGTGGAACGCGTTTAACAGAGAGGACAGTTGAAGGGAGTTAACTGCTGAGCTAGTTAGTCCTGAGACATAATAACGAAATATTTAGCGCAAAGAGGACCCACATAGAATCTGTGTTGTCCTATTTCTTGGACAGCTGCAAATAAAGACTGATGCGAGTTTTAGCATCAAGCTGTTGTGCTTAAACTAGGAGATGTGCGCTATGAAGACCAGCAGACCAGCTTGGACCACTTGAGGTTTTATAACCAGTTTGGCGCCATGGTGTTAGAGGTCAAAGAGGTTGCTCAAGGCAAACGCGACGGGCGGTATACAAAGCCAACGGTGCGTCAGAATAGTGGTCTAGAACGGTGTTACCAGTTTTGTGTGCGTTCATACATTACGTATACCGTGCATTAGAGTGCACATTTAGAGCAGCATATGCAAAGCATGTCCGGCATGTCAGTGAAGTTACCAGGGCACTCAGTATAGTTTAGGGACTCATTCTCTGCTAACCAAAGCTGTCGAGCTTCTGGAGTGTCGTAAATATACTATACTACAAGGCTTAAAGTCAGAACCTGCTGCCTGGGGTGTTCTAACAAACTGTTTACATAGCGCAAATGTACTTGTGCTTGTACAAGTAAAAGCAATACGAAAGGGAACACGCTCGCCCGTGACGCTGGTAGCCGATTGCACACTTCCGCCTGTTCTAAATACTCCAGGAATTTCTCGCCCTGCTTTCGTAAACCGTCTGCGCATCTGTAACTGTCAAAGTACTCGTTCGGTGGGCATTCCGTTGTTGAAGTCAGAGCCGCTTTCTTCGAAATATTTATTGCTCTAAGAATGGTACGCATTCATCACCGTTATTGCGATGGTGCGTGTCTTCAGCGTTTGGAACAGTAGCAGGCACTAGATCTCTTCACATCTCCACGGGCTCGCGTGTTCCCTTTCATATCACTACTATACCTGCAGAACGGAGCCACAATCTCACCCAGATGGCGCGAGAGCCGAGCACAAGCGAATAGGAGATGGAATTTCCAGAACGCGTGTCAGTTTCTCTTCTGCTCAACCAGAACTTTGTTGCACGAGCCAGAACGCATGCATTGTCGACAAGGGTTTTTCGCCGGGTGCTTTCATTGATTCAGTAGCACCATAGTCTCTGCTTCACACGGCGACCTGTCATGTTCCAGTCTCTTTGTACCATCGATCGCATTCACACTACAGAAAATATCATGTAATGAAACTGCGATACACGTACTGGCTTCCGTAGTGTCTCTTGGAGACTGCATAACGAATTGACTTCGAGCCGAAAATATATCTCTAAGCGCCGAAATCTTGTCTGTTCCATAGTAGGTTAAGCGTAGAAGCAAAGACGCGTCTGAAAAAGATGTGGCCTGCCTGTTTGCAGGGGACGTTTTGGAACGAAGCGCGATTGGCAATTTTCTTCTGGCCATCAAAGGAAGTGATGTAGAGGGAGAAACGTAAGAGAAGGAGTAAAAAGGGTTCGCAGGAGTGCAGCAGCACTCTGCGGACGCGGAAAAAAAGAGCAAGAAAAGGAATAAAAAGTCGCGTGTCTTGTTTAGGCGTCACTGTAATCCCACCCAGCGGTATCGGGCCACGGCACGCGCGCAGGGCCCACCGCGACATACCATTACCGCCGAGCTTAATTGGCGGCTTGAATTATCCGCCGCCTTTGTCTCATAACGGCAGGCATAGAGTGCGAGCTAGCACCGCAACCCTCCGAAATTTATGGGCCAGTGTGTGCGTTAGCCCGACCGTGTTTTTACCTGCCTCTTTTCTCTTTCTACTGGAATTCTTTATTGATTTTTTATTCCCCTCTTTTCTCCCCACCGTTTCTTCCGCTCCTTGTCTCTAGCAAGAGTGTTCAGTTTCCCTCCCTATATATATGTATATATCCCCATTCTCCTTTCACTTTAGCAAGCTCTTCGCCGGTCGTTCCTGCCAGGACTGGACGGAGTCTCTCCATTATACGAGCCGTACTTCCAGTATCTGCGGGCCTTTTTTCCTCGAAAAATATCGGGACAGCTATAGTACGGCAACGTGCCGTTGTTTTTGGGACGAGGAGAGGTGACCCAGGATCTGTTCGGCCGACACGGGGTAATGGCGTCCGCTTCTCCGGTCATTTGGGGGGCCAGCTCCCGTTAACACGTCGAGGAGGCCCCGGCTCCCGTCCACTCTCTTGTTTCGTCTTTCGCACTCCCTCCCTCCCTCCCTCCCTCCCTCCCTCCCTCCCTCCCTCCCTCCCTCCCTCCCTCCCTCCCTCTCTCTCTCTCACACACAAACATGCACTTTTGTCGCTATATACCAAGCGCCGGACCGGAGTGCACGCGTGGGACCGGATAATAAAACCATTAGCGTTCGGATTCTCTCCCCCGCCCCCCCTTCCCCACTTACAACCAGACCAGGGCCCGTAGAGCCGATTGCCTTGGTGGGCTCAGCGGTCTTGGACGACGGAGAAAGGCACTTCGCCAACGGCCTCTTTTATTTCCTCCTTATATACGAGCGACCACCGGGCGTGCCTCCTTCCTCGGAGAAGGGGTCCCGAGACATCTCGGCCTATTGCCCAAAAGGGCATCTCTCTGAGAGCCACACGCACTCTCATATGCCGGAGAAGTTTGCAGGGAAAGGGGAATGGAGCAACGGGAGGACTTGTCCCGCACAGGACTCCTCGCATTAGCATCCTCTTCGCAGATTCTACTCATCACGAGCGGCGTCTGCGCAAAACCATCCGCGTGCCCCTGTAGCTGGATTCTTTCCTTCTCACGTCCTCTCTCTTTTACTTCTCTCTCGCTTCGCTTCTTTTTACAAACTGTTGTTCTTCTCACTCGGTTCTGTCAGCTGTGCGTTAGGGCTTCACACCGAACAACACGAAGAAGAGGAGGAGGAGGAGGCGAACGAAGTGCATTCCGCGATAAGAGAGGCCAAAAGGCGTGCACATAAAGCTGCACGCGCGGGCAAGCGAGCCTACATTTGCGATGCTGATCAGCAGCGGCTTCGGGTCGGTCGGTTCGTCGGTCGGACCTATATAGTCGTCGAGGCTGTGTCTGTTGTTTACGCTGTTCCCAGCGTGCACGCCGCCGTCGATGCAAGCAATTCGTTGGTGGGCGTTACACAAAGGGTCCGTGTTTTACTTTTTTGTTCTGCTGCCTCGTATGCACATAACGCGACTCGCGCCGTTTCTCTGCAGCCACGCTGCTTGAACTTCGAAAGAAAATGAGGAGCCCGCTCGGCGGGAGCACACGGAGAGTTGGCGGTGGTCTCGTTTATTTCTCTCTCTCTTCCTTCTTTTCTCAGTCATTCTTTCCGCGGCTCTTCCTT